>NC_047532.1:38205830-38536543 GCF_012275295.1 Melopsittacus undulatus | reverse complement strand
AAACTTTTATAGTCGTAGAACAGATGAGGTTGGAAGGGACCTCAAAAGATCATCTGATCCAACCTCTCACTGGAAATGGAGCCTAGGTATGATTTTCTAGCACTGTGTCCAATCACAACTTGAAAACCTCCAGTGATGGAGACTCTGTCATTTAGGATTAGCAAAACAAAATGATTACTGAAGTGGAGTAATAAGCTTTTATCAAGGTCTTTGAAGATGGTATCACGTTAAAACAATATATTACTGTAAGGATTTGTCAAAAGTGCATCTTACTCCAAAATAAATTCTGTTCAAAACCCAAAAAGAGAAAATGGGATTGCAATGAGGACGTGGTGGATATATGAATCGTTTTCTATGAATCGTTTTCTGCTTCAGCATATAACATGAAAGTGAAGAATGGGATGCTAGTATAAAACAGGAGGCTAAAGTAAAACTTACACTGACTATGCATTACAATATAAATTTCTAACAACGACACAATGTGAGCTGTACATTTGTGCTATGCAAATACTCATTTGCCAATGGCAGTTGCTGTGTCTGTTTGTGTATCTAGTAGACCAAATACATTAACTTCCAGACAGAAGAAAGTCTCCTTCTTATTACTGGTGGAGTGTTGGTGTATATGAAAATATCTTTTTTTCCTTGCAACAGAAATAAAGTACAAGCTTGATTTCTACTACAGAAAACTGCCCTAATTTTACTTTGAAATACACAAGCTTTCTTATGAGTTTGTAACTGCTGAAGATTATGTTTTATTTCTTGATTGGACGCTTTATAGGGTAGAAAGCTTGCTAATATGTAAGAGTTGAAATCTCTGTATTAATTGTCATTATTTGGATTAGACAGAGTTATAACTGAAGTGGATTTTTTTTAAAAAAAAAAGGTAATAGATGGATAATTTGAAATCTATTTATGTTTTCCACTGGAAGACCTGTACGTCCTGTATTTCCGTACCACTGGGGGCCCGAGAAATGATGCATCAGAAGCAAGACTTGGACTGTATTCTGTCACAGATCTATAAAAAAGCATTGTTATTTTTTGTCATAATTTACTTTGACTAGATCTGGACTGTGTGTTCTCTGTTAAGTCCCATTCTCCAGTGTAGCTCCTAATGGGTTATGTCAGTCAGTCAATGCTAAAGTTTAGAAAGTGAGTTTCTGTAGCCAAAGCAGAAGACGACAAAACATGCATGCTGAGCTGGATACAAGAAAAATACAGCCCAAGGAACTTTAATAAAGAACTGTGCTCCAAAACCATTATTTTTATATTTAAGTAGGCCTTCATAATGTCATTAAAAATTTGGGTCAAGCATATGATGTCCAAAGGTTCTCAAGTAATACAAGGATAAAATTATCTGCCAGTAATTTGTGTCTACCAGTGGGTAGCAGCAGGTAGCAGTTAATTGAAGAGTGCCTTATCTCTAATTATTTTCCATATTCTCCTTACCAGCAATATTAGAGTGAATACATGCAAAAACATACATAAATGCTTTTAAATATGATGTAAAAAGAGCATTTGGAAATTGTGATGCTCTAATCCATGTTTTGTACAAGAAGCTCTGCAAAATCCTTTTTTTTAATGCTATATACATGATGTTTTCTGAGTTATACACATGACTACACATTTCACAATGTTGCTCCCACAAATATAGAGTTTAATTCAGCTATACATTTTTTGTTTCTATTCTACTTCCCGAGTTAGATTATTTCTGGGTTTTTTTTTTTTCTGAAAAGAAGAAAATAAAAAGGGTTTATGGCTTGAGGTACTGCAGTTAGTTATGAACAATTCAAAGGCACTCCACAGCCTCTAAAACTACAAAACTATTCTTGGCCTTTCTGTGAATTTCTTTGGAGATTGAGGACATTTTGATCCAGCAGCAGCAGATGACTCTTACCTACAGAAGTGATACCAACACAGAACTTCACATTCCATTATTTCAAAGTTCAAGCCTAAGAAATTGCTTTTTTCCTTGTTAGGAAGAGCTATAGCTTCTCCTTAACCACACTAGCCCCAAGACCAACAGTATATCACTTCATTACAGCTTCTCCTTCATTCACGAGATTCAGTTTCCAGAATATGCTGTCCACAGCAACAATAACATTTTTATGATATCTTGGCATTTCCGCACTGGGGAGAAGTAGTGATATCCACCTGCAACAAGGGAACAGCTCCTGGATGGCCTTGTTTGCCATACAAACATGACAAGATGATGTGGGACCTTCTCAATTAAGAAAATGCCTCACGAGAGGCACATAGAACACTTCATTTAACACTTAAAAGTGAAAAAAGAAGAATTTTAGTCTTTTGAAGTAAACTGTGCAGCTTTCTCTGAAAAAAAAAAAAAAAGAAAAGAATCAGCAAAATCACCAGTAAAGCAAAAGGTCAGCTAAGAAAATCACCATGAAGGCAGCTCTGCTTTACCCACACCAGTTATGTGAGCATTAGATCTCACCCTACGAGCTAGAAGGGTGAAACTGCCTTAATTATACTGAGCACATCTTTTCAGCATCTCTCAAACAAGTTCTTCACCCAGGGCTACCCTGAGAAGCCCCTCTGACATTCTCTCACCCTCCAGAGTGGCCAAGGTTCAACCCCACTGTATTCCTTGGTGTCAGCAATGAATCCCCCTTATCTGGCTTAATGCTGGAGAAAAATATTACTCTGCAAAGGCAAAGAAATTTCCCCTCCTGTGCTGAGGCAGAATTTCCAGGAGAACAGAATCCCAATTAAATGTGACTTTTCTGTACAGAATCTGTTTGAATGTAATCGTTTCGGGCTAAGGACTGCTACTGTCATTAAGTAAAACTGTCTATTCTCAGGTTGAAAAGTGAGTGTAAAATTTTGCAGTGGCTAACTTTGACGCTTGGTGAGCAAACACTAATAGAGGGTCTGAAAACCCTTACAGGTTTATGGCTAATATTTGCATCCAGTACTCCATTTTATGGTAGCCAAACAGCCTTGTGCTTTTCCTGTATCTGTTGAATGTATCTGGTAACATGAACAAACAGATTTTTCCCATCCATATATATACATATATATAAAAGTGCTTATCCCACATCAGTATCTCTCTTGGCTCACATCATGACATGGATTCAAAACTGTTACCCAGTATAAAACAGCCCCAGCAATTTAAGACACTATTATTCTGAGCTAACAAGGAATTAACTGAGGGTCAGAATAGCAATTCTCTACTGAGATACTGCCTTCCTTTGCTTATTAAATGCTAATAGTTATATATGTATGGTTAATATATATCCCAAAAGGAAACATCAATATGAGACAAAAGACCGCAGACATACCAGACACAAAACATCCTCAGCCTGAGACAGCCTTCAGCAAAACATGATTTCATTGTGGTCCCTATCCCCAAAGGCCTTCAATCTCACTATCCCTGAGGCTTCAAGTCTTGGTATTAATAACAATTGTATAAATTCAAAAAGTATTCACCTGGTCCTGAGGAAAAAGATACAATACAATGCGACCTTTCCAGTGCCCTGTACAGAGCTGGGGAAAGGCATGGCTGCAGTAACAGGCTTGATGCCCAGGTTTCTTCCTTTCATGATGTGACCCAAAGCAGGACGCTGTCGTACGCAGCAGTGTTCCCCAGCCATATCTCCAGTGCTGCCTGCATCCAGCCTTGACTCCTGTTTAGCTCCATGAGAGCAGAGGCAGCCCAGAAAACCAGCCTCAAAGTCACCTTTCAGCAGCACCTCTGTGAATGCTTGAAGCTTAAAAGCGATAGGCTATGTGGCCCAGGGACATCACACCCTTTACAACCAAGGGGTCACCCCTGAAATAATTTTGCTGTAGTTGATAAATATTGGGAGTGCAAGGGAGATTGGGCTCATGAACAAGACAAAAGAGAAATTAAAAACCCCTTTAATACAGGGATAGTTTTTCAGCTCTGCTCTAAGAAAGCTTTGTGGCAATGACAGAAAGGGAAAACTTTGAGACTGGAAAACAAGATCATATAATGATGCTGACTTAGCAACAACATAAAGCAAAACAAGATAACTGATTTTCCAACTGAATTTAATTTGGAGAGTTTAAGACTTAAATAAAGAGAAAATTGTGGAAACTTATTGGAGCCAGAAACCATTAACACTATATTAGTCTAAAGGAATTCTGTCAAGTGCAATTTTAGTGTTTTAAATTTTTTTCCATGTAATTAATGTCCCTGCAACATTTGTTACACTGTCTTTGAAGCTGGAAAAATAGTGTTTACTTTATCTTCACTGACATTGAACTTTCCTTCACATCTTCTATGGAGATATTACACAGTGATCTCATTTCAGTTACAGTTTGGTTTATTTGTTTATTGGGCACCAGCATGACCAACGGTATTACTTATCCCTCCTTTCCCACAGCTGTGCATGATGATTTGTAAGCAGAGATAACCTCTCCTGGGTATTAGGATACTGAGAGGCAGTGAAGAAAATAATCTGTTTTCTATTAGAGATGTGAAACTACACTTTGCATGTTGTCTGCTCCCCCTCTCATGAACATAGCCCAGACCCAGCTCAGCTGGGACACAGCTCATGTGTCCTGGACCATGCTCTCAGATGAAACTGAGTTTGAAAAGACTTTTGAGGGGATACTAGAAAAGTCCAAAGGAACAGGACCCTCATGGACAGTCGAATACATAAGCCTGTTGGCTCACTGTTTACAGAGGACTAGTTTTAAAATCCTTTTGCTCCAGCAGCACCTTTGCACTGTAGAGGATAGTCCAACCATCTGGTCTTCCTTTAAGGTTATTAAACTCACAATATTTCACCCAAAAACAGGTAGAGGGTTGAAGCTCAAAAGATGACTTAATGGTCTTAAAGTTCTTTTGTAAACTGAATGACTCTATGATTCCATTGTCAGATGTCACTCAAAAAACACAGTAAAATCCTCCTGGCTTGTGCCACCAGTGTGTATTTGTAAGTGTTACAATCAAGGTTTACTTCCTTCAGTGTGCTGCACAGATCATATAGATCTCTATGCATCACAGGCATTTAACACACATAGGCATACAAACCTACATGTAAGCCAATCTCCTTATATTACTAAACCCTTAGAAAGGAGCATTATTGTCATAACACTCTTGTGGCACAAGACCCACTGCTGCCCCAGGCTTGGGTGCTGGAGGCAGATATGCACCCATGCCCATGAGCTCTGCTTGCAGGAACTAAACTCTTATTACTCATAGGCTAAGGAGCTGAAAGATGCAATAATCAACTTCAATTTTGCTTCACCTTATTGATTGAGCCCTCAATCCAGTCACTGGTGGGATAGAGAATTAAGGAGGTGGTTAAGGTACCTAATTTCAACAACTCACACCAAGTTGCTTCATCTGGAAAAATTCTGAGTTACTGAATATATACCACACTGGCAGAAAAGCAGTACTTCAACTGATAGACTTAAATGTGTCCAAGCACCAGCCCATGAGTGATGCCAACCAGTTTTTCAGAGTTGGGGACCAAGTCTTGTAGTTAAACATGGATATAAATAAGTTTTGGAATAACTAGCATTCCAAATAGCATGTGGAATTTCTGCCTTTAACATTGTTATCAATCTTCTGTTTTATACTATTGCTTTTGGGAAATATTAAGACCTTGTTATAAAAGACTGAAATGTTGGAGACTAAGTTTAATTTCCTTATTTTTGCACAGACTTGGAAGTTGCTTCTGTATATGATTTTGCTGCCTTCATGAGATGAGTATTTGCAAAATTGTGTTAGCAAAAGTTTTCTTTTCCTTACCATCCTCCCTTAAGGGACATTTCATTTTTTAACTCATACAATGAGTACACTGGGAATGTCTGAAATCAGTGTAGATTCTTGCAACCATGACCCACATAACTGTGTTTACATCATCAGATTTGATTATTCAGACAGCAACAAAAATCTGAAAAATCCACAGCCACTATTAGATATAGAAGAAAGGCCATTGGTGTTACTTGTGCTTATGCCTGTCACACCTCAGGAATAACTGGGCTATTCAGACTATTCAAACATCATGAATGATCCAGGAAAATTATAAAGCAAATTTATACTTAGGATGCTTTTATAATACTTAAAGAATTAAAACCTCTTATGCCTTAAGTTACTAGATTTGTCAGCAATAGACTTTATATAACTTATTTTATAATATTGATTCATACAGACATCTCTCTCAAGCAAAGCTGCTTTGAATAAGTTTAAACAGCTATTTTTTAATCATTTATTGTACATACCATATTGTTAGAAAACTCTAATTTAGAGCTTATTTTGTGCTCTATGTGCAATACTTGAAATGTCGTTTATGTCAAAAGGATCTGAGAAGTATCTACAAGCAACATGCTACTGTAACAGCCCCAGTTGCAGCCAGTTCATGGTTTGTCTAAACTGCAGTTCTTCCTGTGCAGAAACCATTGAAGTCAACTGGGGTCCATATGGGCTCTCTGCACTGACGTAAATCTGTTCCCACTGATAATAATGGTAAAACTCCCAGGGCCAATTCTAAGTACTTCTGAAAGTCAGTTTGTAGACACTGGCATTTTAAGGAGCATTTTAAGGAACATTTTCCACAAGGTCATATATGGCCTTAATATTTGCTTTAAGCTAAAATTTGGCACACAAGATTTCTTCACCAGATAATATTTTCCTAGCAAAACTCAAACTTACTCCTTCCTCTGTTCTTCAAAATTGATGTTGTCAGTTTTGTGCTTTAAGTAAGAAGCAGAGTTTGTTAGTTTAAGCAACTTCAAAAAGACTGTATGAGCATCTTTAATCATGCACAAAAATTATAAATCTTCACAGAACTGACAGGCTCAAATTTTCAACCACACAAGGAAATTCTCGACTGTTTCTATTTCATATGGTCTTATTCTTGAGCCTGCAGGTTCAGAAGCCTTTACCTAAATTCAGATTCCATCAAAGATCAGTATTTACCTTCAAAACTTGAGACCACAAACCTACCTGCTAGAACAAATGAGAAGCTATGAGATTGTTTTAGCCTGTAGATTATGAGTATGAAAATGAGGAAAAAATGTAAGCCTGACTTTTCTAAGATTTCTTTAGTTCTACCTGAGGTATCATAATTGCAACATATCATAAAGAAAACTTTTTTTTTTGTCCCATCTATAGCTTGCAAGACCTCAGTGAGCTTACATATCTTCCTAGAGATGGTGACAAGCAGACTGGGTTATGCTGTTTACCACAGCTTTATTACCTGAAAGACACAAGGTAAGGTAACAGCATTCAGTATTTGCATGTGACTTATGTTTGCTATATTTTGAAGAGAATTTATCCAATAGCTTCCTAGTGGAAGACCTGCTTCTGTGGAATTAAATGCCTAGCTCTCACCAAAAAGTAACAGCAATAGGATGTTCAGCTCCTATTTATGTCTCTGGAAATCTCCCAGCTTTCATCTTTTTCAGTGGGGATCTTTGCAAGCAGGTGTCACCATCACAGTACTCATATTCTGAACACTGTTAATATTGCACTGCTGAGCACATTGATGTTAGCATTACCTCAGTCCCCCGCTACCTGTTCTTGCTCCAGGAAAACCTGCCAATGCATCAGGACCACTTGACTTGTCAGGCTCACAAGCTTGTTGAAAAGGCTGACGAAAACATTATCTGCTGGTTTTGCAAAGCCCAGGGACACTCAACCCAACTTCAGAGAGGAAACTAGCCTTGCCTCTTGTTAATCCAGCTCCCTCCTGCCTCCCAAAAAAAACCTGTCATGTTTATGCCTGCAATTGTCATTCATCACCGCAAGCTCCCAGTGCAGCACACTGCCATGACACTCCCATGCAAGCAGGTCTCGTCCTCACTGGAGGCTGTAGAAAAGTAGGGTAAGAGCTGACAAAAGCTCAGAAGTAGCAGTGACAAACACACCTAAAGTATAACTAGAATACTTTTCAGGGGAGCTGTTATCAAATATTATTTTGAGATACAGGGGAAAAAGGTGGGAGACTGACAGTAGTTGGTCAATCCCTGCCTGCAGCTGCACATGAAATGGCAATGGAGGATAGAACAAAATGCTCCTATGGTTCTCCATCCCTAATACTAATGTTAGAAAGTTTGTTTAATCAGTGAAGACTACCATAGAATGAAATAGCCATGTTATGGTAACCAGCTATAGACAAATGCTTTCTGCATAAATCCCACATTTTTGTAGAAAAGCTAATTTCAGCATCTCTGCAGGAGAATAAATTTTCAGGAAGATTTCACTCAGAAAGGTAGCAACCCAGCAGGCACCAAGACACGAAAGGGAAAAAAAAGCACAAAGGAGTTTGTATGTTCAGCAACCTCCTGACATTGCTTGACTCCAGCCTCACTACTTCTGCTGTCAGCATGTCTGCCTTGCACAAAAGACAGTTAGGTGGCCAGGAGGAAGAGAAAATGTTACTGAATCACAGAACTGGGCTAAAGAGCTTTTCAAATATAATTTCACAGAAGAAAAAAATGCAGTTTGGAAAAAGGAAGAAGCTCTTGAAAGACTTGAACTGGAAATGGGATATGCTGAACTAAAGAAATGGGAAAATGCTGAAATATTTCATTTTGTGGTGTTTGGTGTTTTTTTAAATGTTTCCATTTTTCATTCCCAAGTGACATTGTGCACTGCTTCCCAGCAGCCCATCTTCACAAGCACCACCAGAGCAATCATGATTTCTGCTGTGGCAGCAAACAGGGAACTCAAAGGAGCTGTTTGAGCACTGCTGGACATGTCAGGGCAGGTACACGAGCCAAGCAGGACACCCAGAGCTGTTCCAGGCTCCACATAGAGGGATTAAACCAGAATCATAGAATCATAGAATCACAGAATAGTTAGGGTTGGAAAGGACCTTAAGATCATCTAGTTCCAACCCCCCTGTCATGGGCAGGGACACCTCACACTAAACCATATCATCCAAGGCTTCATCAGACCTGGTGCTGAACACTGCCAGGGATGGAACATTCACAACCTCCCTGGGCAACCCATTCCAGTACCTCAATCAATTAGATTTCCCAGGAAACAGAGGGGTGATTTTATGCAGCACTTTCACAACACTCATATTCAACTCAGAATAGTCACCAAGGCCCATACTCATCAGTCAGTCCCTTCCAATCTCCTGGGAATCTCAAGTAGACAGGCACTGACCATAGCTAACAGCAAATCCTCCAACAAGCTTCTTGGACAAGGAGGTCTGCCAGGCCAGGAAAGGTAGCCATTCACAGGCTCTTTGGAAGTCCTCCACTAGCAAAAGGACTAGGAAATATCCTAAACATTCAATCTGGACATTGTGCAGTGCCCATTACATATATACAACTTCTTTTATTGTTTACCTTCAATAATAACAACAATTTTATTTAGAAATAACTTTTTCTGCATTCCCCAAATGTTAAACCCTGGTATAAAATTAGGATTGCATATCTCAATGTGTCAAGCAATGGGTCTGATCCCTGACTGTGCTTAGAGTTCAAGATACTGCTTTCACTACTCACTATCTCTACATGAGAAGTGATGATAGAGATGACCATAATGACCTTTAATTTGTAGCCCCAAAAGAGTCTTTGCTTGTCAGCTTGCCTTAAGCTGCTGCAGTAAATGAAGAGATGAGCTCCTCAATCAGCAGACACAAATATCAAAGCAGGGAACACCCTTGGCTGCACTAAGACACACAGCACTAATTTCCTTTCAGTAAAACTGGAAGCCAAGCACTACAGGGTCACAAAGTTAGTGAAAGGCAATAAAAAGGCCAGAACAAAAATAAAGGTTTAAGTTCAGCTTACCCGTCAAAGTCCATGGTCCATTTTCCTGACTCTAGAACTCTGATCATAACTTAGATTAGGAAAAACAAGCAAACAAAAATAAAACGCAAAGAAACGGTATATGTACTTCAATTTTATGAGATGCTTGAGCCTTGGTAAGTACAATTCTGTTGTTAACTAAATGTTATTCAAATACAAACTCCAGCACATTGAGATGTGCTTTAATTTTTATAATTTTGGGATAATATATTAATGGCAGGTAATGGCAGGTCTACACGTGTGCTAGGTGTGAATATCCTATTGGATGAAAATAAAAAAATAAAAAAAATTGTCATTCAGATAGTATTTAAAATGCACTATTTTCCCCCTAGCTTATGAAAATAATTTTCATTACAAGGAGTTATACTGCTAGAAGCATTTAGCTTCCAGAAAGAACTATAATTTAAAGCTGATTCTGTAAGAAATCTCATTGCAAGAGCACATCTGGAGCATTTTTAAATGTGCTGAGTGCTGACATAATTAAATAGCCTCTGAAATCATTGATTCAGTCTCTACAGCTGGGATGCTGTGAGATGGTCATGTAGCTTGTTCTATCACTCATAAAACAGGATTGTTTAATCTCAGCTAAGCAGACAAGGAAGAGAGGGAAGGAATGAAAGAACTCTGCTTTTCCCTTGATTTTCAAAACTGATGGGACAACCTACATCTTTGATGTGCCATGTACTTTGTTTTGTCAGATGACTGCTGCTGTAAAAAAAGGAAATCTTCTTCTGACCAAAGACAGTAAAAATGAAAGGAAAACCAGGAAAAAAAAAGATAAGAAAAACTAAATGCAAAGCATGTAAATTAAAATTTGAACCACCAGGAAAAAGGATAATAAGCCTTCTGCAAGGATCGTACCCTCCTGCCATTATGGCAGCATCCACCACCATCAACATAAAACCATCTTCTCTGCAATGACCCTAAATAAAATCTAAAATAATACACACCTAAAAAGAGCAAAGAATGGGTAAATCTGATTTTGTGGTTTCTCTGCAACAGTTCTCTGCATTTATTGTACAGTAATACACAGCTATAATTCCATAACTCCAAAATTATTAGTAACACAACTATTTCAATATTATACTGTGAATTACAGAAATACCTGGAGGGGAACTGAAAGGTGGATCCACTGCTCAAACAGCATAAGGACTGATTTTCTCCATGAAGAGCTTTTTTATGCAGTCTATTAGAAGCTATCTTCTAAACAGGCCCATTCCCATCAAGTTATATCATTAACCCTGGCTTGTTAATGAATTCTCCTGTTCCTCAGGGAATAGGTTACCCATCCTATTGGCTCTGGGAGATGGTTTTCCTTCTAGCTCAAGCCCTTGCTCTAGCACAAGCCCTTGCTTCTAGCACAAGGCATTGCCTTCTAGCACAAGCCCTTGCCTTCTAGCACAAGCCCTTGCTCTAGCACAAACCCTTGGTTTGGGTCCAGCCAGGGCTCCCTGGACTCATTTCCCCCTTTAAAAGAAAAAAAAAAAAAAAGACAATTTTTTTGAGGAAAAAAGCATCTAAACACCTCGACTCTGCAAGCACGCATGTGCTTACCTCTATCAGGAATCAAAGAAGCATCAAGACTCACAAACTTATATTTAATTGTACATAGTTGTCTTAGGGGAATCAGGATGTAGTAAACTGAATGACAATTTCATTACACAAACTTGAGGTCTTCATATGAAATCCAAACCCATAGGAAAATTCCTTTGAGTCAAGGTTTTTATTATGTATTCAAAACTTAACACAAGCTCAAGCATTATGAAAATGGTGAAAAAAGATACTGTTACTGTTTAAAAAGCATAATTTTCTACTAGTGAAGCTTTGGTATGACAAAAAGTCATTAGTATGGTTAGGATGCTGCAGTCAAAAGTAAGATAAAGCCTAGTAAAAGGCACCGCAGAAAAAGCTAAAAGAGGAAAGCAAAAAAAAAATAATTTTCCAATTATGTGTTTGGCAAAAGCCAGTAAAATACAACTCTGAGTATCTTGTACAAAACACCCCAACAAAACTTCTGTGTTGTGATTTTACTGGAAAAATCTTCAGCAAACTTTATTAATGCCAGCTCAGCTGCATGCCCATGCTTGCAACGTAGGCAGGAGACATCCACTCCTCTGGGTGGCCAAATCTCTCTCCAAAATCCCTCACCCAGGAAAACAAACATCCCAGGAGAGGTGTTAGTTACAGTCCCTACAGTGTTTTTCAGCTACTGCAGTGATTACCATGGTATAAAAACTAACACCAGCTGATGCTGGAGCTGAAACATGAGCCTGAGAGGGGAGCTGATTTCAGTGTCAGCATGAAGCCAACAAGCAAAAAGCAGTGCTCAAGAGGGATGATGTAGGTCCAAAACTCAATTGCCAAAGAAAAAGAAGGGGTCAAAGCCATTGGACAATGAAAAATCAAGGTGTATGTAACCTCTGGCAAACAAAAGCCAGCGAGTCACACTATCTCTAAGAAGAAAGTTTGCTTCCAAGCACTTAAATTACTTAAATGATAGTTCTAATGCATATTTACCTGCTGCTAAGTTATTGCACACCAGGCATTGAAGAACCATTTGTTTAAAACTAACCTGCAGTTTATTTCTTAGAATTACAGGAATTTATCAATTTATTGGTCTGGTTTATCTTAAAATAAAAATAAAAAGCAGGTTGCAATTTTGCAATAAAGATGCAGTAAAATTCAGATAGCGTAACAGACCACAGAGGCTGTTAAAAGACTTGCATCTCCAGGGAATGTTAAGCCTGACTGTACATTAAAAGAAGTTACTAGAAAAATTAGAATAAGGTAAAAGAAATTTACAAAACCAGCCGTTTTGTAATTTCTATCAGTCTTTGGTAAACTCAGAAGAGCTGAATCACTAGGTGCTAAACACCAGTGCTGAGAACGCTGCTAGCACACAGCAGACTGCAAATACCAAACAATTTGTTTTTTCTGCACCATTGCCACCTAAGCTGATCATGAAAAAAAGAATTAATAATTAAGGATAATTATCTGACTGAACACTTTTTAATAGGCAGAACTCAGGCTCATGTTGTTTATGAATAGCTTATGGCTCTTCCCCTCTGGAGCATGCTGCCTTCCCCATGAGGGAAGGCAAGGAGAACAGGACAGCAGGCAGAGAGAGGAAGGAATGGCATATGCTAACCTTATCATTTTGACTTGTTTTGACTCGACACTTAATCTTATTTCTCGTGAATGCCACATTCTTCTCCTCCATATGCCACTTTCCCTTGGCTGCTCACCAGCCCTGAATGCCAGAGGTTACAGGAATAGAAAAAACCCTTACTTCCTAATTAAAGAGTCATTTGGCAATGTGTTCTGTAATTTTACTGCCTTGGTTCTTTGCTATATACAGCTAGACTGGCAATAACTTTTGCTAAATAAAACCTCAACAAAGGAATGACAAACCTGTTGAAATAAAACTTTGATTTGTGACCTTTATACTAGAAAATCCCCTTTCTTTCCAGCTTTGTTATTGAAAAAAAACATGTGTTGTGAAAGGTTAAGAGACTGGAAATAGGCACCTTGAATAGAGCTCTTCAGAGAAATATCTTAAATCATGCCAGTGAGGATCAAGCAGTATTGACTGCAGTCCAGGTGGAGAATTTCTCACAAAGCTTCTGCATCCTGGCAAAAAGGTTAGCCTAAAGCACTCTGCTGACTTTTCTAGACCAGGGTTCCAGCCATCATTGCAGAAGTGTGAAGAAGACAAAAAAACTCAGGAAACCAAGGTTGAGCTCGGTTATTTCAGTTGGTGTGCCATCTGATGTGGATGCAAAGAGATGCATGGCACATGACTACACTTGCACCCTTGCTTGTAGGACATGATGTTTTGAGAAAGCATGCTGAAGAGCATGCAACCAGCTGAGTATCTGACTGCCTTAAGGCTGCTGACTTTGTACAATATAGACCAAACATCACTGCATTCACCAACACAGTAACCACCAAAAAACAGTGATCATTGCATAAATTGAAGCCAGGTAGAGATGTCTTCTGCCTTTCTGCTGATTTTTCTTTTAATTTTTGTGTCCTGTAGGTAAATGTAATCAATTTAAACGTGATTCTTAGATCTCTTGCCCAGAAGCCTGTATTTTGCTCTCTGTTAAAGGAGTTATACATTTAATAATAAAGTCAATTATTATTCCAGAAGTATCTTTAAACATGCAGTGTATAATAAGAAGCTATTATATTGCTACCTGCAATTCCTATCCCAGGTCACAATACACTAAAACCCAGCTTTATTTCCATTTTCTTTGCTTACATATGCCATGTATGTCCTGTAGTAAATAAAAAATACTTTCAGATAGGGGGACAAAAAAAAAAGAAGAAAAGAGCTGAACAAACCCCAAGTAACTGCTGCTATTTAATCCATTGTACATTACTTCCTTGTGAAGAGAATTTCCAATATTGAAGCAATAACTTTAGACCAAATTGGACTAGTGGGGTCACCAATCCTCTTTAAAAGGCACCATTTCCCAGGAGGTGAGCAGCAGGTTTTATTACACTCTGGCTAAGTATTGTGTAAATTATGTGATAAAAGCAGATGGCAGTACTCTTTCTAGATATGGTTGGAAAAAAAATTGAACTTGCTTAGAATAGTCCCTGGAGCCTTTTCTTGGAGTATTCCTCTACAAGGAGAAACAATTATTTTACTTTTGGCTGCTATTGTCTCCTGCTGAGGGAATACACATACAGTAATGATGAACTCTGTGAAGGGTGAAATGAATGCTGCTGCTGTTTCAGAATATGCAGTGCTGAAGAGCTTTGGCTTCCACAGGTCTGGCAGGACTTTGCTAGTTGTAATCACACACTGGCTTGAGCTTGCTTAAAAGCAATGCTTTATGCTGTCACCTGGCTGGAAGGAACCGGAGCAGAGCTGTTTGGCAATGAAACCCTTCCCAACGGGGCACGCTGAACACATTTCACACCACCTCAGGTGACACTAACAATTTATTTCCTAACCTTTATTAGTAAATTGTTTTTGCCAGTGCTGAGCGCAGTTATGTACCATCAGGACCTACCAGCTCAGTTTAGCACCACACCACTCTGCATTTGCCCATATGGTTTCCAGCCTTAGCACATAACAATCTTGTATCTGTCCATCATATGCATGGGATGTCTTAATAACACAAAAGCATTCTCTGCATGGTTTGACCCAGCCCCACTGAAAGGAGTAGGATTCTTTCTAATGGCTCTCGTAGGAGGTAGATCTGCCCCTAAATTAGTGTATCTACTAAGGAGAGAGCTGCACAAAAGTGCTCATTGGTTTTGGATGAGATGACAGACTAAGGCCCTAGACTTTAACCATATGAAGCCAAACAACAGCAAATAAAGATAATGATGGAAGCCCACTAGCCAAAGTAGTGGAGGAACTGGCAGCAGCTGTACTTGCAATAATAAACATGGCTCTGAATCCAGAAGAAGGATGACTTCTTTGGTAATTTAAAGTTGAATGTGAGTCGTCCTTCAGTTTAGTTAAGCAAAATCAAGAGAATAGTTCTTGCCACCATCCTGTCAGTGGCTAAAAGCCAGGACTTTTTCATGGATGTGCTTTTGGAACTGGGCTATTGCTTCACTTACATTACCATTTCAACATTTTTCCTGATATTAGACTTATTTCTGAGCAACCACAATCCATGCCATCTTCTCCACAATAAGCAGCTTGTCTATTACTTTATTATGTAAAAAGTACCCTTCTTTGTGTTATTGAAGATTCTTATAATACTCTATCTTGTGCTTCAAGATTGTTATTCTCTCTCAGACTTCTTTTCCACCAGCCCCAAGTCACTTAAACTGTTAAGCATAGGTCATGTTTTTCACAGCTTGATAATTCTTGTGCCTCTCTTCTGGGCTCTCCAGCTCATTCTGTTCTTGACTAGAACAAGATGTCTCAAACCTGATTTAAAGTTAAGGAACACTGCTCCAGCTCTCATGTCCCCAGTGTCAAGCTGAGCAAAAGGACTGCTTATACTCTTAAATAGCAAAGCTCCTCATTAATGCGCACCAGGATGTCAGTAACTTTCTTAAGCCACTGACACTGCTGATTCTGCTGTAAGCCCTGCACCGTTTTCTGCAAAACTGCTGCCTGGCAAGTCCCTCCTTTTCCCTGAACTTGAAAGTATTTGGAAGGCCAACAATCTACATCTGTCAAACAAGGCGTGTTTTTGAAGAGTTACTCATCCTAATAAAGTCACTGATTTGAGGGCATAAGGATATGTAAGGATTTTTTTATTATTGCTATTATTACTATTATATATGTGGATTGACGTGCTTGAGAACAGCACATGAAAATAAATTACTGGAAATGCAGAAAAGCATCTTGCGTGCAGCAGTTTCCCTCCACTTGTCAGCAGCCTCATAATGAGACTGTAAATGAGATCTCTGTCCTGGAAGCAAGTGAAGGTTCAGGTCCCATCCCCACGCAAAACACAAGTGATGATGGCAAATAGGAGACACCAACCAGTCAGCCAGCCCTGGCACTCCCAGAGCCTTGAGCATCCAAAAATGGGATCACATTGATGGGACCCAGCAAACCAACTAACTAACTATTCTGCTCAGTTATCAAGAACAATTCTGCCAAAGACAATCAAAAAGTGACTGACTTGAAGACCACCAGTGAAGATGCCAGGTCACAGATGGTATTACCTTAATCACACCATACGAGAGCCTAGCCTCACATGGGAACACAAGTGTCTTAAAGGTGTAAATTAGCCATAGACTGAATTCCCCTGTCATTTCCAGATGTGGATGATGAAGATGTGCTGGAAAATGACACATGAAGAAGTTGCCCAAATACACTATAATCTCATCTGTGCTGCCACCCTCTCTTTTTCCATGAGTCCCATCACTCCAGATCATATGCCAGGGTGAGCAAGTTCCTATTTAATAGAATACATGGTGTTATATAGTAATTACATATTTGGTATGCCTGGAAATTCATAGCAGAAGTCACAGTTTTGGTCCCTTAAAATGGCTTTCTGGATGTTCTTGAAAGAAACAAACAAAAAAAAAACCAACCAAAACTACCAAAAACAAACCCTCACTCCCCAAAACATTGTTCTTCATTTCCTGACTTCTTGAAGAATGCCACATTTCTTTGGGCTGGGTAGCTTCTTCCCCATATTCATAGTAATTGTACATGGTAATAAAAACCCCCATATTGCAAACATTAGCTCACTATGTTAATTAGGTGTGGAGTTTATAGAACAATGCAAAACTTATCTATATACTTTGTAGATTTTCCAGAAAACTGCCATTTGGCCAGAAACCTTCTTAAAGCTTAATTTATACCCATACACAATGACCTGCTCATCTCAATCAAGCTATCCTTAAATTTATACTCAAATGACTCATGATAACCCACAATTTCTATTTGCACATGGTTAAATCAAATCTGTTCTTTAGCTGTACAAACACTGACACTCTACCAGTTCTCATTATTTGCCTGGCTCTCTGAGTTTGCAACGACACCCTTGTGCATTGATGCTGTTCACGTCCTTTTATTCTAGAGGTGCACTAAACCTCATTAAAATTCTCCATATAGTATCTCCCTATTTATCTGTTTTTCATGAAGCTGTACTATTATTCTTTCATGGAGAATAAAAAAGGAAAGGAGAACACTATATACCATTTACGACTTACTACATACTTTTAAAGAAGCTTCCAAAAGAGTTGTAAAGTATAATAACCTTTTTCTAATCATTTTAGAGGTGATCATACTATTTGGTAACCTGCACAGATATCCTTAACACTTTTTTCTTGATGTAAGCACTTTATCAAAAGAGTTTCAATATGTTTGACTAATACAAAAATATATGCGCAAGGATGGTGCATATATTTGGACTTCTTGACCACAAATCACACAACTATTTCCACTGATAGGACTTCTGGAGATCATAGAATCCTAGAGTCATAGAATTGTTAGGGTTGGAAAGGACCTTAAGATCATCTAGTTCCAACCCCTGCCATGGGCAGGGACACCTCACACTAGACCATGTCACCCAAGGCTCTGTCCAACCTGGCCTTAAACACCACCAGGGATGGAACATTCACAACTTCTCTGGGTAACCCATTCCAGTGCCTCACCACTCTAACAGGAAAGAATTTCTTCCTTATATCAAATCTAAACCTCTGCTGTTTAAGTTTTAACCCATTACCACTTATCCTATCACCACAGTCCCTAACAAACAGTCCTTCACCAGCATCCATATAGTCCCCTTCAGATACTGGAAGGCTGCTATGAGGTCTCCATGCAGCCTTCTTTTCTCCAGGCTGAACAGCCCCAACTTTCTCAGCCTGTGTTAATACAGTCCCCTGATCATCCTTGTGGCCCTCCTCTGGACTTGTTCCAATAGTTCCATGTCCTTTTTATGTTGAGGACACCAGAACTGCACACAATACTCCAAGTGAGGTCTCACAAGAGCAGAGTAGATGGGCAGGATTACCTCATTTGACCTGCTGGTCATGCTCCTTTTGATGCAGCCCAGGATGTGGTTGGCTTTCTGTGTTGTGAGTGCACACTGAAGCCAGTTCAGGTTCATTTTCTCATCGACCAACACCTCCACATCCTTCTCCACAGGGCTGCTCTGAATCTCCTCTGTGCCCAACCTGTAGCTGTGCCTGGGATTGCTCTGACCCAGGTGTAGGACCTTGCACTTGGCATGGTTAAACTTCATGAGGTTGGCATCAACCCACCTCACAAGAGTGTCAAGGTACCTCTGGATGGCATTCCTTCTCTCCAGCATATCAACTGAATCACACAGCTTGGTGTCCTCAGCAAACTTGCTGAGGGCACACTCAATCCCACTGTCCATGTCACCAACAAAGGTGTTGAACAAGACCAGTCCCAACACCAATCCCTGAGGGACACCACTTGTTACTGGTCTCCAGCCAGATATTGAGCCTTTGACCACAACTGCTTGTGTGCGGCCATCCAGACAGTTCTTTATCCACTGAATGGTCCACCTATCAAATTGATGTCTCTCCAATTTAGAGACAAGGATGCCGTGCGGGACAGTGTCGAACGCTTTGCACAAGTCCAGGTGGATGACATCAACTCCTCTGCCCCTGTCCATCAGTTCCGTAGCCCCATCATAGGAGGCCAACAAATTGGTCAGGCAGGATTTCCCCTTAGTGAAGCCATGCTGGCTGTCACCAAGCACCTTGTTGTTTTTCATGTGCCCTAGCATGGCTTCCAGGAGAATCAGCTCCAAGATTTTGCCAGGCACAGAGGTGAGACTGACTGGTCTGTAATTGCCCCAGGTCATCTTGTCTAACCCCATGCTCAGAGCAACTCCACTACAGTACAACCGGGCTTCTCAAATCAAGTAACCTGACCTCAGCATGGACATCATCCTGCCCAGAGTCTGACAGTGCCAAGGACTTCTGCAGAAGACCTGTACCTTGTTTCATGGGTGTTACTGCTTTCATTATCTTATAAACTGGACATACTGTCATCCTCAAATGGGTATAGCCACTATGGTAGTTTTTTATTTGCTGTAGAAGCACCAATGACTGAGGTATGATACTGCAGTGTTTGTAAGATTTTTAGCTTTGTGATTTAGACTGGTGTGTTGTTAGCTTGTCATAGTTTTTACTGAATTATAAATACATACATATTCACTGGCTTCATAAAATTAATACTAGAAAAAACAGTAAAACTTACCTGGAAACCAGTTCTTCTCTGGTTTTCTGTAGTTATTGTTATCATGTTTCTGTCATAATAGAGAAGCTTTTTGGAGAACACACATTTCCATTCAAATGCTATTAATTCTGATCAGTTATGCACCGATTTACATGCTCCTGGGTCCTGATTAGATAGAAGAGTAATCAGTTTTGCATTAAATGTTCAGATTACATTACACTATTTCATGCCATTCAACACATTAGGAAATAAAACTAATTGCTTTACAAGAAACAGAATCCCTGAATGAAATGCTCAGTGCTATGAAATGCTTCCACTCTATCTATAATACTGCTAGGACAATCTACCTTCTAAATGATTATTCAGGTTATTTTCTTGCCTATATTCCCTTCACTAAGAATGAAGTCATGGCAATTAATAACAATAAAGCTAAACTAACTGAGGAAAGAGTCAGTTACCCAAAACCATTGATAGTAAAGATACGATGTTGTTATGCTTGAAAATATCTTTAATTCCTTCATTATTATCCTTAAAAACTGGTGTTAGCCTCAGGATTTGTTGTGGTACATACATTAAGCATAGGGGATACTGCAACTCTGCAGCTGGGTGCTGTGCTGACTCCCAGGCATCAGGGACAAGATGGTAACAAACATCATCTGAAGAGCAGTCCCATCCCACTGCCCCAGGTAAATACCTGGAAACTGCTACTACATGGCACCACCTGGCATTGTAGGGATTCACCTGCCAAAGAACAATTCTTAGCTTTCCGGGACTAACAAAAAAAAAAAACCACCAAAAAAAATAACCCCCAAAAACCAAAACAAGCAAACAAACAACAACAAATCCAACAAAAAAACAAACAAAAAACCACCCAAAACCCCAATAAGCAACTTGAATCTCTAATGATTTGTTTAAGCTTTTGCCATACTTGCTATGATCTAAACTCCCAGGAAAGTAAATTCTTTCTGAGCTCATAGCTCTCAGTTATGACCTCAATGATTTAATTAAAAAGGAAAAGTTTCCTTCCACAGCTAGAAGACAGATTAAAGTATTGGAGAGTTACAAGAGCAGAAAAATAGCTCAAGGATATTATTAAAAACGTCTGGGTAAGAAAAAAATGCAAATAATTTAACAAGTGGTATTAGAAGGACACCAGACCAAATACTGGATTTTACATTAGATCCAAACCAGAAGCTACTTTCTTTGAGTTTAACCTGTGTTACAGAGCCTCTTTTTGCCAAATCGTTTGGGCTATGGCTGGAAGCTCTACCTCCAAAAATGCTAACAGTATTTTCAACATCCACGTGTGCAAAAGGTGTATTAATCTTAGCAAAAAGAGCACATCCTTCTGGGATCCAAACCCAGGTTTTGGGGCTGACACATCTAAAATTTCACTTATCAGAAGCAAACAGAGCCACCTAAAGCTTGTCTGCTTCTCACAAGGAGATAAACAATATTCAGCCATTTTATTCCAAAGCTTAGCTTCTTCTTTTGTCCTACTTGTTACACAAATGGAGAAAAACTTGAGTTCCCAGCTGTCATGAAGAATGCCATAGCGACAGTGAAAGAGAGGTTTCCTGAGCCAAATTCAACTACTAAAACACCTCTCTAAGTCACTCACACAATTCTTTGTCAAGCAGGGACCACTTCTCAAACAAATGGAGGAGAAAATAAGGAGCATAATGTCAGCTTCGATTCAGCTGAAAGAAAAATACCCTGTTTTCTCTGGAGCCAAATGAAGCTGGTTGTGCTAGCCCGAATTTGTAACACCAATTATAACTGTAGTATAGTGATTACTCTTCCTGAATGCTGGAAAGCATAGAAGAAAACCTGGGTTTTACCCTTTAGTACATGACTGACAGCAACAGCCTAATTCCACCAGTGCTTTCATCAAAAATCTAAAGGGCTAAGAGACCTTCTATCAGCAGATAGACCAACAACCTGACATGCTCCCACTAGAAGCCCATTACTTTTCTTATTTTTAGTACATAAGCCTCTAAAACGCTTGTGATTGCAGGCAGGTTACAACACTGCAAGTGCAGCAATTAGTTATTCAGCTTCTTTAAAAATGAATCAATATGAAGGTGTATTATATTTTTCCATGGGTACAAGCTATGTGCTTTGTCTCCTCAGGTTTCTAAAGCTGAACTGAGAGACAATAGCTGTTGTTTAACCCATATACAGAGATAATTAACCCAGGACAGTTAGTGATTCTTTGTCATTCAGGATAATTAACTAGACTGGCAGAGAAAGTGTTTGCACAGGTTGTCTTTTCTCGAGTTTCTCAGGGTTATTTTTTGTGTGTGTATTTTTGTGGCTTTTCGTTTTGGTTTGGTTTGGTTTCTAAAGAGATTGTAGGTTTTATCCTGATTTAAAACACAAAAATCACATCTGATTACCAGAAATTATCAGGAATGATCATTAGAAGTTCTGAAATATCCTGAGTCAGCTCCTTTCACACCTGAGGGTCATACCTTCCAGGCAGGCTAATTTATATGCTATTATCTCTTACAGCCCTTTACCTCTCCCTTAGTCATCTCAGTCTTAACCATCTTGATAACCTCTCTTTGCTCTTATTAAAGGCAGAAGATATATTAGCTGACTACCTCAGCCCCATTGACTTACATAATTACTTTCCTTTCATATTTGTAGTGAAAATGTACCAACTCTCCAGGGTTTTCTTCTCAGCCACTTCTTCTAGACATCTTTCACTTTCCTTCCTCATATGACAATAGTGCGGTGCATTCTGTTTCTACTCAAGTTTACTTGCATGTTTTGTTTCAATATCTTCCTTTAGTCTCCTATGAGACACAACAGTCAACCCTGTGATAAACTCGTAATTTTGTAAAACATTTTGTGATATTTTCAGCCTTCAGAGCCATCCAGTGGCACAAAAGCACACAAAATGCCATGACTTCATATACAATCTGTGGGAGGCAGTCACTGAGAACTGGAAAACTTGTGTACAACTCCCATGCAGTCAGAGCAAAGTAGAAAATGAGACCATCTCCAGAGCACTGGAGACAGCCCCATCCTAGGTGGAGTCTGCTTTTTCCATTATTTCACAACAGTTGCTATTTACCATATATTGCCTACAGATGCTAGGTACCTATATCACACTTACCTTCTCAGCCTAACATCAGGCATGTTTCTGATGAATGTGGTCCTTGTACAAGACATTCACCAAAACATGTTTTTGCTATAAATCAGGACTTCTCAAGGATCAGTCTCCATGGAGATACCTGAAATAGATAATTTTTTGCTAGTGAGAATCTGAACTTGTTAGTATGTATGAGCATTGCACAATAGAGGAAGACCTGGCCAAAAATGAATGAGGTTTCACAATTACCTTTGGATAATGAATTCCTCTCGAAATCCCCATCCCTAAACTCACACACACCTTCATCTGCCTGGGAGACTCCCTGGGGTGGGAAAACCAAACAGGAAAAGTTGACATAGGATGGAACTGGATGTGTGTGGCTGACCAGTAATTCTGATGCCTGAAAATTGGAACATTCCTGAACTACCTCATTTTTTTTTAATCCTAAATGCTAGTAAAGCTAACAACATAAATTATCTTTATTTTGACTTGTGGGAAGTATCATCCAGAAAGCAGTGGAAGCCCACTAGCTCCAGAGCAGGTTCAGCAAGGAAACTGGAAGTCAAAACTCTTTCCTTCAAACTGAGATCTTACAAAGACTTTTTTTGACAAAATACTATTCCCTTAAGTGCAATTATACTGACACACAGGCTATACAGCTGATCTTGCTTACACTCAGTTTACACCTTTATAACTCACAAAACTTTTACTGCATTCATTCCTATTTGCACCTTAACAGATTCATGAAGAAGCCTCTTGTTAGCCGGTATGAATCCTGCCTTTTATGTCCTGGGAAAAATACCCAATCAGAAAATTTTTTTAATGCAACTTTTATTCAGTACTCAACAATGCAAAAAAAATACAGAACACTGAAAAATTCTACTTAAAAAGAGGAGCTTCTATCAAACAGCTTTTCTTGTCCTAGTGTAATATCTCATTTTCTCAGCAACTGATTAAAATTCATTCTGTTCCACTGGGATACACCCAATGACACTCCCCTGATTGAGAGATATACAGAAGAGATAAAAGAAAATAATATATCACGGACAATGTTCAGAAAATTGTTAAAAGCATATAATCCATACCCACTTATCTTTTATGTATACAGATATCTGTGGTGACAAATAGCCTATTATGATATATGATTGAATGAAAATAGAAAGCAGAAACTGAAAAAGAATACTGAATAACCTGATGACCATTTACTCATAATTTACACTTTGAGATTACCCACAGGAGAAAAGAAAGCAAAGAAAGAAAACAACATCGTTTTAAGGAGGCTCCAGCTAAGAACTGAAGTTATTTCTGGATTCCTCTAGAAATTCAGCCAATAAATAATGGGTCTTGGGTTTACCACTGTATGAGGGAGATGTGAGACTAGAAAGAAACAAGCTTATAAATGAAGCTGATTTTACCAGCTGAGCGCAGAACTGCTAGTGCAGAGGTAAAATGACTGCAGTCTTGAAACAAAACTACTTTTGAGTCCAAGACCATTGTTTCTATGGCTAAAAAGCCCAGTAAAACCCAAACATTTCAAGGTCCTAAGCATTTGTGTATCACCATCCAAATAAACAGCATTGACCTTGCTTCTGCATCAGCACTGATGAGCTGAACCAGGACAAGGCTTGTCAGAACACTGCATAGCCTGACAGCTCCATTAATATGGCTTATCTCTCTGCAATTCTGAGCTCAAGGACAGTTGTGCACACCACCTTCAGTAAAATGCTCACAGCTGAGAGTGAAAAATCCTTGAGCTTCTTCTTGGCTCTACTTTTCGTTTGGGCAAGTTGTCATTCATTTTTAGTGAAGTGCAATCCTCAGTGAAATCACTGGGAGTTTTGACACTGACTTCCCAAGATCTAAATGTCATAATTTAACAACAGCCTGCAAAGAAACTGAAGGATTGGCACCTAAAATCCATTTTGGTGCAAATTTCAAACAATCTGGACTAAGGCTATGGTTTGACTTGGAATTATATCATCTGTCTACAAGAATATTTTACAGCAAATTTTCAACAGTTGCTATCCCAAATGTGTCATAACTGTGTACACAAAGTCATAATGGAGAAAAACAAAATGTCCCTGTTAGACAAACCTGCACTCTACACTACTGGTGAATTAACTAAGAATTCAGTGGCCACACAGGTTATCAAGTCTCTTATGATTTGACACTGCAATACAAAAAATACACAGTATAAAGAATAGAATAGTACTTTAAGCACCTTCATTCATTAACTCTCTAAGCTCTCAGTAAAAGTAACCAGTTACTTCTGACCTAAGCACTTTTCACCTTCCTATATTTATTCATAGACTAGAGACAACCATATATATTTTTCAGCTTAGACAGATGAATCTATAATTACCCAACTGAGATTTATTTGCAATTTTTTGGGGGGAGTATCAGCTACCCCCTACTGCCAAAGGTGAGATACTGGTCACATACTGCTTATCTAATCCAAAATTGCTATTCTTGCTACCCAGCAGGTAATAATTCTTTTCATCCATTTCATTCATTTCACCTAAGCAATCATCAATTCAAGAAAGCTGCTTGGGTTTTTTTGTATCTATCATTTACATGAACAAGCAATACATATTTAGATCCCTTAATATTTCTTCACACAACAAGGCATCAATCTCCCTAGTCCCTTAATCATTTTTGTTATTCTTATGTGAATACATTCTGGCTTCCCCAAGTCCTTCCAGCATGGGAGTGCTCAGCTGAGAATACAGCAGTTCAACTACATTTTCACAAGACTTCAACAGATAAAAATACACTCTTCCTTTTTTACCTGGCAACCAAAATAATAATTATTTAATTTGACAGTTAAGGCAACTTTCTTATTCCAAATGTAAAGACTACAGTGGTAGTACGTAAAGAAGACTGAAACTCACTGGATTAGCTGTGCAAGACTTTTAGTGACTATATTATAATATTTTGCTCTCAATTATTTTCCAGCTTTTTACTAAGGCGCACATGTTTGAAAAGAATTGAAAACACCAAAGCTCAACACCACTGAGTTTGATGCATTTCACCTCAAAAAGATGACAAAGGTATTTGTTTTCTGTGAAACACCATTAATCATCCTTTTGGTTTTGATTTTTGTTGCGTACATTTGCTTAACTCATAGGGCATTGCCTCCTTAAGTGTAGGCTGAGTTACTACCACTCAGTGATGGCAGAAGCTGGCAGCCTGTTAACATACCATATATAGAGTTTGTATACCACGTTCTTTGTAAAACAATGCAAAATCTCTTCTACTACCTTGGCAAACTTTATTAAACCCTTAGTGGATGTGATCTAAATGTGAAGCAAATTACTAACATCAATTAAGCAACAGACTACTGTGGACAGCAAAAACCCCATCGCAGTTTTGTCTGATACCTCTTTGTATGGCAGGAGGTCTGCTCAGTAGAATGGGACTGTGAGCTTCTCCAAAGTCAGCTGTGGGAGAGTAGTTAAGTAGTTAAGTTTCCCTGAGTTGAGAAAGAAGTATTGGTTTAGGGCACAAGCCATGTTACACCTAGAGTTTTATTTTCCTGGTGCTGAGCTCCAAAGCCCTCGTTAATGCCTCTTTCCCAGTCAATAGACAAAACTTCCTTGCACCTCTCATATCACCAAAATGAATCATGCAAGGATCGTTCACAGAAATACTGCAGACTTCAGGGAATGATTACATCCACAGCCTGAACAAAGCATCCTTACTGCGGTATACTGAACTCAAGTTGACTTAGACTTATCTGGAGCCTTGAAGAATGTGGTTTGAGGGAAACTCCATAGCTCCCGTCTGTCTGCCTGATGCTCCTGAAACTTATTTTCAGGCATAGCATTTTATATATAGACACAGAGTTCTGCACGGAAAAGTCATCCATATATGGGTAGCAAGGAAGGCCAGGTGCATGAGCAGAGGTTAGCTGGTTTTCAGGCTGAGTAAATATCAGCAACCTATATAAACCCAAATTTGACTAGCATAAAGTGAGGTTCATAAACCAATATTTTGAACCTAACCCTCATTTAAAGCTTTTAAAAATTACTTCATCCCTTCCACTTAATAAGTTTTCTAATTTATTACAAAAAGGTGAAAGGTTCTCCCTCCCACTACCAATTACCTGAGCCATTCAGACCTCTTTAATGTATCCTGGCATGAATAAGTTTTTTCCAAACTTTCTGGTCCTTACTTCTTTAACTTAAAATATTTGTCAAGAACAATTTTCTACTTGGGCAGAAGCCAGCTAATTAGTAATGCCATTCTGTAACACTGTCTTGACAAACAATATAGGAGATTAAAGAGTTGCTAATCGGCTGATACTGTTAGCACCAAGAAAACATTAAAATGTTGCTTTGATCAGACTATGACAACATTTAACAAAATTAGCTTTTGTAAGACAAAGACTCTTGTCCCAGAGAATAACAGAATGGTTTGGGTTGGGAGGGACCTTAAAGATCACCTGGTTCCAGTGCCCCTGCCATGAGCAGGGACACCTTCCACTAGACCAGGGACACCTTCCACTAGACAAGGTTGCTACAAGCCCTGTCCGACCTGGCCTTGAACACTTTCAGGGATGGGGCAGACACAGCTTTTCTAGGCAACCTGTGCAGTGCCTCACCATCCTCATAGTGAAGAATTTCTTCCTCATAGCTAAAGTAAATCTACCCTCCATCAGTTTAAAGCATTCTCCCTTGTCCTGTCACTAAATGCCTTTGAAGTGAGACCTTCTCCAGCTTTCTTGCAGGTCCCTGTAGGCACTGTCAGGCTGCTCTAATGTCTCCCCGGAGCAATCTCTTCTCCAGGCTCTCTGAGCATCTTCATTGCCCTTCTCTGGTCCACATCCTTCTCACACTGGGGGACCCAGAGCTGAACGTAGAAATCCTATCTGTAGGTAGTATTTTCATTTTAGGATTAAGGAACACTACTATGCATATTTCAGAGATGACCTCCCAACAGTACAAAATTTCTCACAAGTAATTTTTTGGATTTGGGCACCATTAGAGAAAAATAGTGAAACATGCACAAAAGAGATTATTAAAACACAAATTATGAACACATTTAAGGATGTAAATAAAAGAATTTGTTAATCCAGTAGGAATAGCAAGGTGCTCAAAACTACCCCATGGTGAAGACTTGTGGCTGAAAACATTGCTAATAATTGCCCCAAAATCAATTTGAAATATGACCACTTTCTCCTCAGCCACTGAAAATGAAAAACATTAGAGATAGGATATTTCAGGCCTTTTAGTTACAATCAATTAAGCAGGAAAGGACAAGATAAGGGTAACAACATTTGGACTAAACTAAGATTATAAAAATTAACAGCATTAATTTTGTTACTTTCAATTAATAATGTACACTTGGACAGATTTTAAACGGATGGGTAGCAGTAAGGTCAGCAATCACTGCTAAACAATCACTTGTTAAACCAGTGAGAAGGAAATAAAATGTAAAAACCAGAAAACACATTAGTGATTTGTTCTGAGATATATCAGAGCACTCACTTTTTTGGGGGGAGAAAAATGAAACAGAAAGACATACACATTTAGAAATGTGTAAACAATACTCACAGAATGGTAAATATTGGGACACAGAAGCCTAGACGAGATCAAATTCTCTTTTTCATTGCCGAGGCCTTGCTAAATCTTCATATTTCGTAAAAAAAATAAAAAAAAAATCCTGTAACCAGAGACAGTAAATAACCACAGTTAGGAAGTTGTTGTCTCCTGCCACATCTCAATCAGTTCAGCAAATGAGTCAGAGCTGTTCTTTCACTTTAGCCACTTTCACTTGGGAGTTTTCTGGTTCCTGCGAGGAAAAGAAGAAAGAAAATAAAACAACCTCCATACAGTCTCCTTGACAGCCATAACACAGAGGCTGAGACAGTGTGCACAGCCTCCCAGAAACTGAAAAACTAAGAACTAGCGTTTTAGGTATCCTAAAAAGCTCAGGTGTGAATCTTCCATCCTGTGTGAGAGTACTTGTAATTATGGAAATATATCATGGCAAAAATGGTGAGCAAGCAAGGAATTTTGCAAGTCAGTGTGGTTGTCAAATCTAATGGGAAATGCACCTACTATCAGTTACTGTGGGGGGAGAAATATCTGAGGTGATATTTATCAACAAAAACATCAAAAGCCAAACAAAAGACAAAGAGGAAATGATGGAAGTTACTTTCCTGGTTTTCTGCTGCAAGTTGTCTTCTTTAGGAACTGATCACACATCCCTCATCAAAGAAAAGATGTCAAGTGGATGGAAGCATGGCAGACCCAGAGCCCCACCTCCTAGGCACTCAATGTGCATTTTTGGATAGTCAATAGCAGATAGGGCTCATTGGCAAGACAAAAGAAATTAGTGAGGTGTCTCTTAGCAAAGTTTTGTTCTTTAGCACCTTCAACTTGAGTCCAAGTCACTGTTTTTCATGTGTTTGGAGGGATCCAACGTTACCATCTGCTTGTCTGTTGTTCGACAATTTTTCAGTATTTTCCTGATTGAGTTTAACACATTCACCATAGACACACCATTGGAGTAATTGATGTTGTCCAAAATTATGAGCAAGGAAACTAATTATATTGAATTAATTTCAGCTACCGGGAAAGCTTCTGACTTCTCTTCATCTACTTGCCTGTTTAAAACACTAATGTAAATCATTCTACTCCTTGCGTCAACAAATGAAGGATAATTATGTTGTTCCTTCAAACTTGTGTTCAGAAACTGCATTGATCTTCATTATATTAATAAGTAAAATTATTTCTTCATTTCTGCCAGCTTTATACTTAGGGAATTATACAGGAAAAAACGAACTGGGATGCTGTGCATTGAATGTATCCTTTTTTTCTCTCGCTTCTTTACCATTAATGGTCATACTTCAGCAGTCACTTAATGACATTAGTGCTTAAACAATCCGATATTGGTTTACAGAATTGTTACAATCATAGATACAGCTCTTTATGACAAAAATACAGGAATGGCTACAGATTTTTTTTTCCCAAGTTCCCAGTATAGAAGCAATTAATTCCTGTATGTTGCAAAGTGCAGATTCATCTCATCAAAACATAGGCAACTACACTTATCTAGGCCCATAAATAGTCAATATAGAATAAGCCTTACTGTTCAGTAAAGGATTACTTAAAAAATGAGGAATTGACACAAAAAAAAAGGTGCAAGGAAGAGGAGAAATAGGAAAAAAACATAGAAATGTGATGAACTTTTATAATTCTCTTGTTGAGTAAAGCATCTGAGATTACTTGAGCATCGTTATTTCTCTGTTAAATCATCCTGCATACTTGAGCTTACTACATAAACAATCTGGTTTTAAAATAACAGACAATTTCAGGAACCATTTGCTACATGTATTTAACTCAGTATCCTCTTGACTGTTAATCAGGTCCTGCAGTTCATTGCTTTTTTAGCCTCCTCCATTTCCCACAATTTAAAATTGAATTAAAGTGTTAAAGTCAATCTACAAGTAACATTTGGCATCCAAGGACCTAGATGGAGAAATCCAGCAACTGCATTTTGGAGTCTGCATCATCTCCTGACCAGCCTAGGTTGGCTCAGCTGATGTCCACAGGCTTGTGTTTTGTGCTCCTACTGCAGAACTTCTTTGTAGCCTTACATATCAAAGCCAAAAAGTAGAGTATGTGTTTTTGCTAACATGTTTGTGTGCAAATCTTCACAAACTGTGACTTACATTAATAAGATTGTTTTCATAGGACTTTGTACTTCCTGGCAGAAATCCATGATGAAATTACAGCTATATAACATGTCTCAAAGCTTGTCTCATACTTTGTAAATTTTGACAATGAATTAGAAATAAAATCTGTAACTTCATTGTTGGGCATTATTTTAAAAATGTAATAATTAAAATGTAAAATCACTTTCAGGTAACACAGCCCAATGACCATTAAAGACAAAATCATCATAATAACTATCAAGTGTTTAACATTTCTGTTAATTACATGTATGACATTTGCTCACACTGAGAGGGTTTGCGCACATTTTTAGCATGGGCTGACTTAAAAGTGATGCTGGCAAACCGGAAAAGTTACAAAAGAAACATGGGTTTTGTAATAGACAGAAAAACATAATCTGATGAAATGTGGTGTAGGAGTGAGTTATTAAGGACATTAGAAAAGAAACTGAGGAATGATTGGATCACAAGCTGAATTTCAATCATAAATGTCTGGCTACTGCAGGAAAGGAGAAAGTAATTACAGGAGGCAGTGAGCGTGGACACATCCATCCTTCTCAGTGGGGGCAAGACCTCATCCAGGACACTGCAACTGATAACCTGGTGCTGCAGGTCAAGGTGGCTGAAGATCAGCTGGAGGAACATCAAAGGAGAGCAACAAGAGAGACCAGAGAGTTCAAAAATATGACTGGTGAAAAAGAGTGGGGGTACCTGCAGTCACTGAGTACTGTGAGTGGCAAAGAAATGAAACCCCTCTTCAGCTGAGCATGTATCCCAGGAGCTTTCATGGTGGAGTGGGTGCTTTCAGAGTACTCAAAAGGCACCCTCTAAACTAGCTGCCAGCAACATTTTGTTGGCAAACTGTTTTGGGCTTAATGCCCATGTTGCTTAAATCTGCCCTGATGATGTAGAAGAAGCAGCATTCAAACTTTGGTACATATTTAGGCAGTTATTTTGGATGCTGAATGTGAGATAAATTCTTGAGGAATTTAGCTGTTTAATTTTCCTAGTAATTGAGTTTTGCTACAAAAAGTACCTGTATAACATCCTTGTCCTTTTAAGCAAATAAAAAAGTTACCTGCAAGCCTACAATATTCTAGAAGTGTAAGTTCTAGCTAAAGAGGAATTAATCTAACAGTATGCACTACATGAAAAAAATACATGAAAAAAAAATAAAATCTTGCTTTATACATAATTTAATTTTTATTGTGTTCAATTCTAGTTCTTATGATGGCTAAACAGCAAGAAAAAAGTGTGAAAAAGCTTATGGGGAAAAAAAATAATTTTCTTAAGTATTCTATCTGTGCATAATAAAAAGTAATATGCAGACTGCAGTAAATTTAACCTCTTATTAATATAAAGGAGAAAAATGAGAACAATCCAAAAGTGCTGTTAACAGGCATTCATTTAGCACAGATTGCAATTACAATCTACGCAGCAGTTCTGAGTTGTCTACTGAGCTATGAACAGAGCTCATATCACAGTTCACAATTGGAAGAGTATAGAACAAGAATGAAAATTATGCTCTTTTTTGTTAAATGACTAACTATACAATTTCAAGACATATTAAACATTAAACAGCTAGTCTTGCAAAATGCTACATTCGTGAAGTCCCATTTGAAATCTTAAAATGTTATAAATCATGCCATGAACGTCACTGATCAGGCAAAGATCTGACCAATAGATGAGACCTTGTCAAACTTCTCCATCATTAGCTGTTCATCAGTTTAATTTTCTTCTCTAGTCAGTAAGAAATAATATTTTTATTTTTTTTCATTCAGTCACACCAAATATTTACCAAAATCTTTACTAGGATGTAATAATGCCTTCTACAAATCTTTGTTTTCAGGAGTAGCAAATAATAAATTCTTATCTTCCTAGATGCCACATTAGAGATGGTCTGTCACATCACCTAAACTGATAGATGTAGCCAAAACCATTGCTTTTTAATCCATTTCCATATTTACTGTTTAATTAAAGGTTCTTTCAAACTTTTGATTAGTCAAAGCTAACACAGACCTGTCTGTTTGGTTACACACATGCTCTGCAGAAACTGCTTGTGTATAGGTCAAACCATAAGCTCCACAGTCATGGACTAATAGGATAATTGTCTTTCTGTTTAATAACTCAGACTCAGAGAGAAGGCTGCATTTTCATTCCTACATGAAAAAAACATGAAGAAACAGTGAATTTTACCTAAAAAGATAAAAGGAAGTCCAGATGAGACCTTATTCTCTACAGCTGCCTGAAAGGAGGTTGTAATGAGAAGGGTTTGGACTCTTCTCCCACATAACAAGCAAAAGGACAAGAGGAAACAGTCTTAAGTTGTGTCAGGGAAGGTTTAGACTAGATATTAGGAAACGTTTCTTCACTGAAAGGAGTATTAAACTTTGCAACAGGCTGCCCAGGGAAATGGTAGGGTCAACATCCCTGGGGGTATTTAAAAGGGTGAATATGGCATTTGGGAGCAGGGTTTATGGTGGACTTGGCAGTGCTGGCTTAACTGTTGCTTTCAATATTCCTAAAAGTCTTTTCCAACTTAAATAATTCTATAGAAAAAAAAAAATTACTTTCAAAAATTCGAAGTTAAAAGGAAGGTGCTATATTGCAGATTGGCTTCCGCCAGCATGCGTGACCTTGCAGGCTATAAAATAAAAAAGCTTGTAACTGTTTTGGTAAATAAAATTCAGGCTGACACAGGGGTGATGGAAGAAGTGATATACATAGAACATCAAGCTGTTATTTCTATAAATTTTTTTGTAAACTAGTGGGACTTTAGAAAACACCTTAAAACACCTCAATCTTTCAGACAATTTTCTCATAACATCAAAAACTAAAAGGGATGAAACCTCCATTCAAGTGCTAAAGGACAAGAAAAGGGCATTTTGAAAATCTTCAGTACTGTAATTACAAATGTGACAGTTGCTATTCACATAAGATTAGAAACTAAGAAACATTAACTTCTTATAAGCTTCATGAATGTGTACTAAATTTTAACATCCCTATTTAATTTTCAGCAGTTGCAGTTCCAGTTCAGTTATGTTCAACCTGTATTCATTTTAAACAACTTTTATACTAAAATATGGTATAAAAGCATCATTAAGTGCTAGTAACACTTGAACCTTGTAAGCAAGCAATCTTTTTCAAATATTAACATTTATTACTTCCTTGAGGAACTCTGAAAAGTACAGTTTTCTTATGCAAATAAAGTTGTAGTTGCTGCCTACCTATCATTAATCTCAGTGAAAAGTAGACACTTCGAGCACCTCAGGCAACCACATAGCACAACACCTAAGGTAAGAGGTTAGATTACATATAAGGTAAGATGCCCATTTATCTTTAAAAATATGACATGAATTCTCATAATCCATATCTTTTATGGGATTATAGTATCTAGCTCACAGGTAAATCTCAATACTTGTCTGAAATATTTTAATAGACTCCTATAAAATGTTAGAAAGAAGTGAGAAATATTGTTATTATTTAAGCAGAAAATACATATTTTCTAGTGATTTAAATTATCAATTATACTAACATTTACAGTTAATTATTGCTAATATAACAGGGATTTATTATGTGTAGGTAGGAGTTTGGCACTACTTTTAAGATTTATGTTATGGCTGTCTGCTATGCTTTAAAATCATTATTTTATAATTAATATGCAGGGTATTCAACAACTTTAATCTTTTAGAGCTAATGTTTTATGAAAGAACAAGAACAAAGCCTTTCAACACAAAATAGCAGTCAGAATTTTATTTAAATTCAAACTCCAAGAAACCACACAGTTCATTTTAACTGAAATCAGTTTCAGTTTGACCAAATCAATTGGAAGCTCTAGACTGAACAAAGACAAAGGAGAGCACTTAGAGACAGATGGGTGGCTCAGAGCAAGCTGTGGTACAGAGGATGCAACATTATAGCACATATGCTCCCCATGTGTGAACCGGAATGTATGTTCAGCTACAGCGATGGATACAACGTGATAACAATAACTTTTCTTGAATATTTTATGTGATGGGTAAGGCAGCAATGATGTTTTATTATGGAGTTAAAAGTTGTGTTCCCATGAGGTTAACAGAAATTAGTGGCTGGTGAGTATTCCATACATGAAAACAGAAATGTCATAGTAGCAAAAGGAATCAATCCAATGTTAAAAGAGAAAATAAAGCCGCTAAAGTATTGTTAAATATAACTTTCAGACTAGGAGAAACTATTATTTTATTTACTGAATGGAATTAACAAGGTATCAAGGGCAAAACCAAGAAAAACAAGATCTTAATTTTTCACTTTTTTCTCCCATTACTGACAGTAGTCCAAAGGCTAGGAAACTCTGGGAGAAATGTAAAATAGCGGAAGAGCTTGTGTACAAGACAATCAGGGAACAGATTTGGAGCATATTAGTAGGAGCAATTTTCTCCCAGAAGCGGTAACAATTCAGATCTAAACTCCTGGTTTTCAGCAAAGTACTAGCTCACAAAATATAAAATAGTTGTTACATAAACCATAACAGCAATGAAAGCAGATGCAGCATTACTGAGCAAAAGCATAGCAACAGCAAGTATTTTATTGGGCAACAACTATCTTGCACCCCTTAGGTTACGTGCCATTTAGGTATTCATTCCAGTCCACGTGCTGCTATAAAAGTCTTACTGCATTGCATTTTTTCTTTTGCAGTGTAATATATACTATTATAATTTTATGTTTGTATGTAAGAGCTCACCCAAAGAAAAATAAGATGGAGCTGGTCCAAATACTGCACTGTCCTTTTGAAAGTCAACATACATCAGTAGACAGCTCACAGTCTGCTTCTTCTCTCACCCACCACTGAATCATAATGAAGGATCTTCAATAGGAGCCAGTCTCAAACAAGAATGAAAAGGACCTAAGGAGAATTGGTCCAGCTACACAGGACAAGAAACTTGACTAGATAAAGCTTTTCATGTCTCTGCCTTAGACCCACTTGCAGACATTATGGAAAAAATTCTGTATAGCTGCTATGTGAACCATAAAGAGTTTCATTAAAAACTCAACTTGAAAGAAGCTGTTCCAGCTTTTTTATATAAATGAGCCTTTGTAGATGCTAAACACTATAGGAAATAGAAGGCAAGGATGTGCTGACTATTTTAAGACTGCAGTAGTCAAGGTATCCATTCACATTTTAAAGAAAAATAAAGGTATGTATTGAAGAGAGTGTCCTATTAAAATAGTTTTTCTCACAAGCGATCAGACTGAAACCAGCAGTGAAAAGTTCATAATCATTGTGACTATGACAAATATTTATAATCGGTTTATTCTCAGATCAGTTCAGTCTGGAAAACATTCCATGAGAGTTCCCATAGAATATAGCTATGCTGGAAGGAGAGTGAAAGAATGTACTAGACTATATTAATTCACTTTGTACCGCAGTTGTTGTAAAGTACTCAACTTCTGTTGGTTCACTTTATTTTGCCTTGTGGAGAAAGTACTGCTTTAAGGACTACAAATTAAAAATGAATCTCTTTAAGAACAATCCAAGTTTCTTTCACTGGATTCATAAAATTGCTGTTGTGGAAGGCTTATTGAGGTCAGGAGAATGAAACCCAGCATCCTTCATGGCAGATCTTAAAATTCCCAAAGAAATTAGGAGCAATGTCCTCCAGTACATTCAGGAGAATATCCAGAAGGATAAATAGAAAAACAGTGAAGGGGAATGACAAAATCTGAGGAATGCATGCTCAGACTCAGATTTCTTAGCACAGAAAACTTATTCTATAATTTGTCAGAAATATATTCATCCTCCTTGGAGAAAAATTACAAATGCTTAGAGGAATCCCGACTTTAGGGTTAACAGCTACCCCATTCACCAGGCTAATGTGGCTCCAAGAACCTGAGAACTGATTTTTTTCTTTCAGATATCAGAATCGTTTAACCCAGTCACTTAAAAAAAAAAAAGAAGGGCTTTGTTTACAAAAATGGGTTAACCCAATGATTCAAAATACAGGGAAAGGGTGAAAAGTATTGCTCTGTGACACACCTCTGTGGGGAGAGAAACACAATAAATGGTATGCAAACCTTACTCTTTAAGCATATACTTAACTGAATGTTGCCTACCAAGGTAGGCATACCAGATCTGCACATATGGCCCAAACTGCTGAGGAGTAAGCTGACTTTCCTATCTGCTTAATGTCACCAGACTGCACAAACACTGTCAGACAGCATTGAGGAAACTGTGTCTGTTCAGGGAACAAAATTAGTCTTTTAAGTTGCTGGCTGCACTTAAGTAAAATCACTTTAAAGTATTCATAAACCCACAAAGTCATTTTCTACGAAAGAAGCAACATGGTCTTCTCTTTCTTGCTGTCTTCTGAAAAGACGGGAAATGCTATCACATCTTTGAAATGCTTTCAGGGCTGAAGCCTGAAGTCACTACTTAGTACAGTGTTTTTCCATTAATGCATTTCACCAATACCAGATTTAAGCTTATTGTGGGTACACACAGACATAAACATGTGGCTTTGTTGTCCAAAACCTTAATGTCTTCAAAAATTTACACCACAGACACCAAACTGACACCACTGCTCCTATATAGGTTGATTCAGAAAAATAACTCTTAAGAGATGTGCAGTTGTGGCTGCTCTTTAGGTTTTTAGGACAAGGGAGCCCTGGAGACCACAGCAGCACCAAAAGGAGAAAGAAGGCACCAACTCTGCACAAATGATACCCACTGAAATGGAATCATGAGATCATTTTGAACCCAGCTGGTCTGCAAGTAGTAGGTTGTAAGGGTTTCCTTCCCAGAGAAGGTGTTTCTGTGGACCAGTAGTGTTTTTTTCATGTTTATCACTCCTGATTGCATAAGACTGAATTTGTCAACAAATTAGGGACACAAGTGACAAGTAACTATATATTTCCTAGGACCCACTAAGATAGCTGAGCATACATCCATACATTTTATATATGCTAATAAGACTAATACTATAATAATAACTCGAAAATTATAGAAATGCTCTAACACACAAGGTGAGGAAATTCAAGAACTCCAGTATTCAATAAGCAGGATTAAGTGTATCCAGTGCTCCATTCCCAAGGGATGAAAGCATGATGGAAATCAGTTTAGTGCCTTTGTCCAGAAACTTATCAACACACAGGTATCTAAGAATTATCACATATTCAAACATGCAATTTTAAAGCCAAATTAGAAATGGTTTTGACCAGGAGGAAGAAGACAGAGGTACTTCTCATACAGATCCTTAAAAAGACCCTGTTTAAATTTTTTGTTCTGTTTTCTAATTGTATTTATTAAATGGAAGTTTTTGTTGGGTGTACACTTACAAGCTAGGTGCAAAGGCAATGTATACATTTTAGCACTTATTTTTTTATCAACCCATTTGCTCTTGTGAGACCTCACCTGGAGTATTGTGTGCAGTTCTGGTGTCCTCAACATAAAAAGGAAATGCAACTGTTAGAACAAGTCCAGAGGAGGGCCACAAGGATGATCAGGGGACTGGAGCACCTCCCATATGAAGACAGGCTGAGAAAGTTGGGGTTGTTCAGCCTGGAGAAGAGAAGGCTGCATGGAGACCTCATAGCAGCCTTCCAGTATCTGAAGGGGGCCTACAGGGATTCTGGGGAGGGACTATTCATTAGGGACTGTAGTGATAGGACAAGCAATAATGGGTTAAAACTTAAACAGCGGAGGTTTAGATTTGATATAAGGAAGAAGTTCTTTACTGTAAGTGTGGTGAGGCACTGGAACGTGTTAACCAGAGAAGTTGTGAATGCTCCATTCCTGGTGGTGTTCAAGGCCAGGCTGGACAGAGCCTTGGGTGACTTGGTTTAGTGTGAGGTGTCTCTGCCCATGGCAGGGGGGTTAGAACTAGATCGCGCTAAGGTCCTTTCCAACCCTAACTATCGTAAGTTTCTATGATTCTATGATTTTTCCTTTTCCCTGTTTCTCCTACCTATGACATTTGTATTTCTTAATTTACAATATTTACAATCTTTTTAAACACTATTAGTCCATTAAAAAAAAAACACCACAAAAACCAAAGAACAAACCAAAACCCAAAACCTCACTAATGATAACAAACCAAACAACTTTCAAGACGTGAGAAAAGCCCCTAAAATATTCAGAGGGTCTGTCTGGTCAGTGTTTCTGTTCCTCTTTATCACAATCTAGCAACAAAAACCTGTCATTGAGATTTTTCACATGTTTTAGGTGCATGTGTGCTTTGCAGCTGAGGCCTCATTCACTGGCCCAGAGCAATCCTGGGTGTTACTGATACAGAGAAAGTAGTAATACACAGAATAGAAGAGAAGCTCATGAAAAACAGCAAACTATTCCCACAGACAGGCATGCCATAAGTTTTGGTTGCTCTACAAAACTCCCCAAGGGTGTGCTGGAGTGGGGTGCTTCCTCCCACCATGGCTGCAAAAGATGCTCTGCTGCATCCACAGCTCTACCATTTCTCACCTAGAGCATCACACCTCTCTCTTCTCCCTTTCTTCCCAGAACAAAGACTAAATTATTGTGAAAATGCATAAATGTTATGTGAAGCATTGACGAGTCTTCTCCAAACAAACTCAGGTGAAATCCACCACTTCACTATGCTGTTTATTGCACTTTTAAGCTCTGTGAACTTGAGATTTATACTTTACTGAAAAAGAAAAGAGGAGAAAAAAAATAGAAAAGAAAGACCTTGCTATGTCTTAGCAGATACAGAGCTTCACAGACAGGACAGGGAGAAACAGCAGGGAGCTGACAAGTAGCATCTCCCTAAAGAACCTCAGTAAATGCTCCCTGCAAAAAGGCAGCACACTGCATTTGGATTCTCCCTACCTGCAGCTGTCAGCAGCTTCGGCTTCTGTAGGTTAGAGCTTGTACAGAAATAATTAGAGTACACAAACCTGCTGCTTAAAAATAGAGCCACTGAGTAGAGAAAGTAAATCTTTTGGGGCTTTTTTCTCAATTTTGGAGGCAGGGAAGGATGGAGAGAGGAAGGGGAGAGAGATGAACACTGTCATTTGATTCTTGCTTTTTAGCACAGATTGGAAACAAGTACCTCATGTTAGAGAGGATAGCTGGGCCTCAGAAATGTTTAGTTATCTGTAATGATTAACAAATGTTCACCTGAGGAATAAACTAATATCAATAAGGTATAACAAAGTAAAACGACAAGCTCACCATAGGAATGAAGGGGTTTCAGTGAACTAAAAAGTGCTTTGGTGAACTTGAGATTATATCACACTAAGGAATATGTTGTGTGATGCCTACATTACTTTTAGACAACAAATAATCAAGTGTTTTTAAGTGAAAAGTAGCTAAATGGTTAAATAACAGGTTCCTAGCCTGCAGTGTGTTAACACCTCTGAGCAGGACCCAGTTTTCAGGGAAGGCAGACTTTAGATCTATGCTCACCACTTCTGAAGAAGTCAACCTAATGTGTCACATTTTAATATCTTCAGGCTGCAGCATATTAAAAAAAGAAAATAATTCCAAAATCATCTTTAAAACTGTTTGCCTGAAATTTCAAAAAGCACTTTAGAATTATTTCCGAAATAAGAGTTTCAAAAATTGCCAAGGATTATTCTGAATTAATTCAGCAGAAGTAGTTATGCTTCCCAGAGAAAGATCCCTGGCAGTACATTGCACCAATACCCCTATTTAGAAAATATTTTTCTCTCTTTCAGAGCACAGGATCAAGTTTGAGGTAAGTCATTTACATAAATCCATAATGCATCCACCAAGCTCTTAGTTCTCAAGGGTATTATAATGCTAATGGAGAAATGACAAAGCAGTAGTTTTATCTTCCTAGACCAAACACCTCTATACTTGAGATCTATAGCTCTGAACGATAAATACAGCTGCAGGCTTTCCACTGTAGTACTTTCATAATCCTTGCTTCTGGGCATTTATGGTCTAAAGCTGTCTGCTAAGCACTGAAAAAGTGTTTTACTCAAGCAAGTTAGTCTTAAAATGTTGAGGATGGTACTATTTTATGAATGGATGTTTAAACTGATACTTAATAAGCCACAGACAGCACTTGCAGAACAGCTCATGGTCATGCTCATAAGCACTGTAGGGTCAAAAGTGTTGGGAAAACCACCCCAGATTCCACCATATAAACCAGAAAGTGCAGGAACAACACAAAGGACATGCCAATCCTGTTAGGTCTATCATTCTACACAAGGTCAGTGACAGAGAAACAGCTGTTAAGGCTCAAGACCAGGACCTATACATAAAATCTCTCTTGATGAAAAGGTACTACAACCTTTATTTTTTTGTCTGTTTTGCCATAGAACACAATTCACAGGGGCAATGCATGAGCCTGACTCACTGGTAGGTGACTGTGAGAGGAGCAACCCTCTACTCTTTCTTTTGTCCTAGCCCTCTTTTGCCACCAAAACTATAGCTCTCCCAGCACTCCATAACATTCTTGTAGAATGGTTGAAGGAATCTCTTCTCCCTTGTAATTTGGTTCTCTTTAAAGTACAGAAAAATCAAAATAAAGCTAGCAAGGCTTTGTCCCAGGAAGGAATGTGATGGGTTCTGGACCCCTATAATTTCAAAACCTTCATAAAAGGTTTCCTCCAGACAGTATTAAGCATAGAGTTAAATTCTTTATTCATGCTTACAAATAGTATAGCAGAGAGATGTAGAAATAGCACCAAGAGCTATAAATATGCAGCCACAAAGTGCCTGCTAGCAAACTCATAATTTTTCATAACATTTTGAGGCTTCTCCCCATGGTACTTTAGGGACAGAAAAAAAAAAGCTTGGATTTTAATACTGGAAATACAGGGATCTGTAACACAATTATCTTACCTTCAAAATCATGTATGAAGAAGCTAGGAGCTGAAGTCCAAGAAAGGGCATCCATGGGTCTGATGTATGGTAACCAAAAGAAGCTGTGAAAATCATATTAAGCAGAAGATTGACACCTGGAACATACTCCATGTGCATCTAAACCACACTGCATATTAATTTTTACTTCTTTTACTTCCATTTCAGAGTAGGGGGATATGAAGAATATCTAGGCAGTCTAATTAAACCTACTGAGCACACAGAACTGCTACTAACTCCCTTCTAGATATGTCCAGCTCTCTCCATCAGCTATAAGACAAGCTCCTTACTTCTCTCCTTTAAATTGTTCTTCAAAGTTTGCTCCATTTTTTTTGCATTTGCAGCAACCTTTTTTTAAGAGCTATTATTATAAATGACCTCACATGGCACTGTAGGTCATTTGAAACTTTTAGCAATAACTGGTCAATTTTCTAAAGTTTAGGGGGGTGGAGAGTTAATGTTTCTTTGTGGTTTTGGACCTAGAAACACAATACCTCTGGAAGTAGTTAATCCAATTGTCTTTCACCCAAAGGTTAGATACTCTCAAAACAACATTTTAGAAAAACATAGTCTAAATGAGCAGTGACCTGCATGCACAACAGCCGTTCATGTTCCAACCAGATGTGTAGACCACATTTCGCTTTACAGGAGACCATGTAGGATACAGAAGTCTTGTTGCAGGACTCAGAAAAAAAAAGAGAATCTCAGGCTTTTGGGGATAACTACCCCACAAGCTGTTAAAGGAGCTGATCTCTCCAAACTAAGATACTTTATATACCAAAGTCAGAGTCCAGCACAATAGTTGCCCTGAACATATGCACCATAGCTTAGGGCCATTTCCATCACTGGGGAACTGCTCAGAAAATGTAGGAACAGGACAGGATTTTGCACACCAGGATTGTACCACCTTTTATATGCCTGAAACATCAAGTCTAATTTGCCACTGGCAACTCATAGAAAGTAAGTAATCTCATATCAAGAAAATAATGTTACTGCAGAACAAAATAAAACTGTAGTTTGACCCAATTTCAAATTCCCTTGGTGAATTTTAGAGGATAGAAACAAAAGTTGATTTTTACAAAGTAACTTTTTTTAAGCTAAAAAATAACGCATTAACACTAAGTATTTCAATTAAAATGGAATTAAATGGGAACCTCAGCTCTTGCTAATGTAATTTTGAAACATTGTCCCTCTAGGTGCTCTAAAGTGAATAAATCCACTAATGCTGCCGATGAATCACCTACTAAAACATCTCAGCTACAGACCAGGTACAGAGGGGATGTAAAAGCAGTCAAATTCTGAAATCTTAATTGTGTACTGGCTTTACATTTATTAAAGTTAGTTCTGGGAAACAGAGGTAGTATTTCAAATAAACCACTTTAAGACCTTTTGCTGCATCTGTTAGACTTTTTCCCTCGTGAACTATATGATACCCACCAGAAGGAGCTACCAAACAATGGGGACAAGGTCAAGAGGGAAGGAGAAAGAGAAAGGAGGAAGATGGCATCCTAGAAAATTTCATTTAGGTGAATTGTTTTGGTTATAAAAGGCCCAACTAAAGTAGTACCCGGTTATTTAAGCACAGTTGACAAAGCAATTTTAATCTACAAGCATTAATGAATGGGTAATATGAAATGCCTCTTCCTTCAGGAGATCTCGCCCTTTTCCATATTTAAATACTACAGGGGAAAAGAAAAATCCTTCTGTTCCCGGTTGGGTCTCACCTGACGAAAAATTACAGAAAGCTTCAGAATTATGAGGTGCTCTTCAGAGGTTCCAAAAATTATTCAAAGTTTCCAGCCAGAGCTGACCTGTGTGAAAAACCCAAGCAGCTTAATACCAGGGGCCTCCCAAAAATCTTTCAAGAATTCTTCTGCCTCACAAAACTCCAGCAGTTTACAACCACACGCTACTGAGTAAGGACGCATCTCCCAGCTCAGACTATACTATACTGTAGATTAATAAACCTAACTCTTATTTTCCCAATGCATGCTGAAAAACAACCAGGACAAAATCAGCTTCTATGTATTTTCTTCAAACTGTACTCAGCAATCCTTTTCAAAGTTTTATACAAAGAACATATATATGTGCACACACACAATTTTTGTGCACTGATACCTTCACTGAAGTTACCAGCAGGTGTTCTGCTTTCCCCAACCTATACCAAGAGCACTGATGCTTGCATTTAGAGGCAGATTTACAGGTAAATGGCAATAGCAGGCAAGGAGTTGCCAGTGAAAAACTAGAACAAGATAGCTACTTAAACAGATTAACTTTCGCATTATTCTATCACTGCACACTGTAATTCAAACAGCTGGTAGCCTCATTTCTGTAACTATGGAAAATTAAGCTGGGAGAGAAAGCTCCTTTTTGTGCTGTTGTTTTCATGGCTACAAGACTTGGTTATGTGCCTTTTGTGCCTGTGGTCCTGTGCAGGATGCTTAGCATTTAAAGGGCAAGAACATTTTTTTCCTCTATAAAATTTGCTTTTCTTTAATTTCCTAGAAAAGTAGTCCTGTAAAAGTATTCAGATAATCTAAACTAACTTGCAACAGTGGTGTTAACACCTCACCTTTCACTTACACAACAAAGGTAGGAAATCAATTTAATAGGTTTTTCACTAATGGTTGCCAATTTTTAAAACAGATTTATATTTTAAGAATATGTATGTAAAACACTGCTGTATATGTTATGTAAAGCAACAGTAATTTGTTTTACTGACAGTGGAGACCCAATAGACTGGTATAAATCTGTGCCACTCCTCACATTTCTCTAAATTTTTGTGCAGAATTAATTTCAGTTTTAGTAATAATATTGCTGGGTTAAATCTGTTTGTCCCTGCCCATGGCAGGGGGGTAGGAATTAGATGATCTTGAGGTCCTTTCCAATCCTAACTATACTATGATTCTATGATTCTAAAACTGGTTTGCAGCATAAAGAAAAAAAACACTTTTTTCCTCCATTATAAAATCATCTTTAAGCTCCTTTGAACTATACTACTGAAGCAGCTACTGTGGGTTAAATTAGCCCATCTTTATTGAAGGACAGGCAACAACCTTTTTTAGAGAAAACTATTTCCATGTAGGTACCTCAGGGGTGTTTAAAAATCCATGCAGACTATCTTCTTCTCATGTTCAAATTAACTATACAGATTGGAAAAAGCAGCATGTATCATTAGCTTTGAAATTAGTTACTTTCCTTTCAAAGCATGAGTAATTTCTGTGCTTTCCTATTCCATATGGGACCTACAAGCCTTTTATTGAAGTAACAGCTAGAGAAAGGTAATTACTGGAGAAAAACAGAGGAGAACTTAAAGAGATAACAGGTTATGTAAAAAATCTTAGGCTTATAATTTCCAAGGAAGATTTTTCCTGTCAGCCTCAGCAAAATACTAAGGGTTTGCTTTAACTAGCGGGCTAGGTTGAAACTCTGACTCATGTGACAGGAACTGAGATGTGGCTCAAGCAAAGAGAAGCCGCAATAGAGGAAAAAAAGAAAAGAAATAAAACCCAACAAATTGGAATCTATAAAACAACAAAGGAATATTGAGAAAACTGGACATGTTTGGTTTGCAGAGGAGTACGGGGAGGGATGATAGCATTCTGCCAGTGTATTAAAGATAACTAAAATGGTAGGGAACAAACTCTTCTCCATGGTCTCTAGGGAGAAATCGACAAGTGATGAGCTGAAATCACAGACAGAGGGAAATAGGTTGGATGCTAAGAAAAATTTCCTAATGGCAAGGAAAGGCACAGGAACAATTGCCCACGGAGGCTTCAGGCTCTCAATCAGCAGAAAATCTTATAATAGATAACAAACATCTGTTGAGAGCACTTCTGATGTGATAGTGTTGATGTAACAATTGAATGACTTTCCACACCTATTTTCTACATTTAAATCAAGGCTGTTCTATTCACAAGAATTCTCATTTCTAGCAAGACCACTGTAACCACTGTACTACCTTTCTGGCAGTTTGACAATGGTCTTGCATATGAATGAGTATAGATGATCCTTGAGGGGAGCTGAAGGAAGGTGACCAGCCAGCAGCACCCTGTAGCTTCCTTCTTACTGCAAAAGTGGGTTCCCATCTGGAAGTGAGATTTTTACCTGTAAAACCCATCTTAGACCATTTCTAAGCTTGGTGTAGGAGTTTTCCTCTTCTTGACAGTGTGGTGGCTTGAATTAAAATCTGTCAGAGTAGAAAATATCTTAGACTGCAGAAAATGTAAACTAATTTGTTTTTGTCTGACTCAGAGCTGTAGCTCTGTGTTAACATGAACTTTAAATCTACAAAATAATTACCTGATACTGAAATCAACCCATTGAATACTTAGGACTGGCCAATTCTTCTACAATGACTGACTGAAGACAATTTGCTGTTGCAAGATAGTAATCTAGAGAAGCAGTTTGTATTTCTGTTTCAGTCCTGATCAGTAATGTAAATTAAACAATTTCTTGAACTCTCTGTGCACATCTCAGCTCTCATTTTTTTCATATCATCAATATTAGAAGGTTTCTGTAATAGAGACAATCTCTTAATGTGATCTGTCCAATACCTAGCCCAATGGACATTTATTTAATATTGTCTTAAGCGAAAATACTGCTTGACACAGCTACCAAGCAGTCAGATTTGTTGGGTCCTAAGAATGTATATTCTTCTCAGTTTACTGAAACACATTTAGAAGAGAAAAGCCTACCAGAGAAGGTGCATAAAATGTTCAGTGCAGCAAGATAAACAGAGCAGCTGGTTGCTTTACTGTTCTTTGGTGGTACATCGGTCTTCAGAGTTAGATATATGAAAAGCTGAGTAAGCAGAACAAAAAATAGTAAAATGTGGTCAATAGCTCACTAAAGTAATATTATTCACCTGTACTTCAAGTATTTAGTTCCATTAAATTCATGATCCATAAAATAGAGAGCAATAAAATCAATATTTTTCTTGTTGTTGCCACTGCATTGAATTAAAGTATTACTGATGCTTGAGAAAACATTGCTCTTACTTAGACACTATTGTGGTTTTTTTAATCAGGAAACTCCGAAATTGCAAGTATTATTTCCCCTTGACAAGGTCTAATCCAAGTCTTTTTAATGCCCTAATACCTTAAAGACTCCTATGAGCACAAACAGACAAGCTCTAGAACAAGATACAGGACCCAAACTATTATACGTTTGAAAACTAAGCAATGCTTTTTTCTAAATCCTTTGGATTTCAGCCCAAAGCACGGCCACAGCACGGTCCCTTGCAGTGACTCTGCACCATTCCCCTGCACTTGTGGCTTGGGGGACACAAGCACATTGTGTCTGGGAAAATTCTAAACTGTTTGTCAGGCAGGGGCCCAGGCAGGACAGGCAGCAGGGTGGACCCCAATATCTCCCTCCGGTCTCCTACCCTCATGGTCTCCGCTCCTCAACCATACCACTTTTAAAACTTAGGGAAGGTTTAGATTGGATATAAGGAGGAAGTTCTTTACTGTTGGGGTGATGAGACACTGGAATGGTTTGCCCAGGAAAATTGTGAATGCTCCATCCCTGGCGGTGTTCAAGGCCAGGTTGGACAATGCCTTGCGTGGCATGGTTTAGTGTGACGTGTCCCTGCCCATGGCAGGGGGATTGGAACTAGATAATCTTAAGGTCCTTTCCAACCCTAACTATTCTATGATTCGATGCTGCTGACATTTCTATTGTTATTTCTCTTATTCTTTTCCCCCAAAACAGATAAGTTAGAAATTTTCAATAGTAAACTTCACACATGTGTTTGAACATGCTTCTGGAGCAGCACAGCTACAGACAGTGTGCTGTGGCCAACCTACAAACCAGAACTGAAAGGATGGGGAGGCAGTATAGCAGCACAGCACGCATGCTTGTGTCATCTTACACTCATGCTTTTGTTGCATTGTTTATAAGTGACATTTCTTTCAAAAACAGCTCTTTCACAAATGAAAAATCTACTTTCAACATGCATTAAGAGCAAAAAAAAATCCAAACCCCTATAATCTTTCTGGCTTCAATGCCTATCTAGAAAGCACCAATCATTCTGTGATCTGGGTGCTATACCTATTCAAACACAAGTCTTTAATAAGATGCAGTTGCTCCCAATAAACACCCTTTATACATATAATTTTAGGCTCCTGAATTTAAATATAAAAAGCTACATGTCCTGTTGCTACACTAATACATTGCCCTCATTTCTGCATTAACTCAAGTGATTCTCTTAGGCGACTCCACCTAATAAAACCCCCATAGTGTCTAACTGGAAGGTAACTACTTATATATGAATTATGGGGGACTGATGAATTGCAAATGAGAATGAGTTATGCAGCAACAGTACACAGAGTCAGTACATGTAAGTGGTTTTGAAATACAGATGTCTGTCAAATGTCCTTTTACATTTCATCCCATAGCTTCAAAGTCAAAATTCATCCATTTTAATTTAGTGAAATTTAAACTGCCTCATACCTAGCAGTTTGATAAATGAGACTGTTCTGTTAGGCTAGAAAGGGTTTCCAAAGCAAACATGTGGAATGAAAAATAGAAAATAAAAAATCAGTCCTTACCCAGCTTTTCAAGCAGAAGAGAACTTTGCTACAACTGTAATTTTGCCACATGCAAAAGCCATTTGCTGCTGCTGAGGTTTGTTCTGGCTGCTCCTTCCTCTTGGAACTCTTTGGTCTTTACATGTTTGTTATTGCTGCAATTTGCTATCAGCCTCTGTTTCTGCCTTGGGATTTGCACCAGCATCAGAAACCATAATCATTTTTCCGAGCACCACCAACTCTCAGGTAAATGCACTGTTCTTGTTAAAAAGGTACCAGGCTGGTATTAAGTTTGACTGAAGAAACCTGCTGTGTCAGAGTAACTTTCTAACCCATCTGTTAGCAGGTGGTGGCTGCAGCTTTGCAATGTTGAGGACCGAGAAAGTGCAATGTTATGCAAGGTGGCTTTTATACAAGTACAGACACTGTTATTCCCACCAAAATTAAAAAAAAAAAAAAACCCAGCACAATGTTGCTGATATTGCTGCATTATCACTTGTTTCTAATAAGGATCTGCAGTCTTTAGAAAATCCATCCCCAGCTGTCTTCTGGGTAGCTGTATGCAGCTCCTGCAGATCTGATACTCTAAGCAATAGATATGGCTGTAAATGCCTACCTTTCATCACAATTTTAGTGTTATTTTTACAGAAATGGCAATGTAATCCAAATTTTGAGGATGCTTGTTCAAAAAGACAACTGTTTTGGAGTACCACAGCTGTCAAAATGTATTATTAATATTGTCCCTTAAATTTCAGCTGCATCTAGAAACTTGAAGGATTCTAGTGATGCGAGAAACTTTGTATACACCAAATTATAAACTTTAGTGGAAGAGATGGTTCCATAAATACTATACCAGTCAATTGCTAGAAATAGTCTATTAGTTTTAATACCTACATAGAGCTTTACTGACAATTACAGCCATACTATTGTAATACAGAAAAAAATATCATTAAAATGAATAACCTCTGAAAGAGTAAGAAATTACTCGGTAACTTCAGAATCACAATGAGGATGGGTGACCTCCAAGTGTCATCTGCTGACTAATACAAGCAATTGAGTCAATGTCAAATAAGCAATGTAACATATAACTCTAGCATTCCTATTATATCATAGCAGCAACTAAAACACAAAAATAAGGCTATTATATCTCAAAAGCCAAAGAAATTAAGTTAATGAATCCTGAAAAACTACACTTGGGATAAACCTTTAAAAGAATTCTAATCATTAAATCCACTATGCTTAAATGCAAATGAAAGAGCATAGCCATAAAAATGGATAAACTTTGAACATTTTAATCCAGATAGCCTTTTTAAAATTAAACTAAAACTTACCCTAGTGTCTTAAACCAGTAAAAAAAAAAATCAGTCTGGAAATTCTATGTGAATCAGACTAATTCTGAGATTTCCAATAGTTAGGTTCCTTTTTTTGGAAGGAAAGGCTATTTTAGTCATTCCAGCTAAACTTCCAGTTCTCACCTGACCAAAATACCAAATGAATCAAATATTTATCATTATTTGCAGTATCTGCTTCCTCTTACCAAAATATGTCAGGGTGTTAACAGTTCAACAAGATCAGCATGCAAGTCATGACTTTGTGGATACTCTGTTAGGATTACATTTTAAATAGCATTTTGACCAGGGTGATGCAACCAAATACTTCCTGAGGAGCACCTGTCCAGGACTCTGCAGGTTCACATGGGCATATGGATCTGCTCTCTTATCACTGTCTGTTTGGCTGCTCATTTCAATAGAACCCTCTTCAGGTATTCAGCCCACCCAGCACATCCTTACCCAGGGATTCCAGAGTGGTAACAGAAGGCAAGTGGACACTTTAATGTTTTGCAAAAATGACAGTTTATTAGAGGTGAGCAGTACAAGTTGCAGAATTATTTCCTTTTTCCTCCTTGAACATAAAGAGAAAAGTTAAATAAATGAGGAACCCTGTGGTCAGTGGAGTAGCAGTCACTCTGCTGTCTGGTCCTGCCCTAACAGATGAACCTTTCAAGTGGGAAGCTAATTTAATGAAGCAAGAAGATATTTTTATGGTAATTTATGTATTTTAGAGGCAGTGCCTCTGATGAAGTGTATTTCAAAAGGTTTTGAAAACCATGAAGTCGGAATGCTTTTTTTTCTAGACAAACACTTCAAGAAGATGCATTTTATGTTTCACAGATTAGCTGCTGCCATTTCTCATCCTGTTTAGCTCCAGCATATGTTAAGGTATTCCCTATTGTGCTTTTACAGCCACAATCAGTAAACTATCTAAAAGCTCTAAGGAACAGAGTGAACAGCATGTGAGTTGTGTTTCATTGCTGAAATCACAGAGAACATAAATTAGTGAAGTCATGTCTGTCATTTATCCACCTAATTGGGCTTCCCAAAAGGAAGAACTTTCCCTTTTCCCCTTTAAAGTTCACAGTACATCTTCTGATTTTGAATTCAAATACATTGTCTCTTAAAACACATAAATCATACAGCACAGTAAATGCCAGAAATGTAACCTTTGTGGAAGCCTTACAGATAATGGCCTATCCTTTCAAGCTTAGATGCCAACATTTATATTTACATTTCAGAATTAATATTTTGATATGCAAAATAAAATACATATTTGCAATTCTTTTTGGATTCTTCTCTAGTTTCACTCTGGCACTTTCAATACAGCCTAAGACATTTATGGCATTATGCAAGCTGGCTCAGGTTCACAAAAAGCACATCAAGACTACTCATGAAACACTTTCCTGAGCATCAGAGGAAAGAAAAAACATTTCACATAATCAGTCAAAAATGTAAACCAGACAGTTCAGCTTTTCTTAGATGGGCTCAAGCTTCTTCACAGCTAAGTGCCACCGGTGTATATTTACCCTAGTCTTAGAATATCAGAAATCAGAAGCCTACATATTAGTTTCAGTGATGTCCCTGATAGATTTCCACTAAGTTCAATAAGACTGAGATAAGGCCCAGTGCAAACATCACTGTTTAGTCTCCTTTTCTCTAAACCAGCATAACACCACTGCTGCTCCTCCTGTCCTGGCTTACGCTAAGGGCCAGCACTCCTGGAGCACCTTGTTTCTGTCTAATAACTCCGTATATCCATCCCCCATGGTCTCAGGAATAACATTAGGAAATCTATCCATATTACCAGAGGAAGAGATCATTCTTTTATATATTTATATTTTTCAAGGCTAAGACTAAGGAATTTATCCTCAATTTAGGGCAAATCTAAGCAAGTTTCAGCGGACTTGAATACGTGTTCAGATTTATTTTATTGAACTATTTTTCTTCAAGTTAACATTCCTGTAAGCTTCAAGTCTCAGTCTTTAATACTCTGCTTCTATCATATCAAGTTCTGTAAGTATCTTTTCAGAACCACAGCATAGCTCTTTACATAAATCAAGCATTCAAAGAAGATGCATCTATGAAGGCTGGAGGAGTAAAAGCCTGTAATCAAGTGCAAAAATGACCCATTCAAAGTTTTCGTATTTCACACTTTGGAAAGTGTTTGAGCTCAGCCTCTAAGTTAGTGTGGAATAATTCCTCAGCATTTAGCAGTGATCATTCTAAAGGAGATTCAGCAATAATTTATGATAAATTGCGAGATTGAAGGGCTTCATCATATGTTGGCTCTTTTGATTTTGACCAGGTAGAAATCCAACAGATAACCACACAGCACTGGAGTCCCCTTTACAGGAAAAGGCAAGAGAGAATGCACAAGGTTTCATCAATACAGAAGGGTTAAGTGCACACCTCATTTCAGAAAACTCATTTTGTATGGAAAACATCAAGTTTAAAATCTGTGGAATAAAGGTTTAGTAATGATGACAGTGTAGTAAATAGCAATGTAGGAGTCACAACACACAGGTCACTTGGAAGAAACACAGGAGAGCCTTGAAAATCAGAAGAGAGACCTGAGATCTACTACAAATATCAGCAGAAAGAGTCATAAGCTAGCGGCTGATATTTGCCATTTAGGCTGACAGATAAAACATCAGGAACCAGGATGTCAAATAAAGAAGCAAATGAAGATGCCAAATGAGAAGACAAAAAAAACAGCACAGCAGATGGAGATAAATAACATGACTGTTTGCTGGAGAAAGTGCCTGAGAATTACAGCTTATTCACTGAAAAATGGCAGCAGCTGCCTACATAGCCACTGCAGGCTGCTTATGCCCATGGAGAGGAGCAGAGCCACATGCTGACATCCCCACTTAGGAGTAAGGAGCATCTCTGGTGGCTGCTGACCATGAAGCTCTGGTGCACATCTATTTTGCTACATTAAGACAAAGCTTGAGGTTAGCACTTGACCTGATGCATGAACTGAACCTGGAAACCCAGGGAACACACAGCTGGGGTGCAAGGAAGCTGAGACCTGCACCAAGCACAAACTAAACTGTTTTGGAGCATGACTGTGCTGGAAAAAAAAGGCAGACGACAAGTGGCTGATGGAGAAATGCAAAGTGCAGAGGAGATACCAAAGAAAAGTCTAACAGTGTCCTTTTGCTTTCAGAGGTCCTTGTGCTTACCAGAGGTAAAATATCATTTGCTGGTTTTTGCTATAAAAGAAAAAGTTTTCTATTTTTAACTTGACAGAAAAGCTCTGCTGATTTTGACAGGACCAGGGAAGCCTCACAGCATAGTGCTAGCGCCAAACTTTAAAAAACTACAAGAGAAAATTATTCCCTGACTAAAACAGTAAGAAAAAAAAAAAAAGAAACACCTGCCTTTTACAAAAACACTACATTAAAAATAGAAAAATAAGACATGATGAAGAGTGTGTACTAAAATGACACTCCCACTCTTTTTAGCGGCATCTGCACTCCAGTTCAGCAGAACTGATCCCAGCAGCAGGTTGGGAGGCAAAGCCAGCCCTGAGAGGAGCTCTGCCTGCAAACTTTGGAGATTTACTCCTCCAAACAGCAGAAATGGCTGCATCACAGATCATGTTCATGGACCAGAGCTGCTCGAAGTCCAGGAAGAAGCTGGTTGATATTCATCTCAAAAGTACCTGCTTCTCAGGTATCTTCATGGGTGCTTAGGCACCGTGGCTGAAGAAAGATGAGAATACTGGTATGATAGGTGGTTCTTAGGCACAAACTGCACTATAAAAGTTAAACAGTTCAGCAGAAAAAGCAGCAGATTTTCTACCAGTAACTACCCATAACTGACATTCTGCTATGATCTCCTGTTACTGTACCTAGGTAGCAGAAGACAGGAGGACTACATTTCTCCTATTGCATTTCCCTTACATTACCTTTACCTCACTGACTCTTCAGGTATAACTCAGCTGAAAATACTTCTTCTTCCCTGTGATGGAGGAGTTATTGTTATCATCTACAACAGTATGACTTGTCAAAATCTAGGACACAGTCTCAGCGGAGTAATTATACTGCACAGTATATTGCATTAAGAGGGCCTGTGGTTTGAGACAACTCTAGACATCAGCCAGTCCAGCCCCTGATGCAGCTGGAGCATCTTGTTCAAGGCCCTATCCAGTTGGGCTTTGGCTATCTTAAAGGACAGAGACTGTACAACCTCACTGAGCCCCAGTGTTTAACCACACTCAACATAAAATAGCATTTTCCTATGTTTAAATGGATTTTCCTGTATTTCTATTTGTGCCAATTTCCTCTTGTCTTTTCACAGGGGCCTACCTCCATCGACTATCCCTCCCATCATTGTATTTGTACACATGGATGAGATGCCCATGACTCTCCTCCCAGCTAAACAGTCCCAGAAACAAAACACAGAAGTAGGAATAAGACATTTACAACTTGCAAAGAAGCAATACTTCATTTTATGCCATATTACACTTTTACTGCATATAGTTCTGTTTACTTAGAATAAAATTTGACTTTAACAAGATCACTGTGCCATATGCAGAACTAGTCATGTAAGTGTCTGTACACTTATTTAAGCACCACTGCTTTTGCAACATGCCCTCAATAAAGCTTAATAGGCCACATACCTCAACTCTGACAAGCCAGACTTTGATTATTTAGAGTTGAGTGGTTTCTTTGTTCTCTCCTAGTAAGAGATGTCACAGCCATCACAGCCTGATTGGTACTTTTCATTGAACAGGAGAGAAATTTGCACTTGTTATGTAGCCATTTATAGAGATTTTTGAAGGATGGAGAACTGGAAATGAAATATAAAGCACAGTAAATCAAAAACATGTGATAACTTAGCAATGAAAGCTGACACTGAAGAGTATTCCTTTAAAGAAGTTCCTGCAGACAAATTTCTGTGCTATAAAGTGATTTAAAGATGGCCAGAAGGAGGGATCTGAAAATACAATTGTACAAATTCCTTTTCATCTATAATTGAGTAATCATTGACCTGTCCACATGACAAGGGATCCTATTCTTCCCTAATTCAAACCAGTGTGATGTCAAAGGCATTCATGTTATTCCCACCTAGCATTACCTTTTTCCTAGTTATAAATATTCACTGTAAAACTCTTGTCCATTTTGGTGGCTTGCATGACTCTGCTGAAATTACCCATATTAAGAAACATAGCAATGTGGGTGGTTTGTGGTCATCCATATGTAAGCAGGATGTGATGCTGCTCTGACAGCTCAGCATCATCCCTCAGCCCCCAGGACAGATAAGCCCCCACGTCCTACCTGGATTTGATTTGAGCCAAATTCTTGCTGTCAATACAGCTGAGGAAAAACATCTTCTGAACTCAGCAGGGACACAGGATGTTGTAAATTCCACCCAAATCCCATCCAGAAGAAACAAATTCTCCTAGGAAGATAACGCTGAATGAGGCAGAGAAGGGAGAGCAGCACTGACTATTTCATTAAACGGAAAGCTAGCACTGTGTGCTTTATTGCTTGAAAAATCTGAAACACCAGGCATTCTCAACCAATGCAAAATGAATTGCAAAAGCTTTGTTAAATAAAACCCTGTAGAATTTAAATTACTAAAACTAGGTTTTAAAATTTTTATATAGTCCAACACTAAGGTTAATTCTATGACCCTTGAAACAAAATAATAACAAACATTAAAAACTTTCACAGGTATAAAAAACAGCCTTAGAAATGCAAGAGACAATCTTATTCCTGAAAACCATCATTTTTCTCTTGAATATTCAGGTAATCATCTCACAGATGTACCACATGAGAACTAACAGATCTAGACAAAGAGGCTGTAATAGTAACTATTTTTACATGGCGTAAGTCCCCTCTTTGATATTTTTTAAGAACACTGATAAAGTACTTCAAAGAGATACATGCAGTCATGCTTATCCTCCCTTCTCGACACACTGTTTATTCTGAGAACTGGAGAAGGACAGAAAATTCAGCGTATATTTAGCTGTCATGTGTACTTCTATCTCTGCATGGGATTAAGGAAGGTTTTCTTTCTGAGCAAAAAGAAAGTACCAAGAATAAAACTGCAAAATCAACAACCAACATCTGTTCAACTAATATTACTGAAAGACTCAATTTCCCAGAGGGATTAGCAACAGCTGGATAAGCATAGATTAATATTGATACAGTCAAATTATCCAGATATATGCAGAGAGTCATTTGCTGGTCCTGAAGATAAATTTTAAAACTTAGTAAATGTAATTCCTCATCAGTGAAGATATTTGGTATGGATGTGCATCCTTCTAACCTCAGTAAAGAAAGGAATGTGAATTCTACTACTATGAGCTTTCAAATTTAATTTTCATTGATATTATGAAAGACGTACCAAACTATTTTGAATCTTGCTTTCATATATCTGAGTATGTCAGCAATCTTCATGGACTAAGAAACAGAAAAATCAGATTTACAACAATCTGGCATCACTGATTAAATCCCAGATTCTCCCAATCCTATAAGTAGTCCAAAACATGTAAATTGTAATGGGTCAATATTTGTCACAATTAGACCCACTCAACTAGAGGGAACTCAACAAACCAGGAATCAAGACACAATTAGAAAGCTTTTATGTCAAGTGGCCTTAGTTTAAAGATTATCCTACCAGTTTTTCACTCACTAACTACTTATGTGGAGGTTATAGATTCTTTACTGTACTTTTGCCTACCTAGTGATAGTAATACTTTACAATTGGAAAACCAAATTAATTATGGAGGAACAAAAACAAGTTTGTACTTAAATTAACTAAAATTTGTTGCCTAGAAATTTTTGCTCCAATTTAATTATAGCTAGATTGTATCATCACTAAATTAAAGCTAAGCCAAATGAGTTCTCCAATTCTTGCTTCAGTAAGTACTATTTGCCTTCCAGGAGCACTAAAGTGTAGAAACTGTTTGAAATTATGTCTTTTTAAAAGTTTTTGTTACCTACTTCTGATTAAAGCCATTCATCACTGGAATATTATTTAGGTTTTTGTTGAGTTTGGGGTGGTTTTGTTATTGTTCTGATAAACATTCTAGACTAAGCTACAAGGAAGAAATTCTTCACTATGAGGGTTGTGAGGCAGTCTCACAGGTTGCCCAGAGAAGCTGTGGTTGCTGTATCCCTGGAAGTGTTCAAGGCCAGGCTGGACAGGGCTTTGAGTAACCTGGTCTAGTGGAAGGTGTCTCTGCCTATGGCAGAGGAGCTGGAACTAGATGATCTTTAAGGTCCTTTCTAAACCAAACCATTCTGTGATCCTATGATACACTAGGCAATGAACATGTTGCTGAAATTCCTATGCACCAAGACTATAAGCATTTCAAGGAAACGGTAGTGTACATATGGTCTGTTATAAACTGTCTTGCATTTTTCCCAGTAAAATTCATGCCCAAATTTTCAGCAATACTGGGACACTTCCACACAGAAATTGCAATTCCCAACATCAGAGCCAGCATCTCCATTTCCGAATTCAGTTGTGCTCTTACTGTCAGTTAAATGTTTTTTATTTAAATGGATTTAAACTTAATATTTAATTTTGCATTTTAACTTTCATGCAATGAAAATGGAAGTCTGGATTGCACAAAGTGCTTTAGGAGCCATTTTCCAGATGGAAAACTGAGATTTAAAACTGAGATTAGTTAAAACTGAAATGGTTAGGCACTGTGATACTTTGTGGGAAACACCTTACACATACCTTGAATAATATAGGTCAGCTTCCTTCATCAAGGAAACAAAGGCACATAGAAAAAAAACCCATAGTGAACTCAGAATAGATATTCTAAGCCGTTTTGGAACAGCATTTGAGAAAAATGCCTTTTATTGTGAAAGGAGACTTTTGATGGGGTTATACCACAGAGCACTTTTTAAAAGAAATTCAGTTTCTGCATGCTGGGCCTGATCTAGCAATTCTCTTTATGTCAGCAAAAGGTAGAAATGTTTCAAAACGCCACAGAAACAATCACTCAGAAAAGTGTCCCTATTAGCACCCATGTTAACTTGTTCTAAAAGGCTCTTTACATCTAGAACTATAGAACTTGCTGCCTTAAAAAGGAAGTGTACTTCTGCTAATGGTTATGAAAAGGAATTTAAAAGCAGAAAAGTCAAAGAAAGGAAGATTTCTAAAAGCCTCATGAGCTTTCACCTTTCTCAAAGCCTGAACCTGCCCAAATTACTGATGAAGTTATATGCTGGAAGGCTAGAAGACACAAGAAGCATTTCTACTCTCACTTTTTCTATCACTTAATTATCTGGTTTCTGTTGGGATTTTTTTTTTTTGTAAGACTTTCCTGCTTCTTTCTTGGGAATTCATGCCTCAGTGAACCCATAAGTGGTGAGCTGCCTTTTAAGTACAAGAAGGTGCAAGGATAGTACCTGAAATGGGTCAGCAAAGATGTAACCAGGATATCTGAAAAAGAGAGCTTAGGTTCAGACACTGTCTCAGCTGCAGTCCAAGGCCCCTCTCCTGCTCAGTATTCCCCCCAGAGGCAGTCTTTGTCCCACAGCTGGAGGGATGTACCTGCAGGCAGCATATCATCCATGAACGACAGCAAATAGCACTTCCAATTGAGAAGTTCCTTTAACTGAGCCTGTCCCAGAAGAGCCTCCTCTCCATTCAAACTTGAAACAACAGTTTTGCTTATCCCAAAGCTGTGCTTGGCCTAAGGACTGCAAATATTGGGATTTTATGACAACTTGAGATTTCTGTTTTTAAGCTCCTGCTAAGACCAACAAACTGAAACAAGCATTTGCATTAACTATGTTTTCTCAAGCCTTCAAAGTTTCTGAGCATATCTTTTTTGATGAGACTGTTTTTATTTCAAGATGCAGAGAAGAAAATATAGCTTTAGATTTTAATCCATTGCTGAAGCACCTACAAATCAGTCTTTCACTCTTAATATCCGAAAAGAAACCACAGACAGCTTGTAAAGGAAACCGCTTCATGCTGAACCCTTGACTTCCCCATCAGTGGGTATGGTATCACCATCAACACCTTCCAGTTGTGCTTTCACTTCAATATTTATTGGAGAAGTTTTCATGGAAGTGCAAAAAACAGAAACACTTTTACGGTCAGAGATGCAAACTATAAAAAAAAAAATAAATAATAAAAAAAAAAAAGAACAAAAAAAAATCCAAAAAGTGTGTCATTAACATAGTGGCTGATAAGCCCCCAAACTTAAAGCTAAATATTTGGGATTGCTACTTGCCTCTTTATTACCTCTTATATTATTACCTCTTTATAATAACCTAGACAAACCCAAACTGTCACAGCTTATAACAACACATGTATTTTATGCCAGGACAGCCAAAGAGAAGAACAAGAACTGCCAAGAGGAGAACTCAAACTCCACCAGGTTGCACTTCCCCGTCTTCAATTCTATTCACCAAAGGCCCAACATCTGCAACATTTTCATAAGATCATGGGGGTGACTAGCAAGAAATGCAGCTTCAGCTGCAGTACATAACAGTCATACAGTTCATGTGTGTTAAAATATTCTAGACAAGCCAACCCAGTGGGCTAAAATTCCAGTAAAACTACTTCAAATTGTGTAGGCATCTTCCAAGTGATGCTTTGTGCATGCATTGGCTGCATATCAGTACCACAATGTACTGTCTGCAGTGAGAGCTGACTCCTCCTTCAAGGGCAGGAAAGCCCTGGTAACTCAATTAAAAACAAACAATATTATTCAAGAAATTACAGTCAGTATTGGAAGCTGCAACCATTAATTACTTCTGTGGTTTTGTGGGTTTAGGTTTTTAAACAGAGCACCGGAGTCCTTAAAGATCCTCCTGATTAAATAATTCAAAATGTTTGCACTATATAACATGTTTGAAGGGGAAAGAAGACGAAACTAAACACTTTGCATTCACAAGCACCTTATTAACATGGCATGATATCAAATATTTATTACCTTCTCCACTGTAATGAGCTCATTTAAGACAAGTGTGAGAAAACTCCATCTTGTACTAAAGTTGGCAATGTTTCATTTATATGCATTTTAATATTCACTGTAGCCCACACTAAAATATAAAAATACAATTAATATTTAACTAATGAGAAAGTAAAATCTGTTTCTCAAACTTGTGCAGGCTTATTTCATTTGGAAAAAGAAAAAGTATGGGTCATGTGTTGTGATGCTGCAGCACACATTTCTCTGAGAGAAGAACAATCAATATTCAGTTATTAAAAAAAAATCTCTTTTTCCTTCCCAGATTTGCTCAGAGAAGTTCAGCCTTGCTGTTGCCAGGAATTGCAATCTGCTACTTTTTCCACGAAAATTAGAGAAATGGATTATAAGGGCCCAACAACAGATTAAGTGCAACCTTGATGTAGTTTGCTTTCTCTGCAGCATGAGGTTAGGAGTGGGATTGTCGAGGCATTGGAAGGAACTGAGTAGGTACTGTGTCATCCAAGTTAATGACTTAAACACTGTAAGCTACCTACATGTAAAATACCTATCAGTTTGTACCTGTGCCGAAGATTTTAGCTCTTGAGAGCAATTCAGCCCTGGACCAGTACTAGGGTTTCCAGTGATAGCATAAGCAAGGTTTGGGATGATGAGCACAGCACAGCATCAAGTTCTGCGCCACACCTCACTCGGTCTCCAGGGAGGTCAGTTCATCAGTCCTTGTCCCTCCCTGAGCCCAGGGGTTAAACAGAGCTCCTCTCAATCCCTGCCATACAGGCAGCAGCTTCAGCAGGACCAAGGCATTGTTTTCTCCCCCAGTTAAGTGGAGGAATACTTTGGGAACATTTCTCTGAGACCACCACTGTATCCACAGTTCTCCTCCAGATTAAATGTTGGATTCCTTTTTTCCTATGCAGACAGATGCACATGGCTTTGGGGCAGTGATCTGAGCAGCAGTGTATATCTGGCATTAGGCAGTATTTCCTAAACTGGGCAGTAAAACAGCTGAAGTTTGCTCCTGAAAGCAGCATGTACCTCATTAATGAGGTACATTAATTAATACATTAATTAATGAACACTACAGCTTATTTACCCAAAATTGCTGAAAAACATCTTCACAAATAGGAAATCTTATGTAAATGCAAACTCTTCTTCCCACCACTCCTCCCAGGGACAATTACTACAGACAGTACTGTTCTGCTGGCAGAGGCTGGGGTGATGTACCCTCCTTCCCTTGATTTTGCCAGTCTCAGTATATGCATATCAAACAAAGTTAATCAAAAACTCTTGGTTTCTAGGTCTCTAATCCAACACCCTCTAGAGAAAGCTGTGCTACTTAATTTGACTTCAACAAGCTTCTGTTGAGTATTACACCTTGGCTCTTCTCCTCAGTTTGCTCACTAATTAAATGCTGAGTGCTCTCATCAGAAGCCTGGCTCAAGAGGAATTACTTAGAATCATAGAATAGTTAGGGTTGGAAAGGACCTTAAGATCATCCAGTTCCAACCCCCCTGCCGTGGGCAGGGACACCTCACACTAAACCATATCACCCAAGGCTTCATCAGACCTGGTGTTGAACACTGCCAGGGATAGAGCATTCACAACCTCCCTGGGCAACCCATTCCAGTGCCTCATCACCCTTACAGTAAAGCATTTCTTCCTTATATCAAATACAAACCCCTGCTGTTTAAGTTTCAACCCGTTACCCCTTGTCCTACCACTACAGTCCCTAATGAAGAGTCCCTCTCCAGCAACCTTGTAAGGCCCCCTTCAAATACTGGAAGGCTGCTATGAGGTCTCCACGCAGCCTTCTCTTCTCCAGACTCAACAGCCCCAACTTTCTCAGCCTGTCTTCATATGGGAGGTGCTCCAACCCCCTGAACATCCTCGTGGCCCTCCTCTGGACTTGTTCTAACAGTTCCATGTCCTGCACACAATACTCCAGGTGAGGTCTCACAAGAGCAGAGTAGAGGGGCAGGATCACCTCCTTTGACTTGCTGGTCACACTTACTTGATGAAGAGTAGTACAAAGCCTTGTGATTACCCCCTTTAACAGGATCTTCTGGTACTCATGGCATATCAAAAACATCTTTTAGTGAAGCTCACCCTTCTCACCTTTACCTACTCTATCTCTTTTGTTTGTGATTTTCAGGTCCACCCTCAGGGGGCTGCCCCTCTCCATCAAAGGATGTGCAAAGGCTGCTGAGTGCTGCTCCCCGGAGACATGGCTTGGGATGACACCACTCAACAGCCTCAGGTTAGCCCTCCTTACACCCACTCTTGGGTGACTAAAAGGAACCTTCATCCCCAAAGAAGTGGGGTTTCTACCAATTTTATACCTGGTCTGTCTCCCCAGTCACCATCAGAGGAAGCGGGTACAGTTAATTGAGACATCTCCTTACTTAGTGACATCTTCCATTGTACATAAAATGAGAAAGTGAGGTCATTCTCACTGTTCATCTTGTTCTAATGATTTTCCACAGCTTAAATATCGTGAAACTTGTGTCACTACTTTCCCCCCATCCACCCTCGTGCAACTCTTAGGCTCAAGGTAACTTGGATAAAGTACACCAGTGAAGGGTTAGACAGGGTATGTACTCCTTAGCTAGAATAAAACAAGTTTGAGATGTGCCAACATGCTCTCAGGCTAGGTGGCACATTTCTGTAGTGGAATAAGGAGCCTGTCCTATGCAGACAACATGCTGTGTGACTGCTGAGGATACATGAGGTAATTACCATAGACTGCTATCCTTAGTAAATAAATTGAGCACAATACTCTGCAATCATGAGTTTCATTTAATTTGCTAAATTACACATAGGGTTTAGAAGAAATGGTCAGCCAATTTCATGAGATTTATTCACATCTTGATTTCAATGATTATGCAGAAACAATAACTACTCTCATGAAAATGTAAACATTAATACATTGTATCTTGCATTCCTGCAATGTAAATCTCTCGTCTTGATCCTACCATTAGTCATTTGATCTAGATGAAGGTAAGGGGGGGGGGGGGGGGGGGAAACACATAGAAAGTTTTGACAGGATAAAAGCCTCCTACTTTGAAAATAAATGTGTCTTGCTTCACCTCAGTGCTTATTTCTGACAAATGTCCCAGCTTGGCCTCCATATTTATCTGGCAGCAGGACCATTATCCTGTGACAAGATCACATTCTGTAGGCACTATCTTAGAAGAGACAATACAATCAATTTAAAAATACCAAGATGCACAATTTCCTTTAATGAGCACGACAAACATGAAATAATCACTCCCCCTGCCCCCCGTTCAGGGAAGGGTGTACAACGCAAGAATTGCAATGTACAAGTTTTACAAAATAGAGTATAATTAGCTACAGTATTTTTATAGGGTTATTGCATACAAACAAGTGTTGCCACAGCTCTTTTGAAAGTAATTTTTTAATTCCTTTTGCAGGTTTCTCAAATAAAACCAGTAGCTTTAGATCCATTATATTAACATAATGTTTTTTAATCACAAATGTACATAATCACAGAATTTTAAAGGCTGAAAGATCATTTAGCACAGGTCTGCATCATCTTTTGGCAAGCAGAAGGAGATGCATTTAGTGATACAAATTCCAGCTGCACCTAAACATGCATTTTCATGCATGAATCATTCAAACAAGATGCATGCTTTGGTGACCAGGAGTTTTCTAAGCTCAAGAAGAAAACATTTAGAAATCAATGAAAAATTCATTGCCCTTCAGGGTAAATTGGACTCCAGAAAAATCTTCCAGAGGAGAGCTGGCAACTCAAAAGTTTAAAGTCCTAAAACAATACTGGGAAGCACTCTGAGGAATGTGTAAGCAAAGTATTTAATTTTATTAATACCCCTTTTTATTCCTGACACCAAGCCATTGTCCAAAATCTGAGAGTATGGGGGAAGCCAGGCACTCCATAAAGTCTTCTAGACCAGACCACCAAGCATTGCCACACATTCCTATAGGAAGTTCATAAATAGGAAGTAGCATGAAATCCTTAAACTAATTAGAGAGAGTCTGCCCTGTAGTTCATCTCCATCTCAACACCAACTTCACTGCCTCTTTCATTTTCTCATAATTCTCCTTTACAATGTTTCAAGGTCTTTCTTCAAAAGCTGCAGTAAATCTGTTCATTTCTTTGAGCTAAATTTTGTTCAAGAAGGTGTGAGCTAAAATCAAAAGCTGTCAGGTAATTAGGTTGCACATTGCCATACCTACTGATGCTACTTCAATGACCTAACTGTATTACTCAAATTAAATTCTGTAGTCTGCACTAAAATTCATCTTAACTCACTAGAAACTTTACCATTACCTGCAAGAAGTTTTGAGTCAAGCACACTTGTAGAATTCCTGTACCTTTAATTTTGGAGTTTTTCTGAAGTAAAAATCATCGTTTCTGGCAACAGTGAACAGCCCACTCTCAAGAAGCTTGAAGTGTCACAGCTCAGTAAGTGTGTCAAATGAAGAACACCTACTCACCTTCATCCCACAGTACCAAATACATCTGCCCCTTGCCATAAAAGAAATTTTCACTTTAGGAACATTCTCCCCTAGAATTTCAGCTCTCTTCTTAGAAAATAAATGGGATGGTTTTACCTCATCCCTCACCCTGTGATGGGAGTCTTTTCTGATAACCTTTTATTCCATTGGTGTTTTGACAAACTAATCAATGGAACAGTTTAAAAAAGCAACATTTTTCAATACTTCTGGCATTATATTGTTGCTGGTAGTCAGTTTATTACCTCTTCTGTGTCAATGTGATTTCTGAGACTGACTGATTTGCTCTCATCTTGGAGCTAAAATACAGGTGATGCTGGGGCTACCATCCAGAAAGGTTTCAAGTTCAAAGTAGACCTTCAGCCCAGGTGAATAAGTGCCCTCACCTCTTTTACAGCAGCTACAGGAAATGTGATGCTCTGTGAGACAGCAGGTAAGATGCACTGAGCCTCGGCTTTTCTTCTAAAGGGCACTGACTGCAAACACAACCACAAACTAGAAGACAAAGACCATGAAAACAAGAACTATTTTAGTCATTTTTAGCTCATGCAAGAACTGTATCATTCTCACTATCCTCTTCCCAAACTCAGTGTCCCCAAAGGCTGCTACAGCATGACAGTGTGCTGAAGCTGTCAGCTCTGACATGCCATGGGAGCACATGCAGCCAGCAACCCCACAAGCCCTTGCCACCATGTCATGTCCCACCTGAGGAGTTACACATGTGGTGACAGCTGTGTTCATCCTGCACAGCCAGAGCATCCAGAGCCCTTCAACAGTGACAGACACCCCCAACTTTCATCTGCTGATGAAAGACTTAGGCAGGGAAAAAAAAAAAAAGACAAAAAAAAACCCCAAACCTACACACACACACGAAAACAAATCCATACACCGAAAGCATGGGGAAAACAAAATGTCAATGACAAAATTCTCCCACCCTTTCCCAAAACTGTCAAGCAGCTGAAGGGTAAAGCCAGAAACAGACCTGAGGTCTCCAAATTCAGTATCCCAGTTCTAGATTTCCCAATTCAACACACATCAGCAATAAGCCAAGTCCAACCCCCTATTCATAGCCCCAAACCAGAGGTAGTAATCACAACATTTTACAAACTCACATTAGGGATGTTTTATGCGAACTATAATATCCTCAATTTTTAGTGGTCTACTTTTTCAAATTTTCCTCTAATTCTAAGGTTTAAAACAGTTACTTAAGAAAAAGACCAAACAAAAAAAAAAAAACAACAAAACAAAAAACAACCCCCCCCCCCCCCAAAAAAAAAAAGACAAACTCTTGGAATTCTCCCCAATTCTTGCATAATTTACATAGCCTTACACAGCTTGGTCAGCTTGAGCTACTGTGAGAGAAAATATTGGCTCCAAGATTAAAAATTAAGTCACAAAACTTGGCAAAGACTCCTGCCTCTAAACAACTCACTCCTGAGCGACTGTCTCTATTATACCTCAAGGGTCCTTTAGAATCCTGTATTCCTGCCTCTCACTTCCCACTGAAATTAAAATGTAGTTAATACAAGAAAAAAACAAAATCTGGCCTAACATTACATTACAGTAAAGCATCATTTTCTTCCCTTATTAATTTAGAACAGCATAACTCCAACTTAATCTTACTTATTATTCTGGTTAATCATAAATGCTAGTGGAAGCAGAATCAGATTCTAGGTGTTCTTAATGATTTTTCTTTTCTTTTAGTGAGTTTTGCTAATATGACACAACTGAATGAGTTTCAGAAGACACACAGAGAGTCCAGGCAGTTTCTAGGCTAATTTTCCAAGTATTTCTTACATAAAACTCCTCTAGGATGTATGCAGCCAAATTAGTAGCAGCTGAGACTGGACATACTCATACTCCCAAGGGAAAATTTACAACCACTGTACATTGGCTCTAGTTTCCTCCAAAAGTATTTGCTGCAGGCAATGCAAATCTCAGAAGAATACTTCAGAGATTTAGTAGATAAGGGAGAAGCTGGTGAACATTAAACCTGGGACAAAGGAATAGAAAGTCAAGAGGTAAAAGAATGATAAAGGATCATTTTTGTCTTAGAAAAGGTCACTGTGAAAGTTGAATTAAAATGAGTAGCCACAGCACAGAATAGCCCTGGGATACTTCAAAAAAAGGTTATTAAGTGCATTGTGAAACTATGCATATATTTGCTAGGAAGCAAGGTCATACCTCCTATGAGACTTCTTCACAAAAAACTTATTCATTGTTTTAATGTAAATACTGACATTAAAAGAGATCTACAAAAATATTTAGAACTTGTGATGCATCCTTCAGGCAGCACTTCTGAAGCTGACTTCTTTCAAGCAAAACCTTACCTCCTCCACCAAAAAACTATCATAAGAATTAAACAAGGGCAGACCCTAAGCTAAAAAACACAATCTGCACTGATTTTCCTTAAGGCACATTAGTAAAGAGTGGTAAATATGACAGCAAAGAGAACTCAGATTACTAACAGCTCAGGTCCATAAAGTACTTTACACAGAAAACCACTTCAGAGCAGACACCCAGAGCATGTATGCTCTCATACACAAGCTCTCATGTATGAAGAAATATTGAACTCATGAAAGTTTGCAATTGAAATTGAAAGGTAAAAAACCTTAAATCTCTATTTTATTTTCTTAAAAACCTTACTGACACCTAAACAGCAACATATTCCAGTATTTTAACAAGAGATCAGAATATGTGGGTCTTCTACTGAGCAATATTTACCCATGTAAGAAGCACAGTCACATTTAAATTTAACCAAAGTTAAAGACAAATCAAGCAACAAGCCAAATAAAGTCTGCAGCTTCTGGTGGAAATAGTACATAATGCTCATTTTTGACTGCAGTGGAAATGTAAAGAGTTATTTCAAGTTAATTTCATTTGCTCTTCTGAGACTGCAAACCAGAAACACTCCCACAATTTTTGTGCTTGGTCATCATTTTGCTGTTTGTCAAAAAAGCAACCTTAACCCGTTCAATGTAATTATAGTTCTGAAAAGCAACTAAATAAACATTTAATTGTAAATATTTAAATAAAAAACTAATAAAATTATGAATATTTAAGTAACAAAATTATGTTAAATACTTCAGAATAGTTGCTTTGATGTCAAGCCTCATTCAAAAATTCTTTTGAAAAAAATCCTGTTTGCTCTCATATTTTCAAATATAATATTCCTGTTTACCATGTTAGCATAACACCTCCAAAAGAAACCAGCAACATTGTGATGCTTTTCAAGACCAGAAGGCAGGTAACTGTGCAGATACACATGGAGAAAGGGAGACACTATGCACATGTAAACATTATTTTTCACAGTTGCTGGTATGGTAAAGCTTCTTTCCAATAGAGAAAGGAAGCTAGGAGCTGTCAGGATATCTCAACATATTTCATGTTTATTAGAAGTGGAATTTAACAGCAAGCCACTGCAGAGGAGCACCCAACCAGCCTCTTCCTTCAAGGTAGAGTTTAGTTTTCAAACCAAAATATTTTGGTTCAAGTGAAATAAAAAGAGCGCTTCCTTTTTTAAGATCTTTTCATGATCTAATGCCTTTATAAGGATCCATTTTCGAAATCTCTCACCATATTTCTCAGCCATTTTTCTGGTTTATTTGTTACTGGAGGTGTGGATATCAGGCATCCTAGTACCAACTGCTGGATTCTAAGACCACATCTGGAATTCAAGAACGTATCTGGAAGACACATGAGGTAAAGATGAGTCTTTCCACACCTTTCCTATCCTGAAGGGACCTTCCTATTCAGTAGTGCCTCCCTCCCGGCAGGCCTGGAATAAGCTACATGAAGAATGCTGCCAGGTGTAGCTGTTTCTACTTTCAGTTTTTCCCAGTATTTTAAAACAAAACGCGTGACCTCCAGCCCAAGCTTCTTCCTCCACTGTTCTATTCTTGCAATTCTGTATTTGCAGTATAATCACTCTGAGAATTTAAACCCATCAGGTAGGTCATAGTGAATTGTACCTTTAAAAGCTGCACTTCTGGAAAAGGGACTTGTCCATGTTCAGGGGACACAAAAAAAAAAAAAGCATCACCAATTCAGCCAGGATTCAGATATCCTCTAACAAAACTAGTCTGCAACTCACATCGCAAACCTGCACAAAAAAAAAAAAAAAAAAAACAAAAGAACCCCACAAAAAAAAACAAAAAGAACCCCACAACAACAACAAAACAACAACCAAGCCTACAAAGGCATTAAGAATTTTGTCATTCCAAGACCAGATGGAAAATATTAATCTCTTTAGACTGATTTTTGTTTTGTAGTACTTGCAAAAGTACTTGCAGAGGCTGTTTGCAAACAGCAGGCTGTTCTCACACCAGGGAGCCTGGGGACCAGGCAACCTCTGTGCCTTAGCACTGGATATCCCATAGGGCTCTAAGAATAAGACATTGAAAAGATTCTATTTACTACAAGTTGAATCCATTTTTCTCTTTGGTGTCCACTCTTTCTTTTTTTTTAAGTTTGATAGCTAATTAACACCTCATGCAGTATTATAGTTGAGAAATTTCAAAGCTGGATTTAATTAAGCAAAATTGCAAAGTGCTTTAAGTTGCAGTTTTGCCTTTTATTTTTGGGGGAGAAAGATATTTCTCTGCAAGTAAGCCAGTTGCGTGTTTCTGCCTGTTTCTTGAGTATTTGTCATAGGAGAAGCTTAACAAAATGAGGCTGAAATTTGGTCACTTTTATACGTTATTTGGCAATGGGCAGTCCTGACAAAATGAATAATTAAAATTCATAAAAGATGTCAACCCACATCCTGGTCTTTCAAGTATGTTGCCCTCTTATCTATTGCATTTCTATCCTCATGGAGATATATAGGTCTGTTACCAAGCTGTAGATTTCAGAAACTCAGATCTGCTTTGGAAAACACCTGATTACCAAGAGCTCTGTGCAGAACAAGGAAGCCAGAGCTCATAAGGATTTGTGCCTATGGCCAACCAGTAAGTCCAAAATGAAAGTAAAATTTCAGATGTAAACCTGAGAAGACCTGGAAAGTGGAAAGATTAATCAAAACAAGTGAACATTTTCCAAGAGGATATCCCTTTTAAAATGTTTCAATTCAATCTATACCTGCCACTGATACCTTCAGGCTATTAAGTGTCAACCCATTATCAGTCTTAAGTCACATTTTGCCAAAGTCTACAAAATCTAGCTCCTAGCTAGGTTTGTGTATTCTAACATTTAATACTAAACACTACTATTTGCATTTTGGTGCATAATCACAGAACATGAGTTCAAAAAACATATTGACAGAAGAGTAAGTTTTACCTTTATGCTTGTAGCTACACTGTATCAGCCATAATTTGAGTGCAGGCAATCAACATGAGAAATCCAACTGCCTTAGCCTCTGAGAAGTTGATTGACATGTCTTCCATTATTGGATTCTCACTTTGCACAGAGTTCCTGGATTCCTTTTGTACTGAATCTCCTTTTTCCTTTCCTTGAAAACATCTCCAACCTTCCCACTTGGAGGAGATAGAGATGCACATTGCTAACACACACTCACAAATTTGCAAACTCTTCTGGAAGAACGGTCCTCATCTTCACTGGTGAGAAGACTTTAACTACAAAATTGTGCTTAAAAAGCACTTAGAACTTTGGCCATATGTTTATAACCTTGTTTTTGCAAATTCTCTTTAAAGAAAAAAGTATAGAAAAGTAGATCCGGAAGTTAACAGCTGTTTCAGCTAGAAAGGTATTTCACACATTGAGAACCTGCTTACACAATACTAAAATTATTGTGCTTATATAGACAAAAATCTGGTTTCCTAATTAGCACTGGAAGGCATGTAAAGCAAGCTAGATGCTGCCTGGCCAGTATTCAGAAGACTGAAAGTTTACAGTATTTATTCAGGTTTTTTTCCCTAAGGAGAAGGTTTTGAAGAAATGAATCCTCCTACACTAAGATAATGACTTGACACACAGCTCGTCAAAATGCCTCCACAATGAAATGTTTCTTTTACTGTTCTGCTTAAAAAAAAAAAAAAAAAATGAAATATATAATTCCACAAAATTTGTGCATTAAGTATTAATTAACTAGTGGAAAAATGCAAAAAACCCCATTCAAATAAATAAATACTCATTAATCCAATGTGATTCAATAAAATAAGAGCCACTGAAAATTTAAAGTCACTGTTAACATGAAACATAGTTGTAGTATATTCCTGTAAACATACACTGAGTTGCTAATAATTTTCTTATTAAAAATAAACAGATCATAATTTCCAAAAAAGCATCTGGATGCTGGGGATATTTAAAAAAGGGTGGAAATAGACTTAAAGTTGTGTTCTAGTAGGCTGGTTTCATGGATAATAGAGACACACAGGACACAAACTTTAAAAACAATTGAGCAGTTTTCTTATTTTGCACTCAGAAATTCACTTTCTGTATGCTTTCTACTCCATCTGCTAAAACCTTTTTCTGCTAAGCTACAAATTAATTATCAACAGCTATTTTCCTGGTTTGTTAAGACAATCACCAGCCTCATTCAGCCAACCCATATCAATTTTCCCTCGCAATCATTTATTTGTCTTACATGATGAAGTCTTTGAACTCTGAGTTTCAGGAAGGTTGTTCAATGGATTCAGATACAATTCATAGAATCATAAAATGGTTAGGGTTGGAAAGGGCCTTAAGGTCATCAAGTTCCAATCTCCTGCCATGAGCAGGGGTGCTTCACACTAGACCATGCTGCCTAAGGCTCTGGCCAATTTGGCCTTGAACACCGCCAGGTCTGGAGCATTCACAACTTCCTTGGACAACCCATTTCATTGCTTCACCACCTTAACAGTAAAGAACTTCTTCCTTATATCCAATCTAAATTTCCCCCATTTGTGTTTAAGCCCATTACTCCTTGCCCTATAGCTACAGTCACTGATGAAGAGTCCCTCCCCAGCATCCCTATAGGCTCCTTTCAGATCTCCACGAAGCCTTCTCTTCCCCAGGCTGAGCAGCCCCAGCTTTCTCAGCCTGTCTTCATACAGGAGGTGCTCCAGTCCCCTGATCATCCTCGTGGCTCTCTTCTGGACTTGTTCCAACAGTTCCATGTCTTTTTTATGTTCAGGACACCAGAACTGCACACAAGTAAGGTCACACAAGAGTAGAGTAGAGGGGCAGGATCACCTCCTTCAACCTGCTGGTCATGCTTCTTTTGATGCAGCCCAGGATACAGTTGGCTTTCTGGACTACCCTTGAACTGCCTTGCTCATCAACTCACAGATGTTGGTCCAGCCTCTAGTGCATGTGTGGAAGGGCATCCTGGAGAAGATCTTTGCGGCACAAATTTCTCAAATTAACATTTTGTAAATAATACTTGTGCTCGTAGGGCTGGATTGCGGTGGAAACAAAGCCCAAGGAGAAATGTGAAGAAAAAAAAATAAAAAAAAAAAAAAATCTCAAAGCTTCTAGAAATTTTTCGAATGGTCTGGTAAACTCTGACACTATTCACAGCTTGAACTTTTTGTCCAAGGGATGTAGGACACTCATAATAATCTATTAGAAAAAAAAAGTTAAATCCTGTATTATAGCAGTGAAAGTTTAGGTCTTATCCAGAGTCTCCCTTCTCACAGCATGAGTTGTGCCACTCCTAGGAACCCATATCTATTAAAAAGAGGTTATGAGAAAACAACTTCAACAAGAAGTCAAAAAATGAAAAATAGGTTCATAAACTCTGATGAATTGAGTTAAAGGAGTTTATCAACAGAGCAGGGGTAAAAATGGATGTAGTTCAAGCTATTAAAACATTGTGGTGGGCAAAACTTAATGCTGACATTCAGGACAGCACTGACTGAGCTAAGATCACTGTGCTCTGGATGAATTATTAGCTAAAGTGCCCAACACTGCCATAAATACAAGAAACTGAGACATATCCATGTTCAGCTCCTCTTGGAATATTTAGGCTTTTTAATTCATCACATAGGCACAGAACCTTAGACCTCAGACTCTGAAAGCTGAAATGACATACAAGGCACAGGTATATGAATCAACATATAAACATAATATTCTCAAAGAATATAGTATGATTTGAATATATATATATATATTTTAGAGAAAAAAAAACAGCACATATATTTCCCTATCGTGCAGATGGGTTTATCTCCCACTCTTCAGTAGTCCCTGCTGATTTGCCCTGCAAATTCACTGTCCTTCATAGCCTATCATCATCAAACAGCACTTCAGGGCACAAGAGTTACTCACTGAAAGACCTAGTGTGACAACACCTTCAATTTAGTCTGAAATTCTAGATCCATTCAAGACTAAGCCAAGTCATTGTCAATGACACCAGAAAATCTTCATAGCCATCTATGGTATTCTCAATGTTTCATGGCTTTCTGCAAAGCCACAAGACAGTTATTAAAGTCATGCCACATTTCCACAGTAATGTTCTAAATCACTGTAGCAGGCTACCTGCACAGGAGAGAAACCAAATTAGAAGTGCTCGAGAAAATCAAAATTATATGGAGAGAGAAGTGCTCATTGTCTACCTACATACCAGAAGCTAGGCATGCAGAATTTGGAAAATTAAGGGATTTAAAACACACCCCCATACCCATCAGCATGTTCCATGACCAGAGGCAGAATATAACAAAATTTAGGTGGAATAAATGTTTATTAGCTAAAAGTGATAGCGCAAGTGCATGGACTCTATTTTCATGTTGAGAAGATTCAGTAAAATCAGGAGGTGAAACTTTACACAAATATATTAACTGTGAGAATACTAGATTCTCTAGAGTCATTTCATAGCCTAAAATATATTCAGATTAGGATTTATACATTGTACTCACTGGAAGAAAATGTCCAGCCTTTGAGATGTTGCTTGCAGGGTTGTTAGATGGATTATCATAGGCAACATTATAGTCCTAAACTGAATTACAGCATATAAATGAAGATGTGCAAAGCCTTGAAAAGTTAAATGGATTAACAGTCTCACAGAAGCAGCAGCACATGGAAGAAAGGGACATAATTTTAAAATAATGAGAACTTGGAGTTATTTTTAAACTTACTTCAAAAAACAACATGCAGCAATCAAAATTACCACCTAGCCCACAGCTTCAGTGCACGTTGAAGGGGTTGAAAACAGAAAAAGATAAAAATACAGCATTCTATCCTCAGAGGAAAACATAGCTGAGTCCCACACAGAAAACATGGTTTGTCCAGCTAAGTATTCCTTACTCAGTGCTGCTGCTCACCTTGGGTAGAGCTACTCATGCACCAAAGTTTTGCCAGGCAGGTCCTCCACCTTCCAGCTACTGCAGTGAGCACATATAAGCATTTTCTACCTGATATTCAGAGTTGACTTTGAAAGGGTAAAAGCCACTTTGTTTTGAATGAGAGGATAAAAGCCCATTTCTGCCTAAGCACCCCACATCCACCAGCTGCAAAATGGGCTGAGCCCACTGGGAAGGACATACTGCACAGACCAAACAGCAGCTCCATCAGTGCGTGGCACAGCAAGCTGCAGATATGGGGCACCAACAGGCACCACTGGGAAGGAAAGCAGAGGAACTGCACCACAGCATCACTGTCACGAGTGCTATTTCCTTAAGTTTCATTATGTCCAATTTTCTTTCTTGTGGTTTAAAACTTGACATTTTAAATTTCACTAAGCTCAAAGGTAGTGTGTGCCTTGTCAGGTTGCACACTCTGTGTTCCCTCCCTTTATGAAAGATAACACTAATTAAGGCACAGATTAGATATTAAACACTGAACTATTGCTTTTTTCTATTTGCTATTTATAAATATAAAATTTAAATAAAATAAAATATAAAAATATCTTTTTTATTTTTAAATAAAATAAAATATAAAAATATAGAAAAATAAATATAAAAAATAAATATTAATATAAAATAATATAAATTTAGAATTTATAACTATAAAATAAATATAATTTTCTATTTGCTAAACATTGTCTATTGCTATTGGTTTTTATTTTCACATGTGGATTCTGAAGAGGATGGCTGTGATTTGGCTTGTTTCTTTCCATAAATATTACCTGTCTTAAGATATTTCTTAATTGCATAATCACATCTATGCATTTGCATGCTGTCATCACAAGTTACAGCAGCACAAGATCTCAGCAGACATGCTGATCATTTTTTGATGACAAGTGCCCAAGGAAACCAGAGAGCCTCTGGTCTAGCTTATAAATACACCAACAACCATCCTGGACACAGAGCTCGAAGCATCTGCCCTGGTGTCAGGCTGTGGGGGTTTATTCCACAAGAAGAAACTCATTCTTCGTAGCGAATTACACTGTAATGACAATAAAAGCAGGAGCATTCTGGAACTGGAAGATGTTTTTTCTCATTAGGATTTTTAAGTTACTCTGGAATAGCACTTATGGTCTGAAGTTTTGCACTATTGCCTTCTAAAATATGAACGGGAGCCAATAAATGTAAGGAATCTTCCAAAAGTCAAAGGAACTGTCACCAAAACAGGCAAAACCTGTAAGTCCTGCTCCCCATGAATCCTGTAAGAAAGGAGGCTGTTAGCTTTGAGAACAAAAGAATTCCAGGATTAAGTCCTTCCATGGCACAAGCACAGCTAGAACTATTTACTATCTTGAATGCTCATCTCACCTGGGGGAAATTTATGTCCTTTAAAAGAAATAATTAAATATCAGATATTACTTTTAGCATACATTAGGACAGCTTGACATAAGTGAATGCAGGGACCATTCAATAAAGCAATAGAGAAGTTTTGTTAGCCTTTTCTGAGATCATTACAGACCCACCTCTCAAGCAGAGCACCCAGAGACAGGGCTGTTAGAGCATCTGTCTGCAGTGCCTGGGGTATGCACAGGGAGTGGGGGGTTATCAGAAATGATTGAGAGCACATGGGACAAGAATAATATTCTTGTATTAAGAAATTAAGGGTGTTATGAATTGTCCAGATTACTTTTGATGGAAGTTGAACTGAACCCTTTTTAAATAAGATACAGCGTATGAATATGGAATAGCATGTAAGAGCTAAGCACAAGACAGGCTCCAGTGGGTGCCCCTTATGTTGGATTTCTAGCACCTTACATCTAAGGGGCTATTAGACATCTCTGTCTTCTCAAAGACTGAATGTGCCTCATACTGACTTTGTCCTTTGAAATACAAGTTTTCCTGTGTCTCTGCAATTACATGCCAAAATATCTGTGCACGCCTGCTCCAATCTACCCCAGATTCTAGGACCAAAATATTTTCAAAGCTATTTTACCAGTAGCTTTCCAACAACTCATGTTTACATCTATAGCATTAAATCTTTTCTTAAGATTAATTTTGCAGTCTTTCTGTTCAGATTTTGAGTGAACTATTAATCATAAGACTAAGAGATTCTTAACTAATTAATGGCTTTATGGTTATAGCTGTGATTAATCAAGTATTGTTTTGCTGTACTCTTTATAATATACTATTTTATATTTTTATCAATACTTCACACCTGCCTTGTCACATTCTCAATGGCTTTTATATTTAACGCAGAACAAAAAAATTCACAAGCAAAATAATTAGCAATTTGTTGAATACAAGTGCTGGATTTTAAAGTGAAAAATATTTAAATGTATTTGATGCAGATTTAACACCAAAACAGCAGAAGTTTGAAATACTTGCTAGTGGTTTCCATGACATCTCTGTCTTGCAACAGCATTACAGCATCAGAAGACATTAAGCACAACAAAGGATATCTTACAAACCTCACCCTACTTCAAGGCACAGTACCTTTCACGGTCCCTTGTGAATAGCACCAGCAAACTGCCACATTCCCCAGACTGCATTCAACCTGGGAGACAAAACAAAGCCACAAGGAAACAGACCCCAGTAGCCAACACCAAGGGGCTGAGAAAGCAATGCCGGTCTAACCTCCATTCCAAAGTCCTCAACTCATATGCATTCCCCATGATATTTTTAAAAACACCTTCTGATTTTCCTTATCCATGAAGTTATTTTCCAGCACTAAATGCTCTGTCTGGTATCCATCTCTACTCAAATGGCAGAAGTGCATCCTTTGAATGCCAACAATCTTTGTAGCTGATTATTTTATTAAATAAATAAAAATATGCATACTGCATGCAGGGGGAATATATTTTCTGGGGATGTGAAACCCACCTGTGCATATTAAACAGCTTATTAGTGGCTTCCAAATTGCAGAGCAAAATAAACTTTAGTTGAAAACATACTTTACCTTCCTCCTTTTCCATTTGGCAGGCAAGGTGCGGTCCTGACAAGTTATATGCACTTCATCTCAAGGAGACATTGTTGAGTATGTCAGAAAGTTATGAAGCTCTATTTACTGTGATCACTGATAAATTAATTAAGATTCCTTTAAAAGTGATGGAAATGGCCTGTTTATAGTTGAGAGTGTATTTACAAGCCTCAGAGAAAAATTGCAATTACATTTTCAGTTTAAAAATGTCATTGTCTCCCCTGACCTTTTGTTGCTTTCTCCATGCCCTTCAAAGCAAAATGAATTCATAAGAAGTGCCAGATAGAAAACTTTAACAGTTATGTTATCAATTTGCAGAGCAGAGGCTCTGGCACCACAAGCCTTTCTTCCTGTTGAGAGAGACCTTCTCTGTGAATGCTGCTTTAACTTTTAACCACCATCACAACTGATGCAATGCTGAAGGATTTGGTAAATATGCCGAAATGTAAAGTTAGGTCATTCTGGGATTTGCAAGATGTATGAGTCTGCCAGACCCAGCTGTGACAGAGGTAAGGTGCTGGGGCCATACAGCTGCACAGCCACTGTGCCCCAAAACCTGGCATATGCACTCTTCTGGATGTGCTGTGTGGTGAGCATTTATCTGTCATGAAAATCTATCCTTGCTTGCATAGTAAGAGCCCACCCTGCAAGCAGTATGCTCCAGCCATAACCATGCTCACTGCTTTCCAAACAGTGACATTAATGTAAAAACCACGTGCTTCTCCTATTTATTCCCCTTTCTCATTTCCATGGTCTAAGCAAAGGTCAGCAGGTTTGTAGTCAATCACTGCACACAGAGGAATACAAGTGCTGTCTTCCGCACCTCTTTAAAGTCTACACAGAGAAAAGGCAAAGCAGAGGCGGGGACCGGTTACTCCTGCCAGCCTCTTGAGCAGGTAACCATGGGGGACATGCTCAGATTCATAAGGGCCTTAAAAACCTCAGGAGTTTCCAGTCAAAGTGTCTCATGCTACCTCAACCAAAGGGTAATTCACCTTCTGGCATGTTCCTCCCTTCTCTTCCTTTCCTTCCCTGTCTTGCTTGCTTATTTACTTTTTTATCTCCAATGCTTTCAATGAAACTATGAATCAGGACACATAGTTGGATGCAAGCTTCCCCAGCTTGGGAAGCTCCATGTAATCAACCCAAGTGTGATGGTACTTTCAGTAAACCACCAAACATTGCTTATAATATGTTCTTAGATGACCTATGGTTTGTTATCAGCTAACTCATCTTCTAAAAAAAAAAAAAACCACAACAACAACCACCAACAACACATACACAAAAACAAACAAGCTACCAAAACAACTATTGCACAGTTAAAAATCAGCAGTAGTTCACAAATTGCTGACATGGGTAGGGTTTTGCTCCCTGTGGGCAGAAATTAAGAGACTCCTAATGCAAGCTAACATCTGGTTTAGCCTCTTCATCATCCAGTCCAGCTCCACATTACATCCTGAAACAAGCATCTGCAAATTAGTTAGACAAGCACTTAAACTCATTAGCTAACTCAGGTTAATGAACAATTAATATATTTAAATTAAAACAAGTATCCAACTTCTCCAGTCTAGATATGGCCATCACTGGGGTCTGATCAACTGCCATTCTGCTCCTTGTCCTGTTATTTACACTCATGAATTATGAGCATAAAATATCCTCAAATAAATAAATGCAAAGAAACAGGCAACAGTCTTAGGGGGACAAATTATTCTCTCATTTACATCAAGGTAATCCCAGAGTAATTCATTTGACTTCAGCCAAATTAAGCTGTGCTTACCCTATAGTAAGCAAGAATTCTAATGACTCTAGTTTTTCAAGTCCACCCCGCAGGCCCATTGCACTGAAATCTCTGCAATGGTACTCTCTACAACACCTGGAGGTTCACAGGCTTCAGTTATTTGTACACAGATTTCTTTTAAATAGACTCTTTCAAAGTTTTATGATTAAACACTCCATTAAAAGGCTTTAACTATGTTACTCAGTTCACAACCTCTGCCCAAAGCTGCAGCTGATTTGTACATAAGACTGACAGCACAGCACAGGACCCCTGCAGTTATTCCCACACTTTGCAGCATCTGTCTGTACAGAAAATCCTGGAAGCATCCCACACCCACCCCCAGTAAAAAATACAAGAGCTGGGCCATATAAGTTTTCCTACTTGGCTACAAAGTGACTCAGCTTCCAGATCAGCACTTTTAATATAGCTCAAATTAGTTTAGCTATAGCTCAAAAAAGCATTTCACTGTTTCAGGCTGTTAACCACAATGTCTTATAAAATGAAGCATGTTTACTGTCATTTTGGAAAAGTCATTCTTCCTTTATGAATTGGGCTATGAAGGATTCAAAAGAAACCAGTGTGGGACTGCTATCATGCACAAGCCAAAGCTGTCAGGCTTCATTACTTCCAAGACAAAAATTACAGAATAATGTATTAAATGCTTGAATAGAAACACGTAGCATGCCACCACTATCCCATGGTAATGAGATGACACCAGCTGCCGGTGCATTGCACTGCACAGCCTCCCCTGCACTGCAGTACAGGAGCTTGCAGACGATGAACACGGCAGCCCCAAGCCAAAGGTGTCTGTTTCTTACAGCAGCCCCAGAAACACTTCCAATGGTGGAAGAAGGTTAAATCTTCCTGCATGGAAAACCAACAAGCAGGTTTTGAGGCCAAAATAATCCAATTAATAAATACATGCATTTATAAAATAAGCCATATTTTGCTCTAGAGAAGGCAAAGGGGAGAAAGACCCACTTTCATTATTGGGGTGCTGCAACCAAAAATTGCTTTTTAGAAACAGCATTAGCCATCAGTGACCCCCATTGTGCTATGTGCCTGACTTGGGTTATAGGTTTTTTTTTTTTTGGCTTTTGGGAGTTGTTTTTTTTGTTTGTTTGTTTTGGGGCAGAGAGGGGTTGTTTGGTATTGAGGGGGCAGTATTTTTTTTTGGTGGGATTGGTTTTTTTCCTGGGGGACCAGCCCTGACCTTACTAAACAACACACTGGAATTCGCAAACATCCATAAACATCCCTCCTAGACACTCAGCAATCTCTGGAGCTACCCAGTTCCCTCAGGTTAATCAGTGCCCTCTCAGGTAAGATCCACACCAGAGCCTGGACTGCTACTTTCCACCTGCCTTGCTGTCCTTCATCCCTTCTTCCCCCTACTGGATCCCCTCCCTTTTATCCTCCCACACTACCTCCTCAGATTTTTCATCATTTGAAAACTGTAGGCACAGTGCGTCAGCCACCAGCCTCTGCCCTCTCCATGACAATATTATCCCCCTTGAGGGGCTAGCAAATAGATTTGGGTGCCAATTTGTACACCTGTATAATAGACACCTACTTAGAGCTTGACTTAGCATTGTGTTTTCCAGTTTCCCCTAAACAGCTTATTTTCCAAAAAATAAGCTGCTAGGGTGAGGTTTACCCACAGGCAGAACACTTGCATGAAACCCATTCACTTCAGCTCAACTTAAGCCTTACTTTGATGGTTTAACAGGAATTTACATGGTATACACGACTCACTCGAGTTCCCTACACAGGGAAGATTTCATCCTCTTTGCACTTCAAAGTCTCAGCTTTCCCAACCAGCTTTTCAGAATGCACATCCCATTGTGTTCTTAACATTTTTCATCCCTTTCAAATTACACCATGGTATCTTGCCGAGCTATAATAGCGTCAGTCCATGACCAGCAGGGATCAGTGAGCCAATTGGAAACACAGGGTAGCTCCAAACAGCAACATCAAGCAAATGTCCTACACCAGTCTCAGCAGTATCTCACAGTACCGTGCAAAGAGCCTCCAGAAGCCAGTTCCCACTACAGAGCTGTACCTTCAAAACATTAGCCATTTTGAAGAAAAAAAGAGGAAAACTTTTCAAGATTGACTCTTGCTCTCGCTGCTGGCAAAAGAACCAATTGTATGTACTGCTCAATTCATGCAAACAAAAGCTTTACCACATCCTCCGTCTTCCCACATTGAAAGGCAAGATAACTGGAAAAGGCCTGTTAGCAGTGGCACCTACACTAGAACTGCTGTTTTCAGAAGGGCTCTAAGTTAGCTGAGAGTAGAAGTGTGCTGCCCTAACATAGCCCCGAAGAGAGGAACAGCGCCTCCCAAAGTGCAGAAGTACACAGAATGCTAAAACAAAGCCAAGCTCCTATAAGGCATTTAAATCTACAACAGAGCAACCATCAAGGAGTTTGTACTTCCTCTTTCATGTGTCTTAATTAAAATTTTGTCAGAAACTTAGGGCTGGCTTTCAGAAGTGCCCAGCACTCCCTGTTTCCTGTTGTGAAATTAATGACCAGGTTTTCAAAGGGATTTTTAGCATGCTTTCTTTAAAGAAATAAACATTTACTTTGTGCATAGTTCCAAAAAGTACACATGATGTCACTACACCAACAGACTCACAACACCCATCATAGACCATGAACTCCATGAGCAAACTTTGGTGCTTATAAAAGCCAGCTTATGGAGTAGAGGGGGGCTCTGGAAATCATCCATGGGAAATATTGCAGACAGATCCCATCCCTGCCTAGTACTGAGGAATCTTATTTTGTCACAGATAGTCCCACTCTGTCCTCTGCTCAGAGCTTTCAGAAAGAAAACCAGCTCTCTTTCTGAAGAGAGAAAGGTCTGAAGATGATCATGAATTAGTCCAGCAATTACAGTGTAGACCTGGATTTAATTATCTCCTCTTCCCAAAGGGAATTTATTGATTATCACCTTCAGAAAGAATCCAAATGCCCTGAATCTTATCCCTGGGTCACAGGTATGGTTTTGAACCATTCTGCTACAGTAGTTTCATTAATCTCACAACTTCCTTGGATGATAATTACACCTTAATGATTGGGCAGGCTATTTATCCTCCCAAAACTTTCCCTATTTTATGTTATGGGAATAGCATTCTACACTGAGACACAAATTAATCATTTCCTGGGATCTAAATGTTTTGCAGAGCCAACTCAAGAACAGGGTATTTCTCAAAAATTTGCTGAAAGATATTAAGCAAAGAACATTTTATTCTTTCAAACAAAGCAGAAAAGTTTGTACAGAAAAGCCTACAGCCTAACCTGATTCTGATACATGTAAATTACAGAAAAGAGCTGAACTCAAATCTCTTGTTTCCATATATGCTAAGCCACTGAACTGTTTCAGAGTCGTATGGGCTTATTGAGTAACTTGGTTTTAGGAACCCATGAGAAGCTCTCTGTATTAACTGAAGTTTGACATTGTTCAAAGTAGGCTTAACAAGACCAACATAATTCTCCAGCAAATGTGAATCTTTTGGTCCTTCCCTAGTTGAATCAAAGCCCTTGGCTGTTCAAAACACAACACACCCCAGAGTAAGGTTGACTGTTCAGAGTGCTGGGGCAGGGCTGATGCATTTCTGATCACCACAGAGAAGTTGAAAAGTGGTCTCCCTCTAGTCCAAGCTTACTCAGCTCCTAGCAGGATGGTGGAAAGTCTCAGACATCAGTTTAGGACTTTCTCTGTGAATTCCACTGTGCCCACATGTGAACCAGGTGAAATTTAAGGTCTTCAAATCCATTTCAAGAAATTCATCACAACTTTTAGCCGCTAACAACCTCAGCTAGCAATTTCCTATTTCATGAAGAAGGGGAGGTGGGGAAGCTTCACAAAGAAAGTTGATAGAATGATGCTTTGTGCTAAATTTTTCAGACACCATTATGCATCATACGATGAACACTGGGGTGCTGGGATATCCATCTTTATGTGGCCTCAGGTACTCAGAATTTGTCTTCCCCATTAATACAAAGATTGCACTGCTCAGGGGTCCTTCTGCTTAACATTTCTTAATTGAAGCTTTCTTGCTATCTGCCATTTGGCACTGATTGCACCCACTAAATGCAATTTTGTAATCCTTGCTCATTTAGCAGTCCAGCCGGCAGCAGCCTTCTCCTAGTAACAGCTGTCCCAAAAGCTGACTGAGCTCAGGCAGTATTAATCCAGAGAAAGCAGCTTCTGGTTACAGCCCTCAAAATACCAGTCTGTAGAAATAAACACCTGCTACTACACAGGTATTTGGGGCAGAAACAGAAGTAAGGCAGAAAGAACTGAGGAAGAGAGGAGGACAGACTAGATGGAAAGAACTGAGTTATTTTTTTTTTAATAGAGGAAAAAAAACCAATAATAAACGTGATGAAATGAGGTGAAGACAAATCAGAATCAAGAGGGAGAAGGCAATTACCCAAAAACAATTATTAATTATTAGCAGTCTTCCCTTCTGGACTCTATAGCAATGTTACATGGACTGTTTCCCATCACCTTGCTCCAATCAGGGTTACTTTCTCTACTCATCCATCCTAAATATCAAAGTGCCTCCTACTGCCCTTCTGCATAAAATAATGTCCCACATCTGTCAGAGGAAGAGAAACACATTGTTAGTTGACTCTCCAAGAGTTTTGGCCCGCTCTTTTGCTTTAATCATTTATTTTGCACACAAATGTGCAAATAAGCATAGGTGTTGTGACAACACTGGAGACTGCTACATGTTCCTGGGATGACATTTGCTGTGTCAGTGAAATAATTAATGTATTTCCTTAGACCCAAATGTTCGTGATATACAAGTACTTTGTTCTCTTTAAACAAGATATGAGTAACTTTCTCATGTCTGCTTTGTTGATGCAGTTTTCAATAATTTGCTTGGATAGCATTACATACCTCTGATACATTTTTAAAGAGTAAGGAACATAGTACATCATCTCTTCTGGAGCAGTAAAGTGTTGCCCAGTGTGATGAAAGCTTTTTTCTAGCAGTACAGGCTAAGTGACAGGGCTGGGCTGGGCTAGGCAGGGGGATATTGGTTTGAGGTTTTTTTCCCTCTAGAATGGTTACAGGCAACCAAAATGAAAAGAAGTCAAGTAGCTAATGGCATGAATCAATCTTAATTGCTTTCTACATTTTATAGAAGCAAGGAAAAAACCTTGACCCTACCAAGCAAGACTGGCAGGAAAATATAGCTTCTCCTTAGAACAATCTAACCTTCAAGTACTCCCCTTCTAGCAAGTTTCTCTAATCCCAGACAGATACACTTATCAATCATAGTGGGTGAAAGAAAATGAATCTGTCAAAACAGTGACATTGCTAAAATTATAACCAGCAGTGCAATTTGTTAATTTACCCAGTACCCCTCATTCTCAGATTTGAGGATTTATCAAATATATATTTCATCCAGCAGACAAAATACTTCACCCTTGCCTGAAACTAATGAAGATTTAGTCTGGAATTTATTCTGGCTCAGGATCCTGGGAATCCTCTGCAAGAAGCTTTTGAGAGGGCTCTCGCATGTCCCAAGACAGGGGACTTCAATTTATCTTTCCATAAAATAAGGCAAATATCTCATCCCATGGAGGTGATATCACTTCTGCTATCAAAACTGGAGAAAAACATCATGCAAGCTGAAAGAATTTTTTAAATATATATTTTAAATGCTCTCCCCTTGTTTATTACATTTAAGTAACATTTTAATTTAATTTAACATGAACAAACAGCAAAAACCAGATTTTTCAATCAGTGCAGCTCTTCCCTACATTTGTCTGCTCACACAGCATTTTACATGTCTGAACGATGTATTATAACTCTGAACCAGCAAGATATCTGACCAATACAAGGATGTCCCAGTTAGGACAATCTCAGCTGCATTCTGCTTTTTAGGTACATGCACCCTTTCCGCTGGATAAATTCTGCATTGCACACGAACATCTGAGGCTGCCATCTGGCATTCAGCTGGAACAAAAAGTTTCAGTTGAAAGTAACTAGAAACACAATACTCACAAAAATTAGTCTCCAGACTTCCACATCTTGCAGAGAAATAATGGATTATTCAGAATGTGAAGCTTAGTATTGGCTATATTAGTCAGAACAGCACCACGGGAGAAACTGGGATGAAGATGAAAACATTTAATGTTTTATTACTTCATTTAGGGGGAAAAAAATGACAAACAACTAAATCTATATAAAATATTATTCCACCAGAAAAAAAAATAAAAATCACACTCTTGTCACTGCCACTTTTTTTCATTAAATCTTTCAACTGCTTAATTTGCATTCACCACCTGGATAGCTTAGTTATTGGTCAGGTACTCCTTTTAACTGTTTAGAAATACATGACATATTAATAGCAAAACAAAAGTACACTTTCAGACCAGGCTCTCACCTTTATCTAAAATGTGTCTATTTTCATCACAAAATACTTCAAGCAGAGACAGATTTTTTTTTTTAATTTTTTTTTTAGCAAGAATAGGATTCATTTTCATGCAAGGCAGGGCTTATTCCTGAGCAAACAGTTAAAATCTTTCCAAGCAAAAACATTCCTGCATAAAAAACAAATTCTTCTAACCCATATTCTGCATGCTCTGATTATAGAATTAAATGCATGGTAATGAGTGGTCACCTGAATGCAAGTATATCTCAAGTAAAAAAGCAAAAATGCTCACTGCAACATTTTGATATGTTATGCCAACTCACATGAGCTAGTGGCGACCATTCTGTTTCTTAGCAGCCAGATGTCTACAACCCCACTTGAAAACAGACTTATGAGTCATGAAGAGCCAGAGTACTGTACAAAAGAGTGTGGAGAGACCAAGAACAAGTCCTGCTGGTAGTACAACTGGTCACCAGTATAGTAGCTCCATCCTACTGTCATCTACTCACTACCCACTCTGTAGATGCATAGAAAAAGTGATTAAGCAGCAGGACAGAGAAGGCCCTAACTTGAGTTCCATCTTCAGAATTCCCAAACACAGGTATGTTCACTGCACTGAGGACAACAGCAGTCAAGATTTACTTTTATTTCCAAAGTGGTCCAGCTTTTTAAATTAAGAACAAGTATTTCGGTTAAAACTGAAAATGGTTAAGAATCATCAGTAGTGGCTTAGAAAATGTTCAATAAATAAGACAATACGAGCAAAATGTATTAGACATTAAAGGGACAATAATCATACACTGTTGCAGATTCATACCATGAAATACGTTGGTAAAAAAATGGAAAATAATTTACTTTAATAGGCAGATATTTTGACTTCTTCACATTCAGTACCAAGCCATAGCTGAGGTCATAGCCTGTTTGGTTTTGTTTTCTTTTTATAAAATGCATATTTAAACAATAGCAGTAGGACTTTTTTTTCCCCTTTTTACACAAGATGCAGTAATAGTTCCCATAACTCCTTTGTATCATACAAGCATTTTTCATTAAACAGTGTCAGCAGCTCCTGCAAATTTATGGGGTTTTTGTTATTTTATCTTTTTTTTTAATCTGTTAGAGGTTTCAAGATTAATTTAACACCAACTTAAGAATGTTTTATACCTCTCTTTGACAGTAATAAAAAAGAATTCAAAGAACAAAAAAAACAAAGGGCAAGAAGGGTGGACTGCACATAAATTTCTATCATCTCACCACTTTTATCTTATGAATTTAGGCATTAGTCACAATTTTCAAAGTTTTATGTTTGACATATGATGATACAAGACAATCAAGCTAACCTATTCTACTCTCTTCCAGTTTCATATTTAAAAGGAAAAAACAATAAGAAACAAAAACCAAAACACAAATAACCTCTCTCTGATGCTCAATAAATGAAACAATAGATTATAAGCATTTAAGTAACTCAACCATAGACATTATCAGACATTTTAAAGTGATAAAGCAAGTCAGAAAAATTGTATCCAGTTATTCGCAACTATAAAATTATGGCTCACTTTTCAAAATTAGCCACCTTGAAAATAGTAGCATATTCCATATATTCATATAAAGAACCAAAATACAGGCTAATAAATGTCTTTTTTAAAACAAGATAGATAAGAAAAGTCAAAGCTTCTCATTAGGACCAAAGTGATCCACTAGGTGCAATGACATAAATCACACTGCAAGACAAAGCTAACTAATAAAAACAATTTTCACCATGTTTTCTTAAGGTTAAAAAGAACTTTTCCCTTCTCCTAACTGTTGCTAATGCAACAATATTGCAACCTCTAAATGCCCTGAAAGAAGAAATAAGGTAATCCCTACATAACACCATTAAACTATGTTTTTTTCCCTAAATCATTGAGTTTGAGTTCTTTAGATCCAAACAGCTCATGAAATCATGAGCTGTAACTTCAAAGTACCTGCAGACATAAGTATGGTTGTTATCCATTTTCTTCATGACTGTATTTTCTTCGACTCTCTCACTGTAATAGTTTTGAGCGGAGTCCTTAACACATTCCAGAAGAAATTCTTCTTTTGCATAAAACATGAAAATGTCAAGCACAGAAGCCTGCACAGTTCACTGCAGCCAGCAGAAGCCATTGATTCTTGCATTTCCTCTATATTTCAAATCTATTCCTCATGCCGCTTGTCACATAGGGTTGACATATGTCACAGGGCACTATCATACACTGCAGCAATGCATAGCCATCAAATACAACCTAAAAGAGCATAATATATTTCAAATAATCCTATGCACACTGGCTTGTTCTGTTTGCTGTGGCCTTGAAATTGCCAGAAGTCGACAGTCATTGAAACAATTCTGAGAATACAAAATGGCTCTTCTACTAAAGATAAGGAAAACTAAAATAAGTTGAACATGCATCTTCATGATAAATCTTTGCATCGGTGTTTAGTTAAATAGTGGTCAGACCACAGGATGGAAATCCAGTATGCCAAGAAAGCCAGGTGTTGGCATCACAGACTGTGCTTGGAGCAGGATTAACCACCCTTGAGTTACCCCATAACAAAATTTCTGCATTGCTACTCTGCATCTAACAGTGCTCTACAACTGGTCATACAGGCTCAGATATCTTCACCTCTCAAGAAGTTACTCCTGGCCATGAACCATACAGCAGACAGTACAACTACAGAGTTCACTGCATATTCATTTGGGGTCACACAGGGGCATAAATAGCTGTTGCACCATCAGCAAATTGAAATTCTTAATGCAGAACTGGATGCAGAGGATGTGAGCTCTGAGAGAACCAATGAAGAATGGATACAGACAACAAAGTGCAGGCACTTTGGTATGACAAAGGCGGCAGAGATCAATATCTTCTTACTATCTTCATCAGTCATTGTAAACCCTAAATTAATTTCACTCTTACATGGGAAGAGAATTCAGACTTCATATGTATTCAGGAATGATGTGAGATTATATACTACAAAGTGATTTCCTGTAGGATCCAATGCTCCTAATTACTAGCAAAGTGTGCCAAATTAAAGATAAGGTCAGTCTCTTCTGAAATAAACTACCTAGCACAGAACCCACAAATTTCAAATGTGTCAGGATGTTGTCCAGAAAATTTCAAATAAAACAATTATTATTTCCTGTTCAGTAGATCCTGCATCCAGCAATCCTTCACCATATTCACAAGAATAGATAGGTTTCCAAGGGGCTACCCCTTTCAGGGGTCTTTTTGGCTTCTGCTTTATTTTTAGTAAGATGTCTGTTAAAAATAATTAAACAAATACACTTTTATAAGACTGGTACTAAAATACTAACCTATCAGCTCAGAAACATACCTTTGGAATAATTGCATAAATGCCCTTTGGATTTACAATCTGTACTATCATGGAAAAAGGTCTTTACTGCAACATCCTCACTGCTTATTTTTTGCAAGGGGAAAGCAAATACTGTAAAATTCCTATTCTTGGTAATAACAGTCCTAGCTTTAGTAAACACCTAATCTGTGCTTATAATGTCTGCACAGCTGTATAAAAATCGACATGTACATGTTCCACAACAAAAGAGACAGCAGTAAACACATGCATAGAATCATAGATTCATGGAATAGTTAGGGTTGTATAGGACCTTAAGATCATCTAGTTCCAACAGGTGGTTGTAACCATGGGCAGGGACACCTCACACTAAACCATGTCATCCAAGACTCTACAACCTGGCCTTGAACACTGCCAGAGGTGGAGCATTCACAGCTTCCCTGGGCAACCCATTCCAGTGCCTTACCATCCTTTCAGTAAAGAACTTCTTCCTTTTATCCAATCTAAACTTCCCCTGCTACCCCTTGTCCTATCACGACAGTCCTTAACAAAGAGTCTCTCACCAGCATCCCTGTAGGCCCCCTTCAGATACTGGAAGGCTGCTATGAGGTCTCCATGCAGCCTTCTCTTCTCCACACTGAACAGCCCCAACTTTCTCAGCCTGCCTTCATATGGGAGGTGCTCCAACACCCTGATCATCCTCATGGGCCTCCTCACATGGCTGCATCTTAGTTTCAAAACAGGCAGGTAAGAAGTGGCAGAAAGGATCTCACCACTCATTTTCCCCTTATCAAAAGAAGAATCAAGTACACTTAGGATAATCCCAAATCATGTTTGTCACTAGGTTTCTTTAAATTCTCCAACACTAGGGCAGACAAACACCTTTGAAAGTCACAAACATTTATTTCATTCTTCTCAGAGGAGCCTGCAGGTCTTGCATCCTGCCCATCTAATCTCCAAGTGTCTTCTGAGCACACAGTTATGAATCCACAGGTCCTTCTCCGCTTACCAGGCAGCACAGGGCACCTCTTACCTCAGGAAAGTGAGGTGCATCTTCACCAGACCCTTACAAATCTTGCAAATTTTCTTTTTTGCACTGCCTTCATATTGACATGCCAACATATAAAAGCTTGTTAGAAAATGTAGGAAGGAAAGTCAATTTATGTAAACTTTTTAGCAAGATTTTAAATATAATTAACCATAAAAGTTTCTCTTGGGTTCTCCACCAGCTAAAAAGTACTAGAGTTGGCTCTGCCCAGATGACGTCATGCTTACGCTTCCTGATGTCAGGAAACACCAGTGAATGACACTCGGTCTTCATGCGGGCTCTAAGGCTCTTGATCTTGCTTTACTCAATATTAGTCTTTGCTATAGCACCTCTCTCAACAGAAAGAGGTACACTGAAATTTTAGAAAATATATTGTCATTGTTTGAAGTCCTGTTCATGAAAAGTTTAGTCATGTCATTCTAAATATAAAAATAGACGGTAATAAATTGCAGTCCCTTGTGTATCTATGAAAACAAGTTTCCCTTCAAGTAAGTGCAGTGGGAAAAAGTTCCATTACATGAACACAGAAAAAAGAACAAAGAACAAACACAAAGAACAACAAAGAACACAAAGAACAACACAAAGAACAACAACAAAACAAAACAAACAAAAAAAACCACATTAAAAAAAAGCCAACCCTGTTTAATCTTTAAAAGCTTATTTAACATAATCTTACTCACATGTGAGGCTACTTTCTATGCATTTAGCAATGGCAAATATTTCAGTCAGCATTACAGTCCATCAGCTTCTCTTGTATGAACTAAGAACATGACATTTGAATTAAACTGAGCTGCATTCAAGAACTAAGGCTGCCTTCAGGCATCTTTAACTTCCATGCCGAGTATTTATACTGCCAATAAGCCATACTGACGCTGACCTGGACAAGATTACAGTGGTCGTCTTTATGATGAGTTTGTCTTGCTCATCACTGACTTGTGATTTAGTCACTGGGAGAGAAAAACAGTTCCAGCACATAAGAGCTTTACAGGTCTTGCTTTACAATCAGGCACATGTGCTTTGTGTCTATGCCTATTGCTGTCCACATAACTGGGTAAAAGTGGCACACCTAATTCATTAATCAGAATTATGCCTTTAAATGGCATGGCTTGCTGTGTCACACAGTTTGATAGCCCCATCCTTTTCAGCTGAAAGGTTTGACAAAATCCTTGCTGACCTCAGTAATGTTTCAAAGCCATGAAATAACCCAGACCACACAATGAAATTTCTTCTACCAGCTTTGCTCGTCTGAGCCTAGTGCTCTATTAATGCTTTTGATACCCCTTTCATCTTAAATTATTGCTGTAAGCTTTGACAAAAAAAAAATTCCTCCTTCCTTTTCAGATACAATGACAATAATAATATGATATTTGGTACCCAGACTTCCTTAAACTCAGAATCTTTTTTCTTCCTTAATAGTGTTTCGTATCAACACTGCCTTACCCCCCAGCTCATGCCAAGGGCATAAGACTAGAATTTGGTACTAGTACAAGTACTATGAAACATGTGGGCTAGTCAGCAGCTTGCAGATATTTTTCCAGAAGTTTCATATGTTTCTAGCTCATGTTTTATTCAAACTTCATTTAATAAAGTCCCTGAGCTTTTACTAAGGGCTTCCATTAATATCTAAAATGCTATGCTAGGTTAGTAAATTGTCATATGTCTTAGTGTTAATCATAAAACCTACCATATAACTCAGAGTAATTACGTAAAATGAGCTTCATAAAATGTCTTAATTGTAATGAGCGATGCTTTCCTGTATATATGCAGTATACACTGTTTACACAGTGTAAATGCCAGATTACACTGTGCAATCCAACAAGTCACTACACCCATGTTAGCAGTACTAGGAAAAATGGATTTCACTACGTCACTCCTTTCTGAAATACAGAAATTACTCCAGAGGCATGACATATTCATGTTATTTATTTAGTACAACAGAGAGTTATTTTAATGGATTTCTTGACAGTATTCCTCTCTAGCAGTGTTTTATAGCCTCCCTCATCTCTACACATGGATCCTATAAATCCCACAAGACTCTAACTTGCTGTCTGAAAAAGCTTCTCCCAAAATAACTCAGGCACAAAAGCAGCAAGTTACCAGAGTTTTAGCTCAACAAAATTAAAACTCTGAACTCTTCAGGGCCAAGGGTCCTTGCAAAAGACATCTCTGATGGATGCAAGGTGTTCTCCTGGCTTTCCATGACACAGCTGCCTCTGCTCAAGTAGACTTCTGCCACGCACCTTCCATGCTAAGCATAGCTTCTTAGCACCATTTCTATGCAAATACTGAAACTCCATCTCCCATGATACAAGCTAAATATACTCAACTGGCTGAGGTGTGTATCTTCTCACTCAGACTGAAAATCAGTATCTTTCCCAAGATACTGATCAATTTACTTGCTGTAGCTTAGCAAAAACATTCCCCCAACCATCCACTATGGGTGGATCTAGAGAAGTTTATGGGAGTTTAACCATATAACTGCATCCAATAGTTAATGGCTAAATGTTTTGGGGTTTTTTTCCATAGTTGTATCTAACATTTCATAAGGATATTAGTAAAACAAGAAACCAATTATTTTATTACCCTTGTCCTGGTTTTGGCTGGGATAGAGTTACTTTTCTTCCTAGTAGCTGATGGAATGCTGCGTTTTGGCTTTAGTCTGACAATGCTGGTAACTCACCGCTGTTTTAGTTGTTGCTAAGTATTGCTTACCCTGATCAAGGACTGCTCAGTCTCTCACGCTCTGCCAGTAATGAGGAGCACAAGAAGCCAAGAAGAAGCAGAGACAGGGCACCTGACCAAAACCAGCCAAAGGGGTATTCCATACCACAGCACATCATGCCCGTTATATAAACTGGGGGCAGCTACCCAGAAGGGACCGATTGCTGCTTGGGTTGAGATTGGTATCAGTCAGTGTGTGGTGAGCAATTTTATTGCATGTCACTTGTGTTTATTGGATTTTTTTGCCCTTTCCCCTTTTAGTTTCATATTCTCTCTCCTTGTTATTTCATTTATCATTATTACTATTAGCAGTATTATATCTTATTTTTACTTATTAACCTGTTATCTCAACCCATGGGGTTTACATTCTTTTTGTTCTCCTCCCCAAGCCACCCAGAATGAGGGAAATTGGTAGGGTGACGAAGCAGTTGTATAGTACTTACTTAGCAGTTGGGTTTAAATCACGACACCTCTCCAATTATAGGATAGATCTCTCTCACCCTTTCTTATCATCCATCTCAAAAATATAACACAATTTTCCAGAGACTATCAGTTCCTTTCTTCCCACTGCATAAGGAGTTTTTACTCAATCATGGCTGAAAAAATTAAACTGCCATTCTTAAAAGCATTAATAATTTGATTAGATTAGTTTAAGAGCAGTTAGTGAGGTCACAGTGCTGCCACATCAACAGCAATCATTTTATGAGATTCAGTATGGACTGAATGTGGCTTTTACCACTAAATTATTATTAACTACCAGAATATTTTATCTGCCAGAGGTAAAGAATGGCTGTAGAAGTCAAAGTGTGAATGAAAACAACATGTTCTTTGGTTTCTGAATTCAGTGTCTGTTGCTGAATGTCACAAATCCACAGGACTTTTCCTACTCCTGGGCTTTACATTTGAATAGCCAAGGAAAGAAAAAAAAAGGAAAGAAAGTAATGTGTAAACTCATCTGGCTCAGACAGCACACAGCTCTGTATTGAGTATTCATCAGAGAAAACTTGTGTGTGCTGTTTATTCCAGCATGTTTTTTGGAATATATTTTACTCCTGATAAACCAGTGACAGGACTACATAGATAACAAGCACAAAGAAACTGAAACTTCCTTTAGTTAAAGAGTTTTCCTTTCCTTTGTCTTCAAACATACACAAAGTTAACGCATGTCTTTAACCTTGAGAACAGCAATGTCCCAGCATGATTACAGTTATCAACAGAAGCCAAGTGTCCCTCTTTAATGTGACATGTATTTGGATCCGAGATGAAAATATAAAGTAAAAAAGTACTACATTCTCATTCCTTTCTTCATACCAGCCAAACATTCCATCTTATGATCTCTTCTACATTTCTGTGATATTCCCAGAATACAGCCTAGATCACAAAATAGAAAATACTAAAAAAGTGTGGAAAAAATTATAGCAGCTTAATCTGCCAGGGCTGGTTTAAAAAATGTATTAATTTAGAAAGATGGATCTAGTTTAGATAAAACTGGGAATAAGTGGTTTGTTTTTTTTCCTTTCTTTCATATCCTCTCATTACCTCTTAAGACTTAAGGGAGACAACTCAGCAGCGTAACCCCAAGGATGGAGTAGTGTCAAGCAGTTTTGCTCAGCTGCCCTTAACTTGGGCTACCCTTCATTTCTTTCTACGGGTGGGAAAAACATAAGTCGCTCAGAATAAAAATGTGGTCCTGTTCTCTCTCTTTGCATCCCATCTCCACCTGCATCCCAGCCCCAACATTTTTTTCAACAGACCCAACCACAAGACACAGAATCCACATTCTTCTGCAAAAATGGTGCTGCAAAGAAAAAAAAACCAATGGAAACATCCACAGAAATGTGAGACCTCAGAGTATTGTAAATAGTTCTGGTGCCCCCAACATATAAAGGACAAGGAATTGTTGGAACAAGTCCAGAGGAGGGCCACAAGGATGATCAGGGGGTTAGAGCACCTCCCATATGAAGACAGGCTGAGAAAGTTGGGGCGGTTCAGCCTGGAGAAGAGAAGGCTGCATGGAGACCTCATAGCAGCCTTCCAGTATCTGAAGGGGGCCTACAGGGATGCTGGTGAGAGACTCTTTGTTAAGGACTGTCGTGATAGGACAAGGGGTTGCCCAGGGAAGCTGTGAATGCTTCATCCCTGGTGTTGTTCAAGGTTCGGTGGGACAAAGCCATGGATGACATGGTTTGGTGTGAGGTGTCCCTGCCCATGGCAGGGAGTTGGAAGTAGATGATCTTAAGGTCCTTTCCAAACCTAACTATTCTATGATTTTGTGATTAGTCCTGATTAGATTAGCACCACCAGTGATGGAGCATGCACAGCTTCCCTGGGTAACCCATTCCAGCTCCCTACTACCCTGACAGTAAAGAATTTCTTCCTGATATCTAATTTAAACTTCCCCTGTTTAAGTATTCACCCATTACCCCTTGTCCTATCACTACAGTCCCTAATGAAGAGTCCCTCTCCAGCATCCCTATAGCTCCCATTCAGATACTGGAAGGCTGCTATGAGGTCTCCACGCAGCCTTCTCTTCTCCAGTCGGAACACCCCCAACGTTCTCAGCCTGTCTTCATATGGGAGGTGCTCCAGTCCCCTGATCATCCTTGTGGCCCTCCTCTGGACTTGTTCCAACAGTTCCATGTCCTTTTTATGTTGAGGACACCAGAACTGCACACAGTACTCCTAGCGGGGTTTCACAAGAGCAGAGTAGAGTGGCAGGATCACCTCCTTTGACCTGCTGGACCTCCTTTCGATGCAGCCCCGGATATGGTTGGCTTTCTGGGCTGCAAGCGCATACTGAAGCCGGCTCAGGTTCAGTTTCTCATCAACCAACATCCCCAAGTCCTTCTCCTCAGGGCTGCTCTGAATCTCTTTTCTGCTCAACCTGTAGCTGTGCCTGGGATTGCTCTGACCCAGGTGTAGGACCTTGCACTTGGCATGGTTAAACTTCATGAGGTTGGCATCAACCCACCTCACAAGTGTGTCAAGGTCCCTCTGGATGGCATTCATTCCCTCCAGCTTATCAACCGAACTACACAGCTTGGTGTCATCTGCAAGCTTGCTGAGGGCACTCTCAATCCCACTGCCCATGTCAGTGACAAAGATGTTAAACAAGACCAGACCCAACACCAACCCCTGAGGGACACCACTTGTTACTGATCTCCAACCGGACATTGAACCGTTGACCACAACTCTTTCAGTGCAACCATCCAGCCAGTTCTTTATCCACCAAGTGGTCCACCTATCAAATTGATGTCTCTCCAATTAAAGAGACAAGGATGTCGTGTGGGACAGTGTCAAACACTTTGCACAAGTCCAGGTAGATGACATCAACTGCTCTGCCCCTGTCCATCAGTTCCATAGCCCCATCATAGAAGGCCACCAAATTGGTCAGGCAGGATTTCCCCCTAGTGAAATCATGCTGGCTGTCACCAAGCACCTTGTTGTTTTTCATGTGCCTTAGCATGCCTTCCAGGAGAATCAGCTCCAAGGTTTTGCCAGGCACAGAGGTGAGACTGACTGGTCTGTAATTCCCCGGGTCATCCATTTTATCTTTCTTGAAAATGGGGGTTATATTTTCCATTTTCCAGTTGTCAGGATCTTCACCTTACTGCCATGATTTTTCAAATATGATGGCCAGTAGCTTTGCAACTTCATTTGCCAGCTCCTTCAGGACACAAAGATGGGTTTCATCAGGTCCCATGGACTTGTGTGCATTCAGGTTCTTAAGATGGTCTCAAACCAGATCCTCTCCTACAGTGAGCCTAAGGTCTTCATTCTCACAGTCCCTGCATTTGCCTTCCCCTTATACTAGAAATCTAAATGCCCCTACAGTCGTATGAATATATTACTGAACTGTGAATGGGGTTCTGGGTTCTGAATCACAGCAACTGAATACCCTTCTGTACTCTAAGAACATGTATCTCTATTTCTCCTCTTGCTCCTCACCTGTGGAAAGTGCACAGCAGTTAGGCCACTGATGTATTGAGACTGTTGCCTATTAACTTGATAAATACCGTTTCCACCTCCTCCTTTATCACTTTCCTCCTGTCTTCCACCTATGCAGCAAATCTTTTTAGAGAAAACAAAAAACAAAAAAATCACACAGAACAAAACAAAACAAAAACCAGAAAAAAACCACACCACAAAAAAACCTTCTAAGTCCTGTTTTGAGCATAACCAGGCCACCAAGTTGTCTAATCCATGTCTTGAACTCCAAGGCATTGGAATAACCTGATTGTTTATAGCATAGTCCACACTATCAGCCTCTTGTCCTTCATATTCCACCTATCTCAAGTGCAATGCATGATGTCTCCTGGAGCCATCAGGCATCACTGTTACACTAATTTAAAAGAACACTGCTTGCAGTTTGAAAGATCTAAAAAGTACCAGAATACCAGAAGAAGGAAATGTCTGCTCCATGTTTTACAGGATAAAACATGTGACACCCTCATTTACTTTGCTCCAAGGCACTTTATACAACATAAAAAGTGTTAGCGCTGGTGTATGGTGCACTGCATAGGAGATGTTTAAGGCTGACAGCAGCAAGAAGAATGAATATGACCCTTTTGCTTTTATAAACAAATGGAAACTGATGTTAGTCTAGAATTTTAAATATCCCCTATCATCAAGAACACAGTCATACAATGTACATTGGTCTCTGCAAAGTGACATTACAGGCTCGCCATTTCTTCTATTTATGGATGCTTTTTTTCTTTTTAGCTTAATGACAAATAAGGCACGTGCAGTAAAGTTGTCTTTTTACTGCTTTTCTTCCTTCATCTTTCAGCAAAGACAACAGTGACCTTGCATAATCATCTAGCCACTGCTTTTCAGTTTTTCTGACAATTAAAACAAGGTCTCCTTAAGAGAAGCCATGGAGGAAATACTAGAAAAAAGTCAATCATATCCAATAAAATTGCTAAAACTGTAACTCATTCTAACGCAACGTTATCCTGCTGGGTCTATCCATTAACAACGTTTTACATTCTCCCTTTGACTTCAGTTAATGAAGGAATATTTCTTATGTATTCTTTCTCACAAAGGATTACAGCTGCAGTAGTATTGAGTATTTGCACACATGAGGTTTGCTACTTACTTAACACAAGTTGACAAACCAGGTTTTGAGGGTTTTTTTATATAACAATTATGCTTTTAAAGACTTATTGAGAAGTGATCTCTAAGAGGCAAGGCTAGGGTATGGAGAGCAAACCCTCCATACTGCATGTCCTGTTATGACAGCAGCTCAGTTACTGGTCCAATAGACCTTCACTGTTCCCAGAGAAAGGATGGGTTGGCTGGCTGTGACTTAAACTCTGCAGGGAGGGATGGTTACCCCAAAGATAAAATACTGCTTGGTAACCAACCAAGAGATCTTCCATATAAGGAGCAGAAAAGGCATTAGCATATTAGAAGGAGTTTGCTTGGTTTTGAGGAGCAGAAGCTAAGTTGCAGCAGGAGAACACGAAGAGTAAAGTCAAAGAGCAGGACAAAGCAAGACGGACAAATAGACTGTTCTAAGGAATTAAGACCCAGTCCCCAAAATGCACACACACACAGATAGTTCCTACCATACAGAAAGTAATTCATGGACCATTGAGAGACCTTGACTTTAGCCCTAAACTGAATCTAATAATCTGAGAGTTTAGGGAAGAAACCGGGTACATGTCACCACTACTGCAAAATATAAGAGGGATGTCACCTGGAAGTTGTAGCATTACAGGAAGTTTCAGGATTTGACGTTATTTTCTGCCTTCTGATGAGCCAGAAAAATAGTTCAACTTTTTTGGCAAAATCATCCCCTTTTCTATTTGCTTTCTTCTTCCCTCCCTAACCAACAGTCCTGCAGAGTATTGGCCACAGAGCAAGTACATCATGAAAAATACTGTGCAACTAGCATTCACAGGGATATTGTACATAAATAGCTATTAGATATTAGGAAGAAATTAGATATTTAAAATTAGAAATTAGATTATTAGATATTGGGAAGAAACTCTCCACTGTGACAGTGCTGAGGCACTGGAACAGGTTTGCCCAGAGAACCTGTGGCTGTGCCATCCCTGGAAGTGTTCAAGCCCAGGTTGTATGGAGCTTTGAACAACCTGGTCTAGTGGAAGGTGTCCTTGCCTGTGGCAGGGGGGGATGGAACTAGATGACCTTTATGGTACTTTCCAACTCAAACCATTCTATGATTCTCTGCTGGCTACATGCTCAGCTACAGTACAATGTCCTGCACCTGAATTCAGAAAGGGTTGTCCCAAGGTATACGGTAACTGCTGAGCAATTTTTCTTTTGCAGTATGACATCTAACACAAGAACATAAAGTAAACAGCAGTATATTCCTAGAAGTAGCTATTTCTGTTGCCTGAAAAGACCCCATTCTCCACAAAAGAAAAGGAACTGGAGCAGCCCCCATGTACACCTTTACCTACATGCTCAAGCTGAGGACTCCAGGCTTTAAGAAACACATTTAACTACAGATTATGTTGGTGTCAAACATAGGCAGTAGAAGAAATCACTTAAATGGTTATCAGGAGAGCTCAATGCACTTTTTATCTTTCTTATACTCTGCAGAAATGCCAGCCGCCCCAAATGGATTATACACAGCATATGCAACATATACATAGGGGAAGGGAGCATCATAAATTAAAATGTACCTTCCATATCAGAATGAAAAAAGAAGCTAGCTCCATACCTGCCACAGACTTTTGAACTGCTGAGCAAGAATGCCATCTACAGGCCTATATTACAATTTTTCTCAGCTAAATATGTAGAAATAAACATAAAGTGAGTACTCAGCATATGTTAATATGACTTTCATATGCTAATGGAAAGTTCATTAAAAATAAACAAATACAAGAGTAAAATACTTGGAACTCCTTAAAAAAGAAAAAAAAAAGGAAATCAAAGGCTACAGACCTTAAAGTACTAAATCTTTTATAGAATAACCTAGAGAGGATCATTATCATTGCAGCACTGTGTTCTGCATACATATTTTATGAAGAAACTTTTTGCACATACTTTAGAGGTTAGCAGTGCATTACATTTTGTCTGCTGCTTGATTTAACCAAATGCAATGCCCTGAGGCGTTTATTAAAATCAGAAGAGAGAAAAATGTTATTGCTGCTAACCTCAGATTGTAACACATACAGTGTTTCCTAAAGAGAAGCTGTCATGCTTCTTGTTAACCCTACTTGTCGGGCCCTACTGAATTGTTTTGATACTCAGACCAAAATAGTTAAGAATAATTCTACCTTTATATTACTTTTATGCAGAACCTCTGTATCTATAGCTCTAGACTTGGTGACATTTTAAATCCTCATGCATCTACCGTCAGTAAAAACAGATTGAGAAAAATGTTGAGTTATGCCAGAAATCTTAAGTACAGCATGAACAGAAAAAAATATAATAAAGTGACATACCAAAATATCTGAAAATGGTAAGAAATTACTAGCTTTCAAACAGAAAGATTCTAAACCAACTCCTCATCCATAACCTCCGGCACACACGAATGATGCTGACCTGCAAAGATAGTGCTCCAATCTTTTGAGGGATTTTTATTTAACAAAATGTAAACAGATTAAAAATACTTCTGGAAAACTGAAAACAATAATCTATGTGGGGATTACTGTACACATGTAGTTTCCGTGACCCAGAGATGTGCTAATGCCTTCCTTACTAAACCTGAATAAAATAAAATTCCAGATCAGTTCTCCAACAGAATTAATATATTGATTAGGAGCAAAACAACAGAAATCAGCCACACAGAGTACACTGTACTAAAACCCCAGTTTGATGGGGGTTTAAGATGCCCTGGCATTTAAGAGTAGAGGCTAGCTTGCATGACCTCAGCAATATATATAGAAAAAAAGCGCAGCATACTTTATGACAAAGCTTTACCAATTTTCTCAATCTCCACTGATTCACATCAAAATGGGGGGAGGAGGGGAATACGACACGACATAGACACACCCAAAAATGTTACCAGAGTTACAGGGATGCAGATCATACCTCACTGTTGTCTCTCACTCCTTCTTCCAAGGAACATCAAAACTGTAAAACACAAAGCCCAGACCTCCTATAGAAGAAAAGTCTTTCAACAACAGTTCTTCTGCCAGATGTGTAGGCTAAAAGATGATAGAATTAGCTGGGACGTAGTGCAAATAAGGAAAGATCAGGTTGACTATATGTTTACAGCCTGCCAAAACACATGCTGCTAGAGCAAATTCAAAGCTTGACTATTCAAAGAGAAAATTATGCACTATTATGCCTGCTGGATCCATGTAAACTCATATCTTTAGATACAGTTCAGAAAAGCTATGACAGAATAAGAAGGGAAACTAGAGTCCTGTCAGTAGCCTAAATGAAAGCAGATGAATCAGCAAATGGCCCAGAATTAGCAGGGTTTAAGGTTATGTTACTAAATACGGTTGTCACAAAACGCATTTTTTCTAAAGCTGAAAGTAACGTCTTGTAAAACTTTACTGATCTGCCGAATTCTTCATTGTTATATATTTGTTTCACTGACACTCATATACTTACAACTTCATACACTTTGTCCTGTAGATAATATATCAATTTAAGCTGCCATTTAAAACTGTTTTACTCCCTTCCTTTTCCTTCCACCCATATTTTCTTTCTTTCTATCTCAAATTATTCCAAGCCAAATAACTTCAAGCTCGTGGTTTTTTTCCATTTCATTATTCAGTTTGTATGGCTGTCAAACAAATGAACTCCCTTTGATTTCTTTGGGTTTTTTGAGTGTGTGGGTATATTTTAACTCTTTGAATTGCAGGCACTGATGTTTAATTTTGTAAATAATGCTCTGATTACTCCATGTTGTCACCTAGCAAATAAAACTAAATGGCAAACTTCTCATTGGAGAGTGATTTAAATACTTTTACCCATAGGAACTAGTCTTAAAGATGGCAGAAATACTTTATTACAGGAGCAAAAGTTCTTCATTACTTCTACATACACCATGTTTTTTGGTAAAATGCAGCATGATGTATAACGTCCTACACAAAGTGGCACATCTTAGATTCAACTTGGCTTCATAAAACTCGGCTAGTAACAATATCAAGTAACAGGTTCTTCTTTTTCTGATCATCCAGGAAAGTTTGTTTTCTGGATTAATATTTAGCACATAAAATTTGACTGTTTTGTGTTCTCACATCTTGACTGCAACCACTGTGAGCTGCCTACTGTGAGAACATCCAGCCAAGGACAAAAAGAGAATCCAAAGTAGACAGTGCTTCATGGAGTGGGGGGGGAGGGGAAAAGTGGGAGCCATTCTTCTGGCCTTCTGAAGTGATTAACAAAGCAGCACATTCTGAAGAGGTGAAGTCATTTCTCAACCAACATTAAAAACTCACTGGCCAAGAGGCAGGGTGTAAGGGTACTTCATCACACTGCCCTCAGCCCCACAATCAGCTAATGCTTCCAACCCCTCTACCAAGAAAAGCACAAGGTCTAGAGATCTCTACTCACCATCCAGATCCAGATTATTATGATTGGACTTGACAATCTTAAAGGTCTTTTCCAATTTAGTCAAAGAGTTTCTCCAAAAAAGTTTTAAAATGTAAGGCTGTTGTTGACAGGAGGCTGCCAATGCTTGACGTACACCTTCAGCAAAACAAAAGTTCTTATTTCATAAATTTAATGATACAAATTGAGTTACTAAATACAATACTTTGAGGCCAAAGAGAAGATCACTCCAATGTGGAAATCTGCATTTCCCCCAGAAAGGGACATCAGAAGCACAGATGGCAGAGATAAGGAAGATCCTTCAGTGAGTGGCCCAGGTTAGCCCTGAAGCTGTTAGAGCCACCTAGAATGAGTCCCAAGCTGCTCTTAGCTTGTAGGCACTTAGATTGTATCACGAATTTTCACATTTTCAAGGCAGAGACCATGCCAGTGCAATAGATACATCTCAAGGTATAAAACGTGTAACTGTGATTCACTATTAGGTCACAAATAATAATGTGATAGTTTCTGGGCTTTGCCCAGAGTGTTTTGCTCCCACTCCTCCCTCCCCCACAACATATGTTGTACTTTTTGGGGCTTCTATCTCACATCTCAAGTCAAAGGAAAACAACTGTTAGTGGATATGAGATACAGGAGCAGGAAACTTGCTGCAGGTACAAGAGAGATCTTTTAATAGGACTGTGATGATTAGGAACTGATGTGATCCCTTTGCTCCTCACACATTTTCAGTCATCATGGGCTAATCATCAGTTCAAACTCTTTCACCCATAACCATGAGGACTCTATTCTAGCAGAAGTACTCAAGCATTACCTATTTTACAGGCTTCACAGTGCTCCCTAAGGGTAACTGAATAATTAGTTTTGAACAATCTGCAGGAATAAATTTACCATTTTTTAATGTATAATTAAGCAAGGAATCATTCCCTACTCTTCTAAACTGACAAGTTTCTTCTGGGTGGTAAATGCAAGTTCTTATAGTTGCCAGCATCATGCCTACTTAAAAGTTAATCCATTCCTCTTTGAAGGTTAAGAAAATGCTAAGAAAAACAAGATATGAGGGCTTAGGTAAAGTGGGAGGTTCCAAATCACTGGAGCTTTGCTTATTACAGAGCTCTGCTGCTTCTGAAGCAGCAAAAAGCTGCACATGAATTTACCTTGGAGAGACTGTCCTGACCTCCATCCACCTTCTCTAATGATGATGGTTCTTTTTCTAAGTGGGAGATGTTTGCCTTGCTACTATTTTACATTTACTCCTTGTGAAAGCAGTTTTTCCATCTTCTGTTACAGCACTAGGAGAGGGTGGAGAGGACAGAAAGGACCTTGGGAGCACTCATGTGGGTAAATGTCTTAATGCAGAAATGAGCAAGCTATTCAGTATGACAGAAAGCAAAGATCTAGGAGTGCCAGGTACATGATCTATGACCCTCATCCTACTTAAATCAACTGCCAAGAAGCCCTTGACCCTTTCCTTCCTGATGCTAGGCACATGCTGTCTGTGCACCTCTCACAGCTTTCCTGAAGTCAGCCATCAGATGCTAAATAGCAATTAGATTCTACTGGCAACAGTGCAACCAGGTGACTGGACAGTGTCAAAGACATTCCTCTTGGAGAGCTTTATAATTAGGGTAGAAAAGCAAGTGAAATAGTGTAGACATGCATTTGAAAAGTTCTGCCATCTGATCTAAGTTTCTGTTAAGGTGGGTGGAACAGTGAACATATGCTTCTTTAGACATGATGGCAGTATCATGTCAAAAAGGAAGGAAGGGGCTAGACAAATAAATTCAAGCTCCTAGCTCCCTAGGCAGGACCTATACCTTGAGAGAAGAAAATGCTTATTCCATTTCAAGAAAATAGATCAAAATACTCATTGTGCACATTTAAGGAGACACACTAAGAAAATATTTTTAGATGGGATTTCTCCTGGCTCTGAGTACCTCAGTAGTGTCTCCCATAGGAATCATTATGTCAAAACCCATATCTAGCCCATAGGCATTTCTAAACTAGTAACTGCCACCTCACCACAAAATACAACAAAATAATACAATTACCAAATTATTTTATTATACTACAGTAAAACCACACATAGAGCATGACTTAAAAAGCCTTTTCCTGATGCAACTCCAGATTAATTTGCTAACTGCTTTTCTGAAGAGTAACATGTCATACACACAGCCATGACCACAGTTTGCCAAAGCATTTTGGTATCAGGAGCTACCCTAAGAAACAAAAAGAATTACTGCTTCCTGTGGAACATGACCCTGGAACTCAGTCAGCAGCAAAATGGCTGAACTGTAGTCAATTTAGAAACTGATTTTCCAGCCTTTCTCCCTGTATATGTTCACACAGAGAAAGCCAGGGAATATGGAGTGCTTATAGGTATAAGCTGCAAGTCTTTCTACGTACAAGATGTAAATGAACTAAATACTTATACCGAATTGCTTAGTCTCTCTTTCAATGGCTGAGAAGATAACCAACTATAAACATGTTTATTTCTGTTCAAAGTTCTAAATTACATCTATAAAACTTTGTAATCCAGCTCTTAAATGTCAGCAGACCTGAGAACAAACTTACCTTTGGTCTGTAGGCAGCTGCTGGTGTTTAGAACAGCCATTCACTCCACATAAACACAGCAGTAGAGCTGTTTTCAGATGTGGGCTTTAACCTACCAGGAAGATAGATGAAGGCAGACACAGCTCTCCAAGGGATGAATCAAATCAACATTCCTGCAACTTACAACTGAAAGGGGCAGCAGTACTGTGTTAATTGCAGCTCTTTTCCCAGCTATTTTAGCTTCCTTTTAATTGCCATTCTTGAGATTAAAGGAAAACTGCCCTTTCCTGCTAATCAAATTTTCTATGCAAAACTAGTCCAAGTTATTTATTCTGAACTATTCTGGAAAGCTATGAGGAGGGACAGTTCTATTATTTATTTTTATACTCTTTCTTTCATAAGTTATATTTTATTTCTTAGCATTCATCTATCAGTCAAGCTAGTAAAAATTGTTGCTTTTTATATTTCTGAAATATACAGAAATTATGTGAACTAATAAAGATTATTTTATTTCCATAGTACCAGAATTAGACGTGCCTGAGAATAAAGAGCCAAACTCTAGTCCCTTCGTAGCCAACCAGAGCAGCAGAACCGAGTCCCCAATTTAATAACACCAAGGACTTGGCTGAGATGAATTACCTTTTCTTATGCAGCTGAGATACTCAAATCTGCCAAACTGCTCTGGGTGCCCAGATCTCATTCATTTCCTCACACAATGGTTTCCAAATCCTAGTTTGGACTGAGCTGTAAGGCAGCTCTGAAAAAAAAAATGAAAAGAAAAGAATTTAATCTCTTAAATCATACTTGAAGAGTCATTTCATCTGTTCCACACAAAAACACGGATGGCAAGGAAAGAAGTCCTTAGTTCATTTGGCCAGCCACCTCATTCCATTTGAAACATAGTATAAAGGGGAAAATCTTCCCTGATAACCAAGCTGCATCTTTTTCTACCCTTTTTCAAGGTTATTTTTTCCTCGGGAAAAAAAAAGTCATCATCATCACCTGAATTATAAAGGTAAGTAATAACCATACATAAACTATGAAAAGGCAGGAGAGCCTTCATAGCTTACACAGTTATTTAGGGAAGAACTCTACCTCTAAAATGTAAAAAACAATGACAGGAAATTACTAGTCTCAGACTCAGACCAATTGTCCCCTCACGTACATGACTATGGGAAAGGTTTCATTTTAACTCAGCATGTGCTGTCCTCTAGGAACCATACACTTCTCCAGCTCTGAAGATTTGCTTTGGTAATTTTGGATGGTATAAGAACAGAAAGCAGATGGAGACAGATACAGCCTCTCACTTATCTGCAGCCTCCAACCCACCTGGTCATTTGAAAGTTCTTACACAACATTAATTGACACAACAATTAACCAGACTCAAGAGCACTTGTTCTTGTAGTGGGAATATATATTTAGTGTCTGCTATTAATGAGCTCTTGGAAAATATCCCATAAGATTTCTTTGAGAAGGGATACAAGATCTGTTATATCCATAAAACACAATAGCTTGCAACTGTGTTAACATGCTTAGAAGCATATTAATGACACAATATTATTAAGCAAGTTCAAAGACAGAGGAAACCATTTCAAAACCCACCCCAGACCCAACTGGATTTTCAGTCTCCTAACAGAAGTGCAGCTATCTGCTGGCTGATGGCATTGTTCAGGATCTCTCTGAATCTTCCTGCTTTTACCCACAGCTCCCCAGCCGTGAAACAGCCTGATTAGGTTTCTCTCCCTACATCCTTCTTAATAGAGACAAACTTAACAGAAACTCTCTGCAAGATGCCAAAGAGAGCCAATGCAAATGTTCAAAAACACACCAGCCTGCCGGCAGAAGCACAACACTTTGGCAGAGACCTTGAATGGAACTCCAGGCTTTTGGGCACAGCTGGAAGCTCCCACCACACACAGTGCTAATGCTGGCAGCCATGCATCTACAAATGGGTGCATCTTCAAATGCTTTTCCCTTCCAAAATCAGAGATTAGGTATGTTACTAAGAGTTGCCTAGCTGTCACTGTTTAAATGTCATCACTGCTTTCTTATGCAAAAGTTATTCCTAAAATCTGTATAATCTCATGGTGAACTACAATGACTATTCTGCCCACAGTTTACCTTAGTGATCTTAATGCAGAAGAAAAATACCTATTTCCACAGTGTAGATTACAGCCATACAAAGCTTGAACTGGTTTTCAAAACATAGCAACACTGCTTATATTTTCCATCAGGACCTTTTTTTTGAGGTAGCCCACTATGAAGGTACAACCAGCACTCCAGTTTCACAACTGAATCCCAGAGCATCTTAAATCTTATGCAGTGTAGAGTACATGCCCTGCAGCATTGCCCTGAAAATAGTCATAAAGAAGGGTTTGAAGCTGCTGCTCAAAACAAGAGGCAGCTAAAAGGCAGAAGACAGGCCACAAGTGGGGACACAATGAACTGAGTGAGCCTCGGGAAAAATAGTGGGATACAAGCTGAAATGAGCAGGGTCTAGGAACACAAAGAAGGGAAGGAAAGAAGAAAAAAAAAAGAAAAAAATGAAAAGATTCTATTGTCTACAGGGAAGAAGATGAGATGCAGACAGTGGCTTAAGAAGCTTAAATAGCACTGAGGAGCACTCAGCATATTCAAAGTGTATTTGAAAACTGACCCTGAAAAAGCACAAAGATGCCAAGAGGACCAACAGCCCTTTCTAAGATACCCCCTTATTTACTGTAGGCAGAAATTCTAGGGCACATGCCACAGGTGTCATCCTGTATCATAGGAGCATTACAGCAGTTTTAGAGGGACTCTAAACACCAGAAGTTTTAATTCAAGCACACACAGCCTTATTTTTACCAGGATTATCCAAATACAAGAGTCACATCAAGTAACCAAGCAGGCTAATCCTCTGGAAATGACTAACCATAAAACTGTGTGGGAGAAGTGGGATGTCCCATCAGCTTCACCAGTATTCACGGTATAATAAATATATAAATTTTCTGATAGTTGGAAAGGAAAAAGAACATCACTGGCAGATGGTCATCCTAAATGCTATGGTTTGTCACCATATATAATGAAAAATAAATAAACCTTCTGTTGCACAGTAGAAGAGAGAGGCTTGAACACCTGCATCAAATTATTATACTATAAACATTCTTGGAAGTTGGAAAGCTCTGTGTTTTAAGAAAGTGAGAAGTGCCATTGCCAGCTAAACTAAATTGAGTAGGCTTGGGTCCAGTAAGCAGTGAAAGAGAGAATTATGTGTGTAGCCACTGTTACACAGCTGATAAGAAAACTGAGTGGGCATGAAGTTAAAACCTAGCATTGCAAAAATCCTGTCATTTTATGAAGTTCATACATAAATAAGTTGTGCAAAATGTATTTCTTAATAAACTTCAAGTATTTTCAGGTTTTTCATCTCTGGAATCCCTTTGTAGCAACATGGATTATTTGAAATGAACAAATTAGGTACATTCGATAGGTTTGGCTAAAATTGTTCATCCATTATCTAGCAAAGACTGACCAGATTATATTTTACTGTAAGAGATGCAAGCTGTTGCCATTTTATCACTTCTTCCAAACCCATTCCAAAGTTGGATTTAAGTTCATGTCAGTATTCAATAAAGCTGTCAGTGCCTTTTGCTGATTCCTTCCAGAAAACATCTGCCTCCTAAAAGCTTTCATAACAAAATGCTGACAAAATACTGTGGGGCTACATGTGCAATGGTTAACCAAGAAAAATAAATGTCAACAGTGAAATATTGTCCTAACACCCCTATGCAGAGCAAGTGAATACTGGGAAATACATTCTTCTCTGTGCCATCAGATGCATATACCTCAGTGATTCAACAACACTTTCTGTTTCTACACCATGAAATGGGAAGAACTAGCACACTTATCAAGCAAATTAAAAAGCAGGATGTCTTTTAAGTCAGTCTGCAATTTTATAAGTTGGACAGATAGGAGCAGCTCTGTTAAAACATCATTCAGTTGATGCAGACTCTTGCATTCACAACAGTGACGCAAATGGCATAATTAGATGTAAAAAAGTACCGAGGAAATAGGGCATATTTTATTAAGCAAATATATTAAATTTATTATTTGTGTTCCTAGATACTTCAGGCTTTTTAGGCAGGCATCAGTATGCCATCTTTCAACATGGGAAATTGCTTACAGAAAACATATCCATATTGTAACTGAGTCTCCTTTATACTGCTTCTGGATATCCTTTACTGGTATTGCTATTCTTGTATAGTACACATTATTACATTCGTGTCACAGCAAACTAGAGCAGTGAAATCACAGAAATTCTAAGAATTCCTGTAGTCTTCTCATTACCCAAAGGGGAAAACTAAAAGATTTTTTAAGGTGGTGCTCTGTCTGAAAGCCCAGGTCAAGCATTCAGCTATTCAGCTCCAACAAAAAGGGGTACAAGCAGTGCTGTGCATGCTAAAAAGCAAGGATGGGGAGAGAGAAGCATTTCCTGGGCAAAGCATGGGCCAGGTAACATGGAGGGGTGACCAGGTTAAAAGGAGTGATCCATGAACAAGGAGTAGCAGCTGCAGATGCTCCCACTCACAAGAGAGGCTGGCACATTCATCATTCACTAGGGAGATCAACACATACACAGCTTCTGAGCTTTTTAGATAGGTTTTTTGGCAACCATCACTCCCAGACTCACAGTGTACTATGAATCACTGCTTGAAAACTTGAGTTGGTTTTGTTCAGACTAGCCATAATTTTCCTCTCTAGGGGAGAGTTTATGTTTTAATAACTGTATGTTACATGTTCTATTTGGTTTGTGTTTGTTTCAATATTCCTACAACTATACAAGCCAGCAGTCACTGTCCTCATACAGCTCTAGGAACAACAACTTAATACTTCTTGCTTTTTGGTCATAGTTCAGCCCAGAAATACTGACAGTGAAAGCAAACAGAGCAGAAAGGTATGGGTTGGTTTTTTAACGTTTTCCTCCCACACACATTACAAATGGATGTGTTGTAGCTGTCTTACAATCTACATGGACGCAAGCTCCTCGAGCACCTACATTGGCATAGCTCCATCGATTTTGTTAAGCTTTAAGTTGAGCTAAAAGAAGTAGTAGTCAGTTATTCACAAATGCTTTCCCCTGTTTGCTTGAGTAAAAAACAATAAATAATATTTGAAGACACCCAAATGCCATCCTCATTGGTACATCTTATTATTTTTCTTGAACTAAAAATAAAGGATTTATTTATAATTGGCTTGCTTTTCTCTAGCTGAACAAAACTCAACATGTTTTATTCTAAGTACAAGCAGAAGTACTGTATGCTTTTCAGATTTGTCTTTCAAAGCCAGACACTGGGATTACAAAACTGACACCCACCTCTTTCCTGTTTAAGATTATGTTCAGGCTCAATTTTTTTTATATTTTTAATTTCAGTACAATGTGAAAGTTACATAAGTGTGCCTTCCAGTTGTACTGAATCTTCAGTCAGGTTTTTAAAACTATTTAAACATAACTTTATCTCTTCTGGGCACAGAAATTATTGTGGAAGGTAATCCTGCTTATTCGTCTCAGAATGTTAATGAAAACTGAGTCTTTTTTAAATTACATTCACTTTATATGCTTTTACTTTTCACATTATGACATCTGGTTAAATCTTTAGCTCACCATACTCCTGAATAACCCCACGAGTGCATTTCACAAAGTGCTGAGTATGACTGTCAACAGCAGCTATGCAGAAGGAGAGACCATGAGAAAAGCAGACACCTTTAGGCTGAGCTTGCCTGGTATGTATCTTCTGTAAAGCCAGTCACAAAAAAGAAAAACCCCTTGTCAAGACCATTCCGAAGCCAAACGCAGTACTTAAGACTTACTGTTTTTTGTAGTGAGAATCTGTAACTTCCTCTATTTGCCATTAAGCCTAAGGCAGTAAAAGCTCAGCCTCTTCACTAAAATGGATGGAGCCAAAAAAGCCTGGAGGATTCAGTATCTGCTGTTCTGCACACATTGACTGCTACATGTTTGTGCATCTGTCTGCTTTGCATCTGATTTTAATTATGCAAAAGTGGCACTATGGAGAGTGCAGCAATAATCTGAGTTTCAGATTTGTAGAACTGAAAACTTCTAAATTCCTTTCCTCCACACTGATTGCTACTTGTTTCTATAGAAATAAAAGCCTGAAGGATAGAGTTGACATTGCTCAGTGTTTTGATTAGGACCACACACCATAACCAAACAACAACACATAGAATTACACAGGTAATCCTCCCTCTACTCCTCTTGTTAAAATGCTAAAGCAAGTTGAGCATCTAACCTCATACAATGCTTTCTACATACTGGAAGTTGATGCATATGGGTCTATAGAATTGGATTTATCTACATGAGTATTTTCAGGAATATAAAAACTAAAAAAGCAGTTTTACATTATCAGGTTAACAGTTCCTAAAAGTAGACAAGCAAAAGAAATTACACAAATCAAACTCCCTGTGTGGAAAAGAAGGCCTTTACAAGATATATATAATTTTAAAATACTTAACAGATCTAAAAGTTGCATGAAGTTTAGCTGAGACTCCTGTCACAAAGTGCCTGAGCACTGCAGAATATCAAGTTACAATTCCAGACACCATTACAAAGGCTCTAAGCCTACAGTATGAAACACATCCTTACCGAATATTGTGTACTAACACAGTCTGCAGGAACAGAGCCAGCACTGAGGTTTGGTGTGGTGGTCAGTGAGAAAAGTTTTGACTACTGAATATTAGTTTTCACCATCTCCTACAATACAAAACTTCAAGTACTTTGCTAAATTCACTAGCCTGCTCCTCCAGTCATTTAAACATAGTTGGCTTTCTATTTTATTTAAAAAAAATTAATCTGAAAGACCTACTTTTGCTGCAGTAACATCAATATTTCATACTTTGCATTTTGCTGTAAAGACACCAGGCTGATCTGTACATTTAAAAATTAAAAAAAAAGAAAAAGCACTGACCCAATCATATTATGCAATATAAAATACCACCTCTGTCTCCAAGGGAACATCGCATTTTAATACAAAGCTACAGAAATAGCCTGAGAATTACAGCTAAAAAAATAAAAAACAACCCACAGCAGACAAAGCATTAAGATAAAGGAAACACTCACATTCCTTAAAAAAGGGCTTGCTTTGCCACAAAGCATTCCCAGAAGGACTTCAGAAAATTATTATTTTATTTCTCTGACATATTTGGCGCATCAAAGTGACAATGCATGTTTAGTAGTGTCCTAAATTGTCACAAGTGATCTATTTTAAATGGCTGAATAAAGAGCCATTAAAAATGTGGCTGCATAGCAATGCTGATCATCAGCAACTCTCAGCCTAGAAATCCATCTCTGCCAGCAAAAGTTTTTATTCTACCTTTTCATCCCTTTATTATCCATTTGCAGACTGACCCACTTATTGGCAATAATGCCAGGTTCCTATTTTTTTTATTTATTTATTTAAGGAAGCAGAGGCCTAATAATTTTGCCATGAAAGCAGGTGTGCACACACAACTAGCAAGACAAAAGCCATATGTATGCACTAGAGACCTGCTGATATATGGCCAAGATTCCTGCACTTCAAAGGAAGCTGTAAAAGTGTATGTTTAATCATGCTCTGAGAGGCAATGACTACCATGGGTTTTTCCTGAGGAATCCTCTGCTATCATCACTGGAAAGTTCGGAGCACGAGCTTAATTTTTTTGCAGGGGGATGACGTACTTCTCAGTCCCATTTAATTCTGCAATATTGTCTGCTTCAATGTGTATTATAAAACATAACAACACAAAGTATACCAATGTAACATAGAAATACCAAAAGAACACATACAGAATAAATTACCCTAGTAACAGCCTCTGAGATGTAAGCACAGTAATACTAGCCAGCATTTTTGAGTGTGTTTCCCTTTGGTACCCTGCACATTGTCAGTATTCCAGACAAAAAAAAAACTGGAGAGCTAAGTCACCTTTCCTGCTGTAGAGTACAAAGTCATACAAAGTCAATGTCAGAAGTGGGATTATAAACAGGAATTTGAAACACTGGTTTTTCTATTCCTTCTATTCACACATATGTTTCTATTCACATTGTGAGGGTGGTGAGACACTGGAACAGGTTGCCCAAAGAAGTGGTAAATGCTCCATGCCTGGCAATGTTCAAGGCAAGGATGGACAGAGCCTTGAGCAGCATGATCTAGTGTGATCTATCATAGGATTTTATGATACACATATATGCATACAAAACCATTCATAGTCATTTGGCCTACAAGTAGGAGACAATACCCAAGAGCCATGCTGATTCTGCGCCTGGGTGGACCCCATCCTTTTTTAAATACAGCAAATGTTTCACCTCAAACTATAGAATCATAGAATAGTTAGGGTTGGAAAGGACCTCAAGATCATCTAGTTCCAACCCCCCTGCCATGCACATTTATCCCATGAACTGTTTCCCTGAGACTGACCTATGCGCTCTCCTCTATCTCGAACTGGAGGGTGACACCAGAAGGGCATACTGATGCCTCTGCTATCTCTGGAGCAGAGCAGGAACACATCCATTCAAATCCCACTCAGCAGCACAAAGCAGCTTCCACTCAATTCTTAAGGAATAGAGGAGTTTCCCACCTAGCTTTGCCAGTGCTTTCTCCTTCATCTACAGTGAATACTCCATGATGTTTCATAGGTTATATTTTTATACACATTTTACCTCTACTTTTTAAGTTTTATTTAGTAACAAACAGCTTGTCTCCTTAACAGTAAAGAGCAAAGTGACAGAAAATAAATTAGTTTCTAAATTTAAAACTGTGTTACGTTGTCAAGGCAACTGAAAAAGATCTACAATTACATAAAACAAATAATACTGACTTGTAACAGAACCAAAACTGATTCTAGAAAGAGGTGGTCTTGGAATATAATTACACTAAAATAATAAACTAATAATTTTAAAACATATTAGCAAAACAGGTTGCATTTGAAAAAATCAAACACTCACAGCTTACAGTCAGGAAATGGCTTCCAAGAGACAAGTAATGAAATCTATGTTCACTTCGTTACAAGTAGTTTACAGGTACTCCTGACATGGACACAGCAGTCAAAAAATATCTTCTGATGTAAACAAATCATGTCATGAACCTAAATGCTAGAAGTGAATAGTTCAATGCCCAGCACTGTAGAGTAATACAGCAATGGTAAACCCTTCCAGGAGTTCTTTATAAACTTTTCCTCTTTATTGAAAGCTATGTTTTTTCTCTGAAAACAGTCACATTTGTTCATGAAAGTCAAATCCTGAACAATCAAACAGGCCCCAGCCAATCAGGTGAGCAGGTCTGCTGCAGGAAGAGGTGGATCCAGACACATGTCCATCAACCCCACATGATTTGGCAGGGAAGTTGCCATGGTGATGGATACAGGGACACCCCAGCAGACCACATGACCCTACTGTAGTCCAAAGGTTTTACATAAAGAGTTCAAGCCCTGCCTCAAGCCGTAGCAAATTGGTACTCACACCATCCAGCACCAACTCCAGCTCCTGAGTTTAGTGCCTATGCCACCAGGTGATAGCAGGAATCCATGGCAGGATTCCATGGCATCCCTTTGCCCTATCAACCTTCATCTCTGATACCATGTTACATGTCACACTAGTGTTGAACTCAAGATGTTCCAGTAGCAGCCTGAACCCCAAAGCAGCAAAGAAATCAGGAGACACAAGAAAGGATTTCTGCTCATTTCCTGCAAAAAATCCCCCTTGTCCCACATATGCAGGCCTAAGGAGACCATGGAAATTGGGCAATAGATATAAAAGCATTAGCATTTGATGCTGCTGAGCAAAGTACCCACAGAACCTATGCATTTAACTAGAAACTGATCACCTTACTGAACCCTGCAGCTAAATACCCTTAGTAGACACTATGGGACTCTGTAAAAGCAGTTATAGAAGGCTGGGAAATAAGGAAGAAAAAGAAATCTATAATCAATTGCCAAATTCAATGTAAGAGACATTTCTTGTTGGCCTTCTACAAATGGAAATATGTTACTGAATATAATAAACAAACAGAAAAAACAAACAAAACAAACACAAAACAAAAACCACATTCTAAAGTAGGACCATAAAATAACTGTTGCATATAGTATGTTTGTTGTGTTCCTTAATTCATCTGGATATGTTAGTTTTTTTAGTTGTCTGTAAAGACCATGATCAGAACTAGAAGTGTTCTCTATTAAAACCTGTACAAGAAAAATAGGCCTGGACTTTCTTCCATTCATGACATGTAAATTACTAAGCAGCTCCAACCCCACACCTGTTTTAGAAAACAAAGAAGTCCTGTTGGTCTCCCTCTGCTATTCCACTCAGTCAATACCTGGATAACTCCTAGCTATTGGGCTCTAGCAGCTTCCCCAAAGCTGAAGCAGAGATAAACTCTATGTAACCATAGACACACACACCCCCCTCCAAAAAAATTAAAAAAAAAAAAACCACAAAAAAATCCCAGCATAAAACAAAACACATTAAACACATTTCCGCATTCTCGACATTTCTTTCATAAAGGACATCCCAACATCTGCAAATCTTTAGTTCTCCTTCCCTAAACCACGGTAGAGACCATTGTAAAGACCCGAGTAATAAATAAGCCTTCCAAACATCTACGATGCATGTGTTGTTGCAGCAGGGTAGGTATCTCTGCTGCCTGTCCCACTCTATTTACATTCTTTCCCAAAGGACAATTTAAAGGCCAAAGAGTTTCTGAAAGCTTTCTAGTCCTTTGCTTCTGTAGCTTGCTGTTGTGAAGACAGATGAGTATGAACAAGACAGAGAAAGCAGTTTTCAGCTGCAGAATTTATGGGACTGGCAAGCCAGTAACAGATTTCTAACTGGATTTGTCCCTTACTATTTTAATTTGGGGTGCTTGGCTATCCAAGGGCAGCAGTATAAGCTTGAGAGCCCTTGGAGTATCAGAAGTACAGTCACTAAACAACATGTATAAGCACAGCAAGTTGCCTTTCACGTTTACTCCCATACACGAATAGTCACGATTGTCAAGTGACAACAGGAAAGCACTTCTCTCTAAATGCGTCCAAGAAATGTTTGGTATTTCTTCGTAAAATGTCATAAACACAGAGTGACTGACTAGCTTGATGGTGTTTCAGAAAGCTATCTACTAGTTGCCTTTTTGTTTTGAGGTATAGCCACAAGATACACAGTCTTCCTCACTAATCAGACATTACACTCAAAATGAACCTTACCTCTTCCAAATCCCTTTTCCGTGTGCCCTATAAAATTAAAGGCTTACAGCAAATCATCTGCTGAAAAAAAGTTATGGAAAATATACCTGCATTTCAGGTGCCAACTTGCTATTAATTCAAAATTCAACCCCACCAAAGGTCGTTCCATATGAACGTACTTGGTTTCTGCAAGAGGCAGACATGACTCTGAATACATAAGTGACAGGATTAAAAATTTAGCCATGCTCCTTCTGTATACTGGTGTTAAGCCCTCTATGGTTATCAGCAAACTTTCCAAAAGCTGAAATAGTTGTCTAGATGTGTCTGTAAATTACTTCTGAGGGGTACCTGAAATGTGACTGGGTACCAGGAAGCTCTGAGCACTGTGCTATTAGGGAGAGCTGGAAGGGCTCTTGGGCCACCAATACCAGTCATCTCCCTGTTGACGGTAGAAACCCTTACTGTATCAGTCCAGTCCCTCCTAAAATCAGTTATGTTCTTTCCCACTATTCCCACCCTTCCTACCGCTAGAAACCTTCTGTTAATTTCCAGCCTAAATTTATTCAAGCTTAATTTATATCTCCTTGTCCAGCTAACAAAAAAAAAAAAAAACCTCTCTAGACAGCTTCCCCCCTTTCTTTTCTTCATCCTCAATGTACTTACACAGGGTAATCATATCCCCTCTAAGTCTTCATTTTGCTCAGCTTAACAAGCAGAGCTGCTCCAGCCTCCCATAGGACCAGCTCTCCCATCCCCCATCAGCATTTTCAGACATCTGTTCCAGCCCCAGTTGGGTTTTCCCCAAGCAGAGGTAATCAGAGCTCCAGACAGATTTCAGATGAGAACTCAACAGCACCTTTCACAACACAGAGAATCACATTAACAGGTCAAAAACATCCTGTGACCAAACAAAGACCCCAAAGGGGGGCTGTTGTTGCTGAACATTGTGAATATCATTAGTCCTCAGGACACAACCCTGAACTTGCACTACCCAATTTTATCCAAATTCTATTATTCTAGGCTTTGAGGTCATGTAATTCTGTCTAATTAATCCAATCCTCCTCAGTGTTGACACTGTCTCCCAGTCCAATCCTCCTCAGTGTTGACACTGTCTCCCAGTTTTAGGTCATCTGCAAATTTCATTAGCACATTTTAACTTTTGTGCCAAAGTCATTAATTAGAATATTAAATAATATGTCCAAAACCAGTCACCAGGGAACTCCACTGACAGTTACCCTCCAGCCAGAGACTTCCTCTCTTTCAACATAAACTATTGTTCTCACATCTTTAATCCACTTCTTAGGCCCTTTACATTTTTCCTATTAAATCAAATTATCTCCTGTTTAACTAATAATTAGCTTCCTGGAAACCCTGTTCCGTGACTTAGCCTTTGGAGACTAAATTAAATTTGTCTGTTTATGCAGGCAGGGAGGGTACACAAGGATATACATTGCCCAGATTTGTGGGAAATGATCACTGGGGCATTGACACGTGCATGGGGCAGCAACCAAAGCTGCATGACCACTTCTGTGTGAGCAAGAACCATGATCAGAGCCCAGAATCATACTTTACAACAACCAGAGGGCTAAAATGGCTATTGTGGCTACCTCTACCTAAATTTCCTGGGTGATTTAGCACCAAGGGTGGTCTGTCACATCCCTGCTCTTTGATAAAGGAACATATATCACATCTGGCATTAAAAAAAAAGAAACCCCTCACCAACCATGAAACAAAAGCCCACAAAACACACAAACCAAAATAAACCTTCATACAAAGTTTGTACTACTAAAGCATCATGAGTACAAGACATTTTCTAGAAGAGTTCCCTGAGCAACATAGGTATTCCTATAAGGATATTTTCAGTCTTTTTCAGAAATTACAGGAACTTCAGTAAGGTTACACCAGGGATTAATGTGACCCACTCTTTAATACACTCAAAGCAAATCAATCTTTCATGGGCCTCAAGCTGTGAATACCTGCTCAAATAATTAAAACACTCAGCAGGGAACCTATTCAAAAGGTCATCTTTTAACAAAGATTAATTCAAGTTTATCTCATACCCATAAAATTTGAGACAAAATAACATCAATGGATTACTCAGTGTATCTCATACTGGCATTAAAAAATGCTACTTATATATAGCAGGAGTTAGAAGAAAATTACACATACACCTTAAACTCATACCATGTAAAATTAATGCAGAATATTGTACTGCTGATCCCTTAGCAGAAGATAAATAAAAGCATTTTTTCTGTAGACCAATCTATATAAACAAAAAAAGGGATTATGTTGCAGCATGCTTTAATTCTATGTATTCCTAGGTGCAAGTAGTGGATTATATAGTACTAATTTAAACTTTACTTTTGCAAAGGATTTTGTGGATCCATCCAGCTTTCAAACCAAAGGAAGTCCTTTCTGACAGAGCAAATAGTTACACTGTGCAACATGGAAAATGTCCTCCTTCTTTTCTCTTTCCCAGGCAAGCAGAGTATAGATGATATCTAATAGATTAATTCAAGAACAGGAAAGGTTTTCACAGGATGCAATTGGAACGAGAGCAAGCCCTCAATCCAAATAGGACTAAAGTCTCCAAGACTGGATGCTGTTCTCTGGCCATTTAATAGTAGTCCAGAGAAATAAAATTGGTTGCCAGTCTAATTTATGATCTGTACCAAAATGACTGATTACCATCCTTCAAAAGTGAAATATCTCAAAATATTTTACAAGCTCAGGAGCGTTGCATCCCGACTAGAAGGAAGTGCAGCAGGAGGGCCAGGAGACCTCCTTGGATGGATAAGGAGCTGCTGAGGAAAATTCACAGGAAAAAAGAGGCTTATAAAAAGTGGAAGCAAGGACAGGTGGCCTGGGATGAATACAGGGATGTTGTCAGGGTAGTTAGGGACCAAGATAGGAAAGCTAAGGCCCAACTGGGGCTAAACTTGGCAAAGGATGTTAAAGATAATAGGAAGGGATTTTATAGGTATGTAGTGGCTAAAAAACAGACTAAGGACAATTGTAGGCCCCCTCCGGAAACTTTCAGGAGAGCTGGCTACACAGGACTTGGAGAAGGCTGAGGTTCTGAATGGCTTCTTTGCCACGGTCTTCACTGGCAGAGGCTCTGACCGCAGCACCCGAGTCTTGGAAGGTGGACGCAGGGACTGTGAAAATTTAGACCTTGGGCCCACTGTACGAGAGGATCTGGTTCGAGACCATCTTAGGAACCTAAATGTGCACAAGTCCATGGGACCTGATGAAATCCATCCGTGGGTCCTGAAGGAGCTGGAGAACGAAGTTGCAAAGCCACTGGCCATCATATTTGAAAAATCATGGCAGACAGGTGAAGTTCCTGATGACTGGAAAAAGGGAAATATAACCCCCATTTTCAAGAAAGATAAAATGGATGACCCGGGGAATTACAGACCAGTCAGTCTCACCTCTGTGCCTGGCAAAATCTGGGAGCAGATTGTCCTGGAAGGCATGCTAGGGCACATGAAAAAGAGAGAGATGCTTGGTGACAGCCAGCATGGCTTTACTAGGGGGAAATCCTGCCTGACCAATTTGGTGGCCTTCTATGATGCGGCTACAGAAATGATGGACAGGGGTGGAGCAGTTGACGTCATCTACCTGGACTTGTGCAAAGCATTCGACACTGTCCCACACAACATCCTTGTCTCTAAATTGGAGTGTCATCAATTTGATAGGTGGACCACTCGGTGGATAAAGAACTGGCTGGATGGTCGCACTGAAAGAGTTGTGGTCAACGGTTCAATGTCCGGTTGGAGATGAAGCAAGGGGAACACAAAATCACAAAATGGAATTTATAAACCTTTAGAATTAGTTTTAAGCAATGTTAAGTTCAATGGTTTTGTAACAGTAGCAGTGGAAAATTACTGAAGTGCATAATACATAGAAAAAATAGAGTACAGATAGAGAACATACTGGCACAAGATAAATCGTTATAGTTGATGTGGTCTTAAGAAAAACAGTCTAGAAAAACAGGATGCAGGGATAAGGAGTATCTGGGAATAGCAGGTGTCCAGGATAGTCTACGGGTAAGCTAACTGATAAGTAGGAGGGTAGGAGGGTTATTATGTCTCTGGTGCTAGCGAACCAATTAAACTGGCATAAGCATCTACTGTGCGTGGTTCAAAGGCTGCCAGAAGTGATGAAGATTGTTGGAAGAAGTAAACGACCCTCAGAGACCAGCACCATAATTCTGTATGCATGCGGGGAGCTTTCTGGAAAGTGATGTAATCCATACGTAGCTTCATGAATATGTATGTATGCCCAGGGACTATATAAGGATGGCTTGTGTCGCAATAGAGAGACACACGTTAAGAGGAGTTATCCCCCGTGTCTCCTGGCGCCGCAATAAAGAATACCTGCTTGTCAGCTTGAAAACTTTGTTGGCAAGTTTGTTGCTGGAGTTTTCTCCAAATCAGAGATCAGTAACAAGTGGTGTCCGTCAGGGATCGGTGTTGGGACCAGTCTTGTTTAGTATCTTTGTCGCTGACATGGACAATGGAATTGAGCGTGCCCTCAGCAAGTTTGCCGATGACACCATGCTGTGTGGTTCTGTTGATACACTAGAGGGAAGGAATGCCATTCAGAGGGACCTTGACACACTTGTGAGGTGGGCTGATGCCAACCTCATGAAGTTTAACCATGCCAAGTGCAAGGCCCTACACCTGGGTGGGAGCAATCCCAGGCACAGCTACAGGTTGGGCAAAAAGGAAATTCATGGTAGTCCTGCGGAGAAGGACTTGGGGGTGTTGGTCAATGAGAAAATGAACATGAGCTGGCTTCAGTGTGCACTCACAACACAGAAAGCCAACCACATCCTGGACTGCATCAAAAGCAGCGTGACCAGCAGGTCAAAGGAGGTGATCCTGCTCCTCTACTCTGCTCTCGTGAGACCTCACCTGGAGTATTGTGTGCAGTTCTGGTGTCCTCAATGTAAAAAGGACATAGTACTGTTAGAACAAGTCCAGAGGAGGGCCACAAGGATGATCAGGGGACTGGAGCACCTCCCATATGAAGACAGGCTGAGAAAGTTGGGGCTGTTCAGCCTGGAGAAGAGAAGGCTGCATGGAGACCTCATAGCAGCCTTCCAGTATCTGAAGGGGGCCTACAGGAATGCTGGAGAGGGACTATTCATTAGGGACTGTAGTGATAGGACAAGGGGTGATGGGTTGAAACTTAAACAGCAGAGGTTTAGACGGGATATAAGGAAGAAATTCTTTACTGTAAGGGTGGTGAGGTACTGCAATGGGTTGCCCAGGGAGGTAGTGAATGCTTCATCCCTGGCAGTGTTCAAGACCAGGTTGGATGAAGCCTTGGGTGATATGATTTAGTGCGAGGTGTCCCTGCCCATGGCAGGGGGGTTGGAACTAGATGATCTTGAGATCCTTTCCAATCCTAACTATTCTATGATTCTACACAGTTTGTCTTGATAATTTGATTTGAACTAGTCCATTTAATCTATCATGGTAGTCTTCATTTCACCATACAGTATGCATGAAACTGATGGCTGCAAGAAATCAGTACCTAAAAAGGCCAAAAGTGCATATTTCTGGAAGCAGATTATTTCCCCTTTTTCTGCACAGACAAACCCATGCATCAGCTTGGAAAGCTTTGCAAGATTTAACAACATTTGGACTTTCCTTCAAATATGTTTAATTTTTAAGTTGTTTGAGGGGTTTTGGTTTGTTTTTTTTAATCTTTGCTGTTGCTTTTTGGGTTTGTGTTTTATTTTTTATTTGAAAAGTCCTTCTAAAAGTGGAAGTGAAATCTCAAATCAGACACTCTCTTATGATTACACTAAAAGTCCAGTTCCAAAGTACTGGTATTTGTATGTTGCTGCATTTATCACAGTGAGATTTATGCTTCTCTGTCTTTATCCTGAATGCTTCTAATTGGTACCTCACACTGGCATTTGGTTTCAAAGGGTCAGAAGATGTGAAGCAGAATCAACTTTTGCAATATCAGAACTATTTCATTAAATTCATGCAATGGTGAAATTAGGGACTCTCAAAGAGGTATGGGTGGTTTTTATATTCTGCGGAAGTGAGATCTCAAAGGATGGGAGTTTGATTTCCCACCTGACTTTCAAAAAGAAAAAGAGAAAGGAAAATATTCTGCCTCTAAATTTAATTTGACTCTTCAGAAAGGCTGTTAATTTCAGGCAGCAAAGAAAAAATGCCCTGAAAATGAAGAGAGGCCTTAGCAGAAAGTGAGATAAATATTAATATGCTTGTCTCCAAGATCAAACCCAGACTTTTACAACAGCTAAAGAGTGGCTGAACCAAGACAAGATGCTGTTTTTTTAACACCACATTTCAGTAGCAACTGCTAAACCAATGGGAAATTCATTTAAAATATTATAGAATACCCCAGTCAAGTTATGAAATATTACAGTGTAAGATGCAAAATGCAACAGGACCCTTTTCAACTTAATTACTGTCAGTCCCTACAAAAGAAAATAAATAACCAACCATAAAAAATGTAATAAAAAACCAGCACAGCAGCTTTTGACAGACATTGAATGCCAGTGTTTATGGGCCCAGCTAAAAGAGGTCTTTTCATTCTTTTCTCAAAGCATTAAAGTGCAAGAACTCATCTCAATTTGTAAAAGCACTGAGTAGTAGGAACATCATCACTGTCTTTTCCATTTAGTAGACAATGTACGCTTGTGAAAGTTGGCTGGGGTGTGGGAGAAGCTAGAATATATATTTCCATTTGTCTAAAGCTTGTGATTTTAGCCAAGATTTGGCTTACAGTTCATGCATTATTCATCAAATAACTGCAGAGTTCAAGCTATAGTCTTACACAGATGAAAAAGAAATCAGCATATATGATAGAATGTGCAAAACAAAGCTAGAAGAAGCTTTTCCTTTCTTCACTGAACTGACTGGCAGAAAGGAAAGCTCACAAGTAACAGTAAAGTGAAATTTAAATACAATATTAATTTCTATTAACCAAAAAAGGAAGCAAGTCATGCTAGAGTATAATATTTCAGGAGATTCAGGGTTTGTTCATAATTCCTTAAAAAATAAGAAAATTATTTCAGCAATATGTTTTCTCATCTGTGGATTATTCTGAGCAATTTCCTACCATAACAGAAAAGATCTTCACACTGATGCAACACTTGAAGGAAAACTCCAAGTACTCCAAGTTCTCCAACAGGATTTAGCACCTCCACCATGAAAAGGTGAGATGCTGAGACTTGGAGTTATTTAGAATTTATGTTTAGACCTCAGAAACCTAGCTGCTTCACCAGAAAGGATTAATATGGAGGGGGAAGGGTTAGCTTGGGTTGTTTCTCCTGTAGGAAATAAATACTCCCCACTGACATTCATCTAAAAGGGAAGGAAACTTGCTGTCAGACAGCTAATCTTTAGTACTCCAGACATCCACCTTTGCAATTACAGGGTATGAGCTGTTCCTTTGAACACATAAAAGCAACACACTGCTTCTAATGGCAGGAAAGACCTCAGAGACCACAGGTGTTTTTAAAGAATATATCAGTAAGGTAATGTTAACAAAAAAGTACTTTCAAGACAAAATAGCTTTTTCCTCTTAAAGTTATTAATTCTGTTAAATATGTTTCACGGGTCATGTTTGTCAATGCTATTTTAAAGATATTTGTGTCTAAGAGATAATGCTTCAGTTACAACATTTCCTTGTTGTTCAGCATGTAACAAGATGTTGTCAGCAACTATGCCCTCATTATCACCAAAAAGAAACAAAAAAGGAAACAAAACAACTTTGTCTTTAACAGAAGACAGATGATGGGAGAAATGCTGCTAGGTCAAGATTAAGGGGCAGAGAAAGGTCACTGTCTGAGGTGCTCATAAAACCTGAATATTCATTCACAGGGTGTATTTCATTGACTGAGAACCAAACTTTTTTTCACTTGACCTTTAACAAATTTCTGAAACTCACAGGGTCACAGCTCTTGCTGATAATCTGTTAGTTCTACCTTACTGCAACAACAGGGAGCTACCACCGGTGGGTTGGATGATGAAGAGAAAAACTTAGCAATTCATCCAAAAAAAGTAGACTTTATTCTTTTGATGGTGGATGAGAACTGTATTCCACAAAGACACCCTTCATTCATCTCTATTGCCATGCAAGAACTTCAGGTAAGAAACTAATCTCAGTATTTCCCAGAACTCTCTTCCACAGCACCCCAATATGGAGATTCTGCAGTTATTTGATGTGCTTTTAGAGAAACACCAGTCCCATTGAAAATTTCTGGTCACTGTGTGAGTTTCAAGCTTATGCTATACGCATCTTGAGAAATTAAATCAGATAGATACAAAAGAAAGTAGCAGTGAACTCAGGCAAAGACTAGATCAACATGTAGTTAGAACATCAACACCAAATGATGTTCCATGCTGCTTCATAAACCAGTTCAACTCATGAAAATAAATGTAATCATACACTTTTTGGAAAATAATATTGTAGCTAATATTATGACTGTATGAAGGACTAAGGAAAAGAATAAACTCATAGCCTATAACTTCATAGCCTATTGACTTGTAACATTCTAATCAGAATTGAGATATATGAAAGCAGCGACTACAATATCAAATATCACTGAAATATGTGGACTGTGCACATTTCAAAAATTCAGAAGATAGCAGGCAGACTAATACAGGAACATTTAATTTATCAAATAGAACACCCTTGTTCTTCATTGTTTGTTTGGGCTTTTTAATTTTCAATGTGTTTTGCATGAAGTGAAAATGAAATTCACTTTTGGGAGACAACTTTAGATAAAGTAAGAAAAGTAGTGACAATCATCACTGGACTAGAAAAGAACATGAGAGGCTGATCAAGCTAAGGAGAAAGACAGAAAATTCTGGAGGTAAGACGAATGGGGAAGGATGCAATAACAGCCTCAAATGGGTAAAAGCCACTTCAAATGAAAAGATTTTGTTCTGCATCTCTGTCCATGGGGGACAGGACAAAAGTATTTGACTTCATATTTAACTTAACATTTCTGGCAATGATAATGACATATTGGAAAATTCTGACTGGGAAGCATGCAGAAATCAGCAGCAGACTAGAGATGGATATCAGCATGGGATAACATTGGTAGATCTGGAGGTGCAAGTGACCTCTAGTCTAGGATCCTGTCCCACCTTGCAGACTACCAAATTGTGAAGCACATCGTTTTTTTATGTTGGAAGCAGTGCATCAGATGCTATAGGAAATGCTCACAGATGTGCAAAACCTATCTGCAAGACTTCCTGGTTTTAGTAGGGATGTTCTTTTATGTAGAAACTTTTGACATTGAGAGTCTAAAACTAAACAGTGCAAACAGAACCTCAGACTTGATCAAAACTGAATTCCATCTTAAAAAAAGAATATATATATATATATAAATCATTCACTCTGTTTACATTCACATTATGGTTTATATTACATCTTTGAAATTATAAAAGAAAAGCTTTTCTTTTAAATAAGTGATTTGAAGGTTACAAGGAGACAAGGCAACATAACTGCATTTGTTTGTCATAATAAATGAAACGTGTTACTGTATGATTGCTAACTATACTTGACCCATTTGGTTGTAATATTCTTGCTGCTTGAGGCACACTATCAACCCTTTCACTCTGGGAAAAAAAAAAAAACAACCAAAAAACATACTCTCCTTGACAGCAGAGGCTTAGGCTGCCTATTATAGAAAGACTAGTCCTCAAAAAATACCTTTCTCATAGTCCTAGGAATAAAACACACTCTGAGGCAATCTATTTCAGGAGATAAAGTTTTCTGCAACCACCATCTTTTCTCACTTCTCCCCTGCACTTCTGAATGTGCCAAGCACCCTGTACACATCCATGGTTTTACCCTGGATGCACTCTTATGCTTGGCTTCTACCTGCTTCATACTATACAAAATAGCCACAGATTCTGGCAGTACCTCTTCTTAGCTCGACCTCAAAGCCCATGTTTCAGCCTTATCCTCCTTTTTCTCTGTTTCTTGCTGTTGACCATTTACTGTCACATAGACAGGCTGCTCAGCTACCCATTCCCCTCCTTCCCTACCCAGCACAGTAGCAGCAATCTCTCTCCACTTCCATAACCCTTCCCTGGTTTTGACCTAAACCACATCTGTGTATGCTGAGAGACTACCACAATGAACACCCTATGCATGGGCAGACAAACTGGTTCCCAAACAAATTCTGCACTCTTCCATCTTCTGCAGTTCAGTATTACAGCACAGGAAAAACTACAAGATAAATAAAAGAAAAATAAATCGCTTCTCAAACAAACAAACAACAAAAAAAAAAACCACAGAAAACAAAACCAAGAAAACACCACAAAACAACTCAGCAAAAAGGCTAGGTTGCTGCTCTGTACCCAATAACTTCAGTAACCCACATTCTCACATGGAGTCTGTTCACCTTCAGTCTGCTGTTTCTAGTCTACAAGTGATATCACTGCAGTAAGTTAGGAGACATTTCTAATTATTGATAAGGGTTTCTAGAGCTTCCAGAAGCTTCTAGAGATTCTGAAGGCACAGACAACAGAAAACTTCTCAGCCAAAAACATTCTATGTAACATGACCATACCGCAGAGATTTACAGATCACACCAACAGATATTTTTGCAGGTTTTAGACTTTTAATAACCCATGGTTTATGAAAAGTCATCATGCAAACAGTGGTTCATGTGAAAAAAATATGGAAGAAAACAGAAGCATTTGAAGAGAAAATTAAATTCAGCCATAAGCCCTGCTATGCCCATTGGTGCCAGTGGAATTGCAGGTATACTTTCTTCCACTTTGGTGTGACAGAGATTATGTAGATCACCTAACATAAAACGTGCCTCACAGCTTTGCTAAGCAGGGATAAGCAGAGGCTTAATTGGAGCCCAAGAGGATTGAGCACATCCTAACTGTTGTTTGACCAGTCCTTGTGGAGCACACCCACAATGTTGAAACCTGCTGTACTTAATCAGCCTAGTTAAGAAAACTTTCCGTAATTGGTTTAGAAGCCATTGAGACAACATCTGTGCCAGAACCAGTATAATAAATCAAACTACACAATTTGGGGTGGGTGATATGACATATGACTATAGCATTTCTGCTAGTATAGCATCTATTATCTTTCAATTTACAGCTATATATATGTAGTATTATAAATAAATGTATTGGTAAACCCACTAAAATGAAAATAATTCCAAAAATTCATTTAGAAATCCAGTAGAACCATAATAATTGTTATGCATTATACAGAAAGGAGATAGACAAACTCTTCTAACACACAGAGGTAAAAGTAACCATATGTCTAATCAAAATGGTATTATCATTTACATGAAATTGTTGCTTCACTTATTTTGAAACATTACATACAATTAAAAAACCCTTCATGTAGCAGTGACTGTGTTACTGCAGTTCTTTCAATGTGGCAAATGAATTGCAGGGAGGATCAATTCAGGCAGGGATGCTGTACATAACTGACTGCAGGAGGTCAATTTCACTGATTTCACTAAACAATAATGAACCATATCTAGAGTTTGTGCTACAGAAGCATAAATACAAGGTAAGGCTGCTTTATATAACACACCTTGCCTCCTGACTGTCCCTCTGGCTTCAACCATCCCAATCTTAGGCTGCATTTAAAGTCACATTAAACTCATTGTTAATTGCCCCTTTATACATTCAAATAAAACAAACCACCCAAAACCAGATGTTATTGGCCCTGTTTGTGAAAATCAGTCCCAGAGTTCTTTGCCCTTCTAGCACCTTTCAAGGATAAACTCATTTTCCTTCTTCCCTTTTAAATCTTACCACTAAAATGGAGCAGCAAGTAAGATAGTAAGGCAACCTCTTTCAGTATTAACAAAGAACAGGAACACTGCCCTCTTCATTTGTGTTTCATGTTCTTATCCTTTATTTCTATTTTTTAAGAATCCATTCTCATTTTTGCTTCACTTTTCCTTTCAGGCTAGCCATTTCTGCTACCCAATAGATCCTGGTAAAGCTGCACTGGTGCCTTCACTTTTAACAGTATAAGCTACATCATAGGCAAACCTAAATAAAATTAAAACTGTTAATCCCTTGTCCCATCCACCAGAAAGATTTCAAGACTTTGCACCCTATCATGGTACTGATACACTCTGAAGAAGTAGTAAAGAAGTAAATATTTTTTTATTTCTATGGGACTTCATTTTGCAAGATCTTATTGGAAAGTTCTTGTGAACTGAATATAGTAGTTCAGTCCTTTACCATCGTATAAACCCGGTTTGCAAGTCTGGACTTTTTAACACTATTTTTTCTGCCTGAGGTCTGGACAGACAGGAGGGGACACATCCTCACTAATCCAATGGCAATAAATTTAGTAGTCCTTATGAGGCAAACAGAAAGATGCTTGTTAAATAGTCATTTAACACCAGGCCATTAAAAACCCCTATTACTGAGTATTCATTACCCTAGTCACAGATAAAGGAGGCATAAAATGCCACCAGTGTGGTGTATTTGTGGAAAAAAAATAAGGCTTTGATTTTCTAGCAGTCATTTTTGTTGAAAGCTATACACAAATTGTGCATCAGTACGATGATATGCTCAGATAATGAGTCATGCAGTGACAGTAAGCTTCTGTAGCCTTTGTTTACACTATGTGGCAGGTTTTCTTATGAATTGCATGTGGAAAAGTTTCTATGAAGTCTCAAGAAGGTACAGGTGCTGTGGGTTATGCAAATTAACCATAAAATGCTAAGGAAGTCAATGTTATGTCACTATTCTGATGGATAGAAATGTGTTTAGGGCTGACAGGCAATCTGAAAATTAGCATTACATCTCATTTCCTCTTCTGAGAGTTTTTGTTCTTACCGAATGAGGAGGATTTTGAATATCATGATCAAACAGCAGAAATTGGCTGCCATCTTCTGACACTTCATGGATAATGTACTGTAATTTTGCTGAGGCAATTATCCTGATTCTGTTGTAGAAAAGCCCTATCTAACTTTCACAGGAGAGCGAAACATTAGTCAGGACATAGGATATGATTGGTAATGGCCTTAAGAAAATAATAGCACAAAATCCTTCAGTGCCCACAAAATCACCTAGAGTTTTCAATATCAAGAGACCCACTGAAAACAAAGTAAAACATGCAAGAAAGGCCAAAATATTGAAATCTCAGGAGTGCAAGGAAATTGAATTTATTTCATGGCATTTTGTGTTTATATTACAATCCTACACTGGAAAAATAAAAGTTGTTATATTTTCTACATCCAATACTGTCCACAATAAGTGCTATGCTACCTTGTTTCAACCCTTCATTTATATAGTTTTGAAAATAATTCAAATGCTCCGTCCATGAATTTGCCCGTGTAGATACAAAGTTAAAGGAGTCTTACTGTTGGTCTCAGCATACATCTCTTCACACCTCAACATAAAGGTGCACAGCACAACAACATACCAACACCTCAGATACAAAAAAGAAGTATAACTATAAGACCAGGATAAACTTAAGCCTTGTGGTTTGCTCTGCTTAATTCTGCATTAGGGAAAATTAAGCAGCTCACATACTAACAGACTGAGTAACAGCATCCCTAAGAGTGAAAACAGAGCCACTTAAATATTAAGTAGAGAAAGATCTATATTACAGACAGCTTAGAGTGACATTTTCTTCTGTCATTGACTTTTGTTAGCAATCAAGGAACCTGATGCCTGGCAAATACCTCCAGATAGCTAGATTTTTGGGTGTGCAGTTACATGCAGAACAGTATTTATTGATCATAGGAAAACATGAACAGCAGAATGAGCTGCAAGTATGGACCACATTTAATCAGGATTTTAACTGTATTTTGATCTCACTGACTTAAATTTTTAGGGTGTATTTTTTAAAATTATGATGTCGCTACAATAAAAAAAAGTGTAATAGCAACCATCTATAATATAGTTATACATGTATGTTAAAAATGGAGATTTTTCATTACAAATACTTCTTCAGCCACAAGTCAGGTAAGAAATCCATTCTGTGACAGCTTTCACTCACCATATTAGTGCATCTGCAATAGCAAGTATTGATAAATCCTTCAAATCTTTTTACACCTCACCCCTTTCCCTGCTGACTACAATAGAACAAAAACTGTTTCACTCAGTCTCTTTGTTCATGCATACCATCGGTTGCACATAGACTGAAAAACAGACCTTCTGTAACACATAATTAATCCAAGACAAACATATTTTGAAAAGAAAAAATAAGTTTGAAAGAGAAGATCTGCTATCTTGTGTTGGAGGAATAGCTATTTGATGTTGCAGTGGAATTTGCAGAGGTTTTTTAGCCATTTGAGAGGGGCTAAATGATAGAAAAATACTATTTTAAAAATAATAATCAAGATTAAGTTCACATTAAGTCAAGCAATTTATGTCCACTTATGAATTTTACTTCATTTTGATGGAGACAAGGAGAATGAGGTCTATGCATGAGCCACACATAGCCTAGTCAGGGATACTGTACTCTTGTACACACACAAAGAAACATCTAGAAGCAACAAAAAACAAGTTTTTAAGGAAAAAAAATAAGCTAAGGAAAAGAACAGAAATAAAATGAGCATAGAGTAGGGAAAAACAACAAAAAAAATCACCCTGGAATGCATATGCCATACATAAACACATATGTATTTTATATTTTAGAGAGGTGACTGCTGCCCCTCGACCATCAGTTTTTAAGCTTTGTAAATGTTAACTCTGTCTCCAGTTACTTCTTCAGAATTTTTGGAAATCACACAACCCAAGCATCTCACGTCAGTGCTGTACTTAACCAAATAGCACTGTCCTCCACAAAAGTTCATGCACAAATTCTGTTGTTCCCTTGAAAGCCCAAAGAAGCATTCAGACATTTGTGATGATGAGGCCTTAGGAAAGTGAAATATTTTGAATTTTCCAAAAGATGAAAAGTTTCCACATAGAGAAGGGAGCAGAAGGAAATTCTTTATGTTAAAAGTAGGTCCCAGTTCCGTTTGCTTTCTCTGGCTCAGCTCCTATGCACACTTACAGAGAAAATACATTATCTTTTTTTACCAAAGTTACCTATTTTACCAGTTTTTCAAGCTCTGTTGTTTTGCTTCCTGATTTAGAGCTATAACCTTGAAATGACAGTGTGATAATGCTCCCTGTGAACTCTACCAAGAGTCTACAAGCAACACAATACATAACACACTTATTACTTTTTTTTTTTTGGCTTTGCATACGGAGTTCTTGGTCATAACCAGAGCAGATCACTTTGTTAGCCAGTTTGGAGTCAAGAGGCTGCATCGCTGTGCTAAGTGTATTTTCCCAACATATGCCTTTTTTTTGCCTCCATTTAGCAACATTTCTAAGTCTATATATAAAAATTTATTAAAATGAATTTCATTAGGATGACTCTTGTCTTAATGAGCACAACCCCTATCTTTGTCATAATGCTGGTGTTGTTCCAAAAGTATTTCAAACCCACCTATGGTGGGTTGCTGTGACCTCAAACCTCCACTGCAGCCAGCTCCTGCACTGCCCACCTGCAAATCAAGCAACACTGAGGTTAATAATGACATTCGTTACAGTCTGTTGATTATTAAAGAAGTTTTTTCATTCCTGCTCCTCATAAGCTCCAATACACATAGGTGAAAAAAAAGAATAAATAAAGAGCACCGGCATATGACAACAGAAAGTATTAATGCTATATGTTCACAGTATGCCATATTTATTCACACATTTCAAGTCTGACATACAGAATTATTAGGCTATTTTATTGTGTGATGAAAAATATATTTTTAATATATCTTGAATATAACTTGCACTGACACAAAGTAGAAAGAGCCAACATACTTTAAATAATTTAAACCCCAGGCCTTATGGAGCATTAACTTGTATCAGGAGGTATGCACACACAAATAGAAAATAAGACAGATACATTTATGGCATATTAACCAGCACCAGGAAGGTGTGAAATGAAAATTTACATAATTAACCTATATGAAACAGATGAAGTAGAGACAAACCACACATAAAAGTTAAAACCTAGAGAAATGGAATGAGATACATTGTGTGAATTAACCCACAATGACAAAATCAAAGACAGGAAGGACATATAGGAGACATTAACTCACACCAGAGGGTCATTGTAGAGACAGTGTTCTTACAGGAGAATGGATATTTGATACATGAGCTCTGAATAACTCCGAGGGATACAGCAAGGCCATGGGAGGGCCGAGGAAGCTTAAGCAAGCAAGACAAGAAGAAGCTGTAATTCACTGAGTTATGAAAACTGTGGACTGTTGGCAAGCGTTAGAGGTCAAGTTCTCCCACCTGTGCTTAACCAATTATATGTTAGTCACTAAGGGTCTTCAAGACAAGTATCCAATCATGATATGCCAAAATGCTGTAGGTGTGTGTAAGCAATAGTATATAAGGAGTTAATGCTTTGTAATAAATGGCTTTTTGTCTGATCATATTGGTCTCCGACTGAGTCCTTTCTGCGGCAGGTCATGAAATATATCTTCTAAAGCCTTTTAGAACAGTTAGAGGTTGTCACTATATTTTAGCAAAAAAAAAGCACTGAACTACCATTTACAAGAAAATTAACTGGCCTTGCAAAATTGTCGGGGAACAGAGCACAGCCACTACCTGAGTTTAAATAAAATTTAACCTCAAAAGTTTACTCTTTCGCACATCAGGAATCTGTCTCCAAGACAGCAGCACCCGAAAACCTAGATGTAGGTGTTCCTACAGCATCAACACAACAACTCATCATCTTAAAAGGTACTTTTTAAACAGGAATAAATGTTCCCAGCTATTTTATAGGCAGTGACCTTATTTATGTAGTTAAAATAAATCTTTATGTAAGTGTTATTGTGCAAATATATGCTGACATAACAGGATCACTTGTGTACTTTGAGTATGCTCTGTTTGCAACCTTTGTCACTAGCACAGGACAGATTATATTTCTGTTTCTTATATTTACTTCCATGGGTCTCTTTAACATGTATGGCCAGTTTCAAGCCTACTTCATTTCACCAGAAAACCAAGGGACTTTGAATAAGCAACTCTCCTTCAGAAACAAAGAATAATGTTAAGCTAAAGTGCTAATTCGTAAAGACAGATTGACACAGCTGGAAAATTTTGCTAATTTTTAGAATTCTTTCACAATTCAGTTAGCTCTCAAAGACATTCACAGATAATATTTTATTTACATCTATACCACCCACATTTCTACAGACATAATAGTGTTAATTCCACATTTCAAAACATTCAATATGACATATTTTACTAAACTTCAGAAGCTGATATATCAAAATTGCACATGGTTGGGTAGCATCAACCATTACTTGAAATGCAGCAATAGTCAGTCCAAGAAACACTGTATTTTCATTAACCAGTTAACTAGAACTCTCTCAAACAGTAAGGAACCACTAGAAGATAGATAAATTAGCATGGTATGCAGCGACACTGAACACCTGCAACAACTCCTTCCACTCCAGCAACTTTTACCATCTGTCGTGGTTTAAACCAAGTCCCCCAACTCCCTGAGAGTTAGGAAGGAGAATCCAAAGAATGTAGCCCCCACGGATTGAGATAAGAACAGTTTAATTGCTAAGGCATAACACAAAACCCCTACTGCCATTTACTACTACAAATAACAATGATACAGCAAACAGCAAGTGAAAAGAATACAACACCCCACCAGCCACCGACCCATAACTCACTCCACCCAGCCCGGCCGAGCACCATGTGCTCCCTCCTCCATTTTCCTCCACAGCTCTACCCCTCCAGCCTTCTCTTTCCCAGTATCCATCCTGGGCATCACGTGCTATGGTATGGAATACCTCATTGGCTAGCCTGGGTCAGGTGTCCTGTCTCTCCTTCCTCCCGGACTCCCCTCCCACCTGGCTGGAAAAAAAAAACCTTGAACAAAAAACACCCTCAAAACATGCTCAAACCATGACACCATCATTTAGCAAGACTGAACTCTTCAAAAAACAAACAAATAAGCAAATAAAAAAAAAAACAAAACCCAACAACAAACACTTCAAAATTCAGTAGTCTTTAGGCATGTACTAAGAATGTCAAGCTTACCTTGAAGAATATCTTAACCCTTCATGAGTCACTGTTGCAAACAAATAAAAACAGAGCCAATATCAAGACTATATATTACAGTAAAAATTTAAATGGTGGGAAATTGCCAAGAGGCTACTGAAGTTGGACAAGGGGTGTTTATTCCCTGCCCCCCTTTTTCTTTTTATAAAAGAAATTATATAGAATTATAGCAAATATTGAGGGCAAGAGCCTGCTCTGATCAGTGCTGGAGAGATTCATTTCAATTGAGTTTCATGCAAGATTACGCTCTCCAGAAGGTCAGAAAGCTGCAGGGAAGCCAGCCAGCAAATCTGGTTACAAGTTTGAATTAGTGACAATCTAATCACGTCAAATTGGTTGGGGTTTAGGGGTTTTCTTGTTTTGTTTTTGTTTGGGGATTGGGATTGTTTTTTGGGTCTGAGTTCTACATCTTGGATTTTGACTTTTTTAAAAAAATAAAAATAAAAAATTAAGTATTCATACACTTCTATACGAAGCAAGCAAGATTCTCCTCTGGAAAGCATCCTACACTGTTCTCCAGCATATTGTAAAGTACTCCCCTTCCCAGCACTAGCAGAAGCCTTTGAATAGGTGATAGAGCTTTGAGGTCTAAAGAGCTACCAAAAACCCTAAGGTTTCTTGTTCCTGTCACATCTATACAGACCCCACAACAGAAACCTAAAATCATGATCTAAGATTACTAATACTTCTCAAAGGTATCACTTACTGCCTCACTGTTTCATCATTTAAATCTTTATTATCCTTCTGTACAGCTCTTCTTGCACAAAAATTATCACTATAAAGGAGCTTCTTTCAGACTCCAGATACACATTAATTTTTGAAGGCTTTATATTAGGATCTTCAGTGCAGAGCCTGACTCATATTACTCACCAAAGCAGACCCAAAGGGTTCCTAACCCAAGTCAAGTGAGTGGGTGAGAAAGTGTCTGTTATTTTTTTCTTTTGAGAACAAAATCTAGGCTGATTTGGTAGGGCTAGGCTTTGAACTAAAAGAAATCTGAAGAACAGGGTCTGAGTTTTACTGTTTTCTCCTCCAAAGATTTCCTCAGCTGAACAGACAGTATTCAAGAATGGAAATGCGTCAATTTAGAATTCACGAGAATTTAATTTTCAGAAGAAAGATGACTTGTGTGTCACATACCACCTTTTTTTTTCTTGTAAAATCAGCTTACTTTGAAGGCAAATGCTGATATACTAAATGTATGCTCATGTATTTGTCCTACTTCTGCAACCTATTTTAAGCATGAAGGAATTCTAAACAGTCCGTGATTCATCTCAGGTTAATAAGGAAACTGAGCTGGAAATAAAAGAATGGTCTCTAATATCTGATTTATTTTTGATAACTGTTTTATATATAATAATAACAAATAGTTATGATTCTATGGCAATTCTCAAAACAATTATCCAGGGTTTCATATTTACTAGGATCTATACAAATTCACAGGATGTTCAATTTATTTCCCCAATGTCTGTGAGAAACCTTTCTCTTTATAGGAGTTAACATGACTGCTTGGTACTGTTCCTTTTAGAGTACCACTTTTCCCAAAATAAAACACTTCAATCACCCACCATGGCATTTGAGTCTTACCTGCATTTTAGCATCTTTCTAAACAATTAGCTTTAGCTGTAGTCTAACGACCCTTTTTTCTTTTCTACCCAACTTCTTTTTGATATTCTGTTTAATGCCTTTATCAGTGATCTGGGCAAGGGGAATGGAGTAAGCCCTCATTAAGTTTGCAGATGACACCAAGTTGGGTAGGAGTGTGAATCTGCTGGAAGGTAGGAAGGATCTAGAAAGGGATCTCTGTGTAGCAATGAGCAGTGGCCAGTGGTATGAGGTTGAAACAAGCAAAAGTGCTGAGTTCTGCATTTGTGTCACAACACCTCCATGCAACCCTGCAGGCTTGGGGAAGCCTTGTAGAAAGCTGGAAAGCTACCTGACAGAAAGGGGCCTGGGGATGCTGATTGACAATCTGAATATAGGCAGGCAGTGAGTCCAGGTGGTCAGGGTGTCAAATAGCAGCATGGCTTGTATCAGAAATAGTATGGCCAGGAGGATTTGGGCTGTGATTGTCCCTCTGTGCTTGGCACTGTTGAGGCTGCACCTTGAATACTGTGTTCAGTTTTGGTGCTCTCACTACAAGAAAGACAGTGAGGGACTAGAATGTGTCCAAAGAAGGACAATGAAGCTGGTGAAGGGTCTGGGAACTAGGTTGTAGTAAGCTGGGGGTCAGTCTATTTTCTCAAGTAACAAGCAACAGAACAAGAGTAAATGGACTCAAGTTACATCAGGGGATGTTTAGATTGGATAATCAGAAACATTTCACCAAAAGGGGTGGCAGGCACAGGCTACCCTGTGGTGGAGTCACCATCCCTGGAGGTATTTCAAAGATGTGTAGACATGACACCTAGGTATAGAGCTTGGTGGTGAATGTGGCAGTATAAGGTTAAAGGCTGGACTCAATGATATTAAAGATCATTTCAAAACTAAACAACTCTATGATTCTATACAAATTAAGGTGAAAAGAGTAGAAATGAGAGTACGCATGAAGCCAGTGTTCAATTTGTCAAGTCTGATAAACAGTGGCTGCATCTAAAGTAAGTGCCTCATTGCTTTATGCCCTTGCATCAATTAACATTTAATTTGACTTTTTACAACCTCACTTATCACCAGTTTTCATTGCTTTGAAGTTAGCAAATGTTAGCTTTTCAAGTCAGACAGTTTATAACCATCCCAATTTCAGTTGAATGTAAGGAAAAACATAAACATAACACAAGTGCACTGCTCCTACAGTACTGGTAAAATAAAAAGAAATTCCAAGTTAAAAAGGACTGTATGATCCTGTTAGTTTTTTAATACATATATTTGATGGCAAACTAAATCAAAAGCAGCTGCAGAAACATGTTGTCTTTATCAGTTCAAACATTATCTAAGTCTTTTGAGGAAAAATGGACTATTTCACTTTCCTATTTTATCTGTTCCCATTTACACTGTAACAGATCAAAGTAGTTTATTAAATTTCAAAACAATTTTAAAGAATCACTACATATTTACACTGCCGACCAGTCTATGACTGTTCTGCGAGATTTTTACACCAGATCTGTAAAAATGAACCAGTGACAGCACCATGGTTTTATCAGAATTAAAAGAAGATATTAAGGACTTGTAAAACTGAATAAAGATAACTCCTCTCCTGTGAGGGTATGACCTAACCACTGTTTGCATCATGAAGGAAGTGTGAACACAGATGGTATTTTTCAATTGTCCACCTTGGCATTTTTTTTCTCTCTAGGTTTCTTGAAGCACTGCTTTCAGCAAGTTCACAACCTGCCTAAAAGACACCTTCTCCCAGAGACACATACACACAGAACTGACAGCAACAGGCCAGAGTTATGAGCATCTCAGTAGATAAATTGTTTTATTCCAACTGAGTGATCAAATAAAAATAAAAAAATCCCACATTCCTACTAAATTAAACAGGAGTTTTCAGATGAGAAGAACCAACAGGGCACAGCTGTATATTTCCCACATACTCACAAGAGCTCAAACAGCACTGGCAATAAATAGTCCTCATTTTCTCAGCTCAGTACCTTAAAACACCCATTCTTGAAAAAAATTATGATCCTCTATATAAGAGATCAGAGCAAATGCACTCATTTACATCCATATTTTGTATCTTCAGAATGAACTACTGGTGATCAAAACCAGGTTTGACGAATATAGCTTCAGAGACTCCAAGCCACTGTACTTCCTTCCACCTTCAAATGCAGTCAGGAAAAAGGATCAGGTGAGGCTCTGCTACACTGAGACAAGGGAAACCACATGTGGCATGGAAAATAGGAGACAATTAGAGGTCATAACCCAATATGTCCTTTCTGGGCACAAACACCCAAAATGTGCTCTTACTTGCTGTCCTCATTCTCCAGCCCAGCCAGAGCACAGGTACAGGACAGTCTAGAGACAAACTGGAGAAGCAAATTGTGCCAGGGAGAAACACCTATTTCCATACTCTTCAGCTACCAAGTCTTTTCTTTAGATAGTTAGAAAGCCCTGCTTATGGAGAACTGATCATTTGTCATAAACAGCAGCTTTCTTAAAGGAATAAGCACCCTTATAATTCTTTGATTCCTTTGATGTTATGGAAAGGCCACCTGCACCCATCTTTCCTTTGCCTTCTGATGTCTTCACAGCCTCTACTGCCAAGTTTTTCCGTAGTGGGTAAAGCAGAAAAAGAGTAAGAGATTGCATTTCCATCCTCTTCTTAGGGATTCGCTTGATAACTTACATCAATTGAGAGAGAACATACAAATCTCTAGTTAGTTGTTCTGATGAAGTGATCTCAGTTAAGCAGCTGGTTCTGAATTATGAATAATTTTTTACTCCCCGCAACTGGTGTGCCAAGCTTCCTTCTGGGGAGCTCGCTGCAAGTTGGCTGGATGACAACTTGCAAGAGATTGCTTAGGAGTTAACTAAGTCCCAGAGGACATCCTCACCCACAGAACAATTTTCCTGGAGAGTTGGTTGCCAATTAAAGATTCATTTCGTCTTCAAAAACTATATCCAGGTAAACAGGATCCCTCAGTTCTTTCTTCTGCTTTCTTTGGGGTACTTTGCTCTTCTTGATCCATCTGGAGGTATTCCCTAAGACTTCCATGAAAATCAAATGTGACAAAGAAATTCAAACACATTAACAACTGGAAATTCAGTGAGATAGAGATACTCAGAGATTCCCAAATTAAATTACAAGAGCACTGTAGTGCTCTTGAATCACCTTTCCTTTTCAGCTGCAGTCTAAATTAATTGAAATATCCATTTTGAAGACAGCTACAGGAAGAAAGGAAGAGAATAACACTTTGATCTATAAAAACATTGAAAGGAACATGTTATAGTGTCAAAAGGAAGAAAAAGAGGAAAGAAACCTACTAGAACTAAGGATAACTCAAGCATAATACAGCATTAAAAAAAGAATTTAAATGTTAGAAAATTGGTGAAAGAAAGTCTGAAGCATAACTTTGTGTAACTCCTTTTAATCTTAGAAAATTTTAACACCTACATGATAAAATCTGTAGCATCAAAACAGCCACCAAGATAAAAATAAACTAACTACCATGTTCAAAAAGTATGGCAGGCTGATTGTGCCAGGCAGAGTTTATTACACTCTGCTTTCCTGTGGAACACGTGCATTTTCAGCAATTAAAGCTTGGCCAGCTCCAGGAGAGCATTCAGCTCCTACTTTTAATAAAATGTAACCCACATATGTAGTCACTCCAAATACAGACATTTCGCAAGTTAAAGACAAATAAATAAAACTATGCATAGCCCTCTGGACAAGAAACATTTCTATTAAAAGATTTTTTTATCCCATTATTTACAATGGTTTCTTCTCAATGCAATAGCATCAGCTCTTATTTATAGTGATGTTTTCACCAGGGAGAATTAGGTCCTAACTCATCCATGAAAATCCCAGTGTTCTCTTGAAAATGTATTCATTTAAACACACTTCAATACAAATCACTTATGAAGCATCCAGCAAGATGTAAAGCTTGGAAGCACTACTATTTTTTTAAGCTTTAAATGATGGAAAAAATTATATTGCAGCAAAAGCCATTATGAAAACTAACTTTGGGAAAATAGACTTCCAGCAGAAGCATGTAACAAACTATTCCAAAAGGATCATTCTTTAATTTTTCAAAATTAAATTAATAAATCAGCCAAACTAACAACCAAGATTTGTCTGTGACTCTAATCCAAAATCCACAGAAGACAAGTCAAAGCTTTTCAAGGACAGAAGATCTGATTCTTTTTGTCTGATGACCCTAATACCATACAAAGCCAATAAGACCATTTGGCTGGCAAGGCACAAGGCAAAAGAAAACACTCACCAGGATATGAGTTCTATAAACCAGGAATAAACATGTCAGTGTTTTTGTCTTCATCTACACCTTTGTACTGATTTACTGATGTTGCTTGACCACAGCTCAAGCACAAAGCCTCCATCTGTTCTCATGGGCAAGGAAGCAAAGCTAAGATTGCTAAGCAACCCCAAGAGCTCTCATAGATGCTGGGCTGACTTGAGAGAAACAAAGAAATCTACCAGACCTCTGCTTGTCCCCAAAATAATGTAAGCTAAAGTGTACCAGGTTACCAGATATTCTTATCTGGGGAGAATCCCTTGTGCCTCCCTGGTGGAGGGAGGGAGAAGGAAAGGGAAGAGAAAGAAGGGAGGTATGTTTTCTCATTTCCTTGCATTGCCAGATACATCTAGGTGTACAGCACTCAAGTGAGAGAAGGGCATTGCAAACCTTACTAGCAGCTCCTAAACCAGAAAATAGACTAATTTACAAAGAGTTACCTGAAAGTCACCAAAAGCTCTCCTACCTTCTACTCTACAATGAAAACCCTTCAGTCTCCCCTGTAACATAAATCAACACAATGTGCTCTTATCTCAGCTGTATCAGAGCTAAGGACAGAGATTTGTATCAGCCCTGATTTTGGGAGCTGCCAAGGGAGGGAACATTTGTCTAAATAGGATAAGTGACAGAAGAACGAGACACAGCCCACTGACTGGGCAACCTGGAGCCAGAGCAGGTGAGGAGAGATGAGCCTCAGGCAAAATCTTGGCAGCAGGAAAATGTATGTCTTTAGTTTACAATTAAATTGCAACAGTTTTTGTAAAAGCACAAGCATAACAGGGGGAAAGGAAGGGGCCTTTTTGTGCCACAAAAGAAAAGCAAACAACCAAAAAAAACAAACAAAAAAAAACTCAAAAAAAACCCCACACACCAATCATAGAATCATAGAATAGTTAGGATTGGAAAGGACCTCAAGATCATCTAGTTCCAACCCCCCTGCCATGGGCAGGGACACCTCGCACTAAATCATATCACCCAAGGCTTCACCCAACCTGGTCTTGAACACTGCCAGGGATGAAGCATTCACTACCTCCCTGGGCAACCCATTGCAGTACCTCACCACCCTTACAGTAAAGAATTTCTTCCTTATATCCTGTCTAAACCTCTGCTGTTTAAGTTCCAACCCATTACCCCTTGTCCTGTCACTACAGTCCCTAATGAAGAGTCCCTCTCCAGCATTCCTGTAGGCCCCCTTCAGATACTGGAAGGTTGCTATGAGGTCTCCATGCAGCCTTCTCTTCTCCAGGCTGAACAGCCCCAACGTTCTCAGCCTGTCTTCATATGGGAGGTGCTCCAGTCCCCTGGTCATCCTCGTGGTCTTCCTCTGGACTTGTTCTAACAGTTCCATGTCCTTTTTATGTTGAGGACACCAGAACTGCACACAGTACTCCAGGTGAGGTCTCACGAGAGCAGAGTAGAGGAGCAGGATCACCTCCTTTGACCTGCTGGTCACGCTGCTTTTGATGCAGCCCAGGATATGGTTGGCTTTCTGGGCTGCAAGCCCACACTGAAACCGGCTCATGTTCATTTTCACATTGACTAACACCCCCAAGTCCTTCTCCGCAGGACTACCATGAATTTCCTTTTTGCCCAACCTGTAGCTGTGCCTGGGATTGCTCCCACCCAGGTGTAGGACCTTGCACTTGGCATGGTTAAACTTCATGAGGTTGGCATTATCCCACCTCACAAGTGTGTCAAGGTCCCTCTGAATGGCATTCCTTCCCTCCAGCGTATCAACAGAACCACACAGCTTGGTGTCATCGGCAAACTTGCTGAGCGCACACTCAATTCCATTGTCCATGTCAGCGACAAAGATGTTAAACAAGACTGGTCCCAACAACGATCCCTGACGGACACCACTTGTTACTGATCTCCAACTGGACATTGAACCATTGACCACAACTCTTTGAGTGCGGCCATCCAGCCAGTTCTTTATCCACCGAGTGGTCCACCTATCAAATTGATGACACTCCAATTTAGAGACAAGGATGTCATGTGGGACAGTGTCAAACGCTTTGCACAAGTCCAGGTAGATGACGTCAACTGCTCCACCCCTGTCCATCATTTTTGTAGCCGCATCATAGAAGGCCACTAAATTGGTCAGGCAGGATTTCCCCCTAGTAAAGCCATGCTGGCTGTCACCAAGCATCTTTCTCTTTCATGTGCCCTAGCATGCCTTCCAGGACAATCTGCTCCCAGATTTTGCCAGGCACAGAGGTGAGACTGACTGGTCTGTAATTCCCCAGGTCATCCATTTTCCCCTTCTTGAAAATGGGGGTTATATTTCCCTTTTTCCAGTCATCAGGAACTTCACCTGTCTGCCATGATTTTTCAAATATGATGGCCAGTGGCTTTGCAACTTCGTTCTCCAGCTCCTTCAGGACCCACGGATGGATTTCATCAGGTCCCATGGACTTGTGTACATTCAGGTTAAGATGGTCTCGAACCAGATCCTCTCGTACAGTGGGCCCAAGGTCTAGATTTTCACAGTCCCTGTGTTCGCCTTCCAAGACTCGGGTGCTGCGGTCAGATCCTTTGCCAGTGAAGACCGTGGCAAAGAAGCCGTTCAGAACTTCAGCCTTCTCCAAGTCCTGTGTAGCGAGCTCTCCTGAAAGTTTCCGGAGGGGGCCTACAATTGTCCTTAGTCTGTTTTTTAGCCACTACATACCTATAAAATCCCTTCCTATTATCTTTAACATCCTTTGCCAAGTTTAGCCCCAGTTGGGCCTTAGCTTTCCTATCTTGGTCCCTAACTACCCTGACAACATCCCTGTATTCATCCCAGGCCACCTGTCCTTGCTTCCACTTTTTATAAGCCTCTTTTTTCCTGTGAATTTTCCTCAGCAGCTCCTTATCCATCCAAGGAGGTCTCCTGGCCCTCCTGCTGCACTTCCTTCTAGTCGGGATGCAACGCTCCTGAGCTTGTAGCAGGTGATCCTTGAATATTAACCAAGAGTCTTGGGCCCCACTGCCCTCTAGGGCTATATCCTATGGAACCTTGCTAAGCAGGTTCCTGAAGAGGCCAAAGTCTGCTCTCTTGAAGTCCATGGCAGTGAGCTTACTGCACGCTCTTCTCACTGTCTTGAGGACCTCAAATTCGACCATCTCATGATCATTGCATCCAAGACTTCCCTGGAGAGTCACATTTCCAATGCGCCCTTCCCTGTTGGTGAGCACGAGGTCAAGCAGGGCACCTCTCCTCGTCGGCTCCTTTATTGCTTGCAGAAGGAAGTTGTCTTCCACACAATCAAGAAACCTCCTGGATTGCTTGTGCCAGGTCGTACCATTGCCCCAACAGATGTCAGGGTGGTTGAAGTCCCCCATGAGAACAAGGGCCTGCGAGTGTGAGGCTTTTCCTATTTGTCTGTAGAGTTCTTCATCCACAGGTTCCTCTTGATCAAGCGCTCTGTAACATATCCCCACAGTAATGTGTCCCATCACCAATTTCCCCTTAACCCTGACCCATAAACTTTCTGTTAACTGATCACCCCAGACAGAGTTCCATACTCTCCAGCCTATCCCTAACATAAAGGGCAACTCCCCCTCCCCTCCTACCAGGCCTGTCTTTTCTAAAGAGCCTGTAACCTTCCATTCCAACACTCCAGTCAAAGGAGATATCCCACCATGTTTCTGTGATGCCTATTATATCATAGCCCCGTAGATATGCCCACACCAGACAGATGTACCAGCTGCTGGAAGTATAAAGCTTCTCAACATCGCTATTCTCATTATTAAAATTCTCCTTAAGGAAATAATAGACCAAACAAAAGGCTTAGCTGAAGATGTTTAAAAGTTTCTGTATATGCTGTTGGAACTATTAAAAGGTGCATTAAACAGCTTCCAACAGGAATGCATCCATCTGTTTTACACAGTCTTGTAGACAGTCTAAGTATTCTAGGCAGGGCACAGTACCTCAGTGGTGTTTGAACTCTGTTTAAATTTAAAATTACCTCAAAGTCTTTGAGTCTTTGATTGATGTCCCAGTTACTTTGTGACCATTCAAGGGATTCCTCTGTTTTCCATTATTTTATGCAACAGCATTTCAGGCTTGATCACCAAGCAGAAGGAGGGGAAAAAAACTGTATTAGTATTACCTATTCCTTAACAGAAAACAAGTCTGAATTTCTGCACACAAATCCCACATAAGAATAACAGTTAAACATATGTAGATCTTTAAATGGGTTTATAGCAAATAAATTCAAGGAACAAAAAATTGTAGCTTTTATGAAGCTCCTGGTTGTTGTTTAAAGATTTGATCCATAAATCCTGAACAGATATAAAAATAATAAATTCTCCTGAACATGCCTCCTAAAATTTAATGGTTTTTAATATTCTCAACAAAAAAATATACATCCTCCACAGTTTAATTCCAGACTAGTAAACACAGACTAGATCCAGAATTACCTCTCAGGTACAAACACCGTCACACTCTGCACCATAAGTCAACTCACCTCAGGTGTGAAGTTTGTGGAGCTATATGCGCTTATGCCAAAAATGGCAGTTGTCAAAGTCCCTACATAGTTCATCATTTCAACTTGGTCCACACTGCACTGACTTTTTTATGCCAATGAGTTCTATTCCATGTGTTTCGGTTAAATGTGAATCATTTAAACAAATCTGCATAAAGAAAGTAAAACTCAATCTTTTGAAAATCAACAGGAGCACAAAGGTATTTTTTTCCTATGTTAAAACATGTAAGAGCAAATATGTATTTAATTATTTAGGGAGGAACCTGCAAAAGTTTACAGCACTGTCATCATCCTTCTCACTGACAGTTTCTGGTAGCCTTATGTTGGTTTAGGAGACTAAGAGCTGCAATTCCGTACAGGCAGGCACCAGGGTATGATCCCACGCTGGTGTAATCTTGGCAATCTATATAAGGTGTTTGTTAGAACTGCAGTTACCATACACGGGTGTTCTGGTTTAAATTAAACCAATTTACAATATAAATTCATCTTTTAATTTACAACTGTTCCACAACAAACAAGTTCTCCAGGAGGATCAACTGAGAAACCACGATTGAGATGCAAAGAAAGCCTACATATATACTAGACTTTTTTTATACCTGAAATAACATGAACAAATCCCAGCTTCAGAGCTTTCATACAGAGTTAGTATTTCCAATACAGACGTAAAAACAATAAAACCAATATTTTCCTCATGAAGATTCTGAAATTACTGTTTAACAGCCCAAAGGTCTTTGCATGGACTAGATGTTACCAAATATCAACTTATCCTCAAATAAAATGGCTTTCTGCAACTGCAGGAATATTCTCAGCCAAGCCAGAAAGGTTTTCTGCTGATCAGAATGTGTTTTCATTCTGCTTTGTCCATCAAAATAAGTTTTACAGAGAATACTCTTTCACTTTAGCGTGCTGGGGACTAGATAGCAGCAACCAGGATGAGGACCAGGCTCTCCAGTTCAAGCAATTCACTCCCTGTTACCAGACAACCCCCAAATAGCCAGGAACAGTAAATCGGAATTAAAAGTAGAATTACTAAAATGTAAATTAAATAATTCTTGTAAATTATCTATTATCTGTCAAACCACATCTTCCTGCTCCACATGCAGAACAGAATATTAGGAAATCCCACTAAAATTAATATCACATCACTTAACTCAGATGCCTAGTGTAGCAATTGACCTCCAGAAGGAGGCTCTCATTCCCATCTTAGAGGAGAGTGGTGGCTGAAACCACACTCCACAGAAAAATGAAGAAAATCATTTCATGAGACTAAATCATGTAATGAGGAAAAAAAATGTTTTCCACTATTAGCTGCCATATAAAGAGTGTACATTTCTCACATCTCTCTGCATGTTCTGAAATATCATTTTTCTCAGAAGTATAATTGAAATGACTTCTCCTGACACTTGGGTTTCATTAAGTATGAACTCATAGGTTTTACTAAAGAATATCTAAAAGTATTAAACATGCTACATGGAAACATATTGCTATTACAGACAAGGATGGCAGTGAACTATAGAGACATGAACAATGAAGGAATATCTTCCTACCCAGCCAGGTAGCTATAGATAATTATTTCACAATAATTGACATAAATTAAAGACAAAGGATTAAAGAGTAATCGCTCTGCATATTGGTATTCTCTAATTTTACCAACTTGAACCAGTTCTGAAATATGGACTTCGTAAGGATAACATCATAACTTTTTTCAACTAAATAGATTGTATTTGAGCCCACATAAATAAAGCAGAGAATAGAGTCACAGGTATCCCCAAGCAAATATCAATTATTTCTCTGAAAAGCAAAGCAGGACCACAGTTATTGTAAATATGCACGAACAGGCACACAAGCCACATTTCACACATTATAAACAAAGATAGAAGATTAATATGAATACAAGATTCATGACAATTTTGTGAGACTCCCAGTGTAAATTGTGGAGCTAGTTTATATACCATGAAGCATTGGCACATAGGCAGCGCACTCTGCCTCTGGAAAGAGGACAAGCTGAGCATAGAGCTGCATGAGGGAGCCTACAGGTTGCCCATGCTGAGCCTGAGAAAAAGAAAGCTGAATTACCTTGGGTTGGCTCACCACCTTCAGTGGAAACCTTAAAAAGAAACAAGTAAACAACTTACTGCTATACTATTCACTTGTGTGAGGAAGCAAGCCTGCAATACAAAACCCAGATCCCAAACCTCAGTGACACAGGAGATCTGACAGAAAGCAGCAGGTTTGCTTGCACAACATGGAAATGGTCCATTGCCAAGCTTCGCATCCATCAGCACATACCCAGCAGCTCCAGGTGGGAGGAGGAGACAAGAAATAATTTCCACTCCCTGGTTCATTGTAGGAAAATTCAACAGAAGATGATCTGTTCCCTAACCTGCTAAGTAGCTGAAGGATCAAAGGATCCCATCAAGCACCTTCTGAATTGCATCAGAGCAATTTTTATTTAAACAAGTTGGATCTAATTTCAGCAAGATGGCTGTGTTATACTGAGGAAAGAAAGGCCAGAAGCTCCCCCATCACTACTATCTGATCAGAGAAGTGACCAAGGAGGAGGAAATAATAGTAACAGAGCTCAGATGAATTCCCCTTTGAACAGGAGATAACTGATATTTTGCTATCAGATGTCAAGGCAAAGGTACAGTTATGGCAAAAAAACATGGAAACACTGAGTGAGTCAATGGCTTAACATTTCCATGGAAAAGATTTACTCTTCTGTCATAGCTAAAGGAAGCAAGAGTGATAGGTTTGGGTTAAAGAATACAACATATATTGCATTTGGGATTTTAAATACCCTGTGTTTATAAGCATTTGGTTCATTTGGTACAAACGTGTTTAGAGGGCCTGCTACACACTTTAAATGTAACACGAATTTTGGATCCTCCTCACAAGTTTTGTTATACAGGCTCATGCCTACCCTCAAGGTCATGATTTAAATGTATGAAACTGTACTGAAAATCTACATAAGGACTTTTAAAGTAACAAAGGAATAGTCTACCTCTGTCCCAAAAGATGAGGTTATTCATCTAGATTACAAAAATCATGAAGCTCAGAATAGAAAGCGATAACCATAAGATCACAGGAATGCAAGATTTTAATTATTTATGTTTAAATAAATTGTACTGGCAGAAGTTTTCAAGGAATTTAAAGGAAGTGGCTTCAAAGCTGCTTTAAAATTCAGGATCTTTTGAAAGTCTACCCATCATTAGTATCAGTATCTCCTGCTGGCCAGAAATAGTCTGGAAATAAATATGCAGCGTGTCAAGAACCAAAGAGAAAGAAAAAATCAGATTAATACCTATAATCCCAATAATTAATACATGTATGCTTTTAGCCTCCTACCTAAGAAGGAGCTCAACTTCAGGGTTAATTACTAGCCAGAAGATAAGACCATCTCCCCTTTTTGATGCATTGTGCACATACTGTCCTTGGCAGTCATTAACAGTGAGCTTAACACCACAAGAGAACAAGTGCATGATGTATCCACCTCCTCTGCCCTCACAGCTCTTCCCAAATATTATCATTTGAGACCTCCATGTTTTTTGACTCTTCTGCCCTTACTGAATGTGAGAATAGATTTTGAAAAATCTTCAGCAGGAGAGGAGGAGGGGAAACACCAAAAGTAAAAAAAAAAAAAAAAAATAAAAAAATCACACAAAAAAAAACCCATAAGAAGCTCACTTTTAAGTGGTTTGTTCGATGCACAGGAACACCACCCCAAGAACAGTGATCACTAGTGATCAGCTACAGAGGGAACAGAAGATCTGCAGTCAAACGTTTGGTGCTTTTACCAAGATTTCAGTGGTTTTTGTTGGTTCGTCTGTCACAGTTAAGTGTTGACTCCTTTGGTTTTAGGCTGCAAAACAAGAGGTGTCCTGTAAGGGTGTTCCATGGATTATACCCTCAAAGATTAAAGAAGGAAAAAAAATATTAAAACAAAAATAATCAGTACCCTCCTGAACTTGGAGGTCACCCACCACAAGAGCTGCTTGCTGTAACATGTTATGTACAGATGCATAGCACGACCTTTCTAAATCTGTGTACCAGAGAAATACATCATGAAAACACAACATCTGGCCTCTTATTTGTAAGTAGTTTCTTCCAAAATTAAGGTGACTTTAGCAAGAAATAATATTAACATGAAAAAAAAAAAAAAAGGTAACCTGCCCTGGTTTTAAGGTCAGGATCAAAATAGTCACACCATTCCAGGCTACTGCCTGACTTCTGCTGTCTGCTCCTGCTCAGCCACAAAAAGCAAGTTACCACCAGAAAATAGAACAATTGAGAGAGTATTAATAAACTGGTCATGTCTTCTTGGCCCTGAATAAATTACAACATTAACATAAATTAAAACATACAGTAACTGTTGAATACAAGATGTCCGCAAATCATTAATCTGCTGCAAAAATAGGACACAATATTGCACAACAGAAGGGTATCTTAAATTCCTTGGCAATGTTTCCTTATCCTGTCCTTGAAACAAATCAGTACCCCAGATAGTCCTGCAACATTATATGTGTGTGCATATGAACACATATCCTTCACCAAACCAAAAGTGGACCTGTACAAAAAGCAATTTCTGTTGCTGCAAAGAGCGAAGGGTCAATAGACCTCTGCTGCTATCTACATAGTGACCTGGCAATTTTAAGGTTGGTGCTTGCTTTCTTTCTAGGATTGGTTCCACAAATTATTTCCCCATGAATACAATGAAATTGCATCCCCCACATGAAACAGCATCAGATAATCACCATGATCCAATTCTGGAGTTTGCACCAACACAAACTCCATCATGCCTCTTACAGGGTTAAAAAAAAAAAAAAAAAAAAACAAAACCAGCCAGCATAATGATTTTGGCAAAAAAACAACACACACAGAGCCTCAATTAAGGGCAAAAGCTACTTTAAAAAAAAAAAAAAAAGTGATGCCTTCAAGAAGAGAGGGGACAGAATTAGCTATTTGCAGCAAACAAGATCCCAATACCTGTCTGCTCTGCTGAGCCTACACCTGTACCACATCATGCTGAGTGAGGGAAGCTCGAACAGACTACACACAGAGCAGAGGCTCACTCTGCATGCATGATACCAGCTTGCATTAGGGAGAGTTCACAGCTCCATCACAGCATCAACCCTAGCCAACCTAGACCTCAAGCTTTTGAGCGCAGGCACGTGGCAATGTTGCAGGAGGACCCCAGCAGCTGCATACATAACAAGGCTGTCTGGCTAGGATGGTTTATTATCCTAAGACATAGGAAGGCAGACAGCTTGCTGCTACTCCAAGAGAGCTCTCACACATCTTTTTGTTAATAACAACATCAAGTAAAATTAAAATTCAGATAAGTTTGGACATGAACACTTTCATAAATCAAAAAACATCTCTCCATAACATACTATACATACATTTCTCATTTTGAGGTTACTGAACATTGAAAAAAGAGGTGCCCTTGGGGGTTTGGGTTTTTTTATGTTGGTTTTAAGGTTATATCAATCTGGTATTCAGAGCCAGTCATAGCAGCAAACCCAACCTAACTGTCATGTGACAGAAGATGGAGAGTCAGCAAGTACCAGTGAAGGCTGAAGAGCAGGGCAGACTTTAGAGGGAGGTTACCAGAAAAGAGGTTCCCAGTCACAACAGGGAAAGAAGTGCTTTTAACAGAAGATAAAAAACAAAAGCAGCATAGAGCACAGAAGAAAATCCTCCCTAAAAAAAAGGAACATAAAAGGAGGAAGTCTAAATGAGAAAGAGTATATCCTAAAGAGCATCAAGAAAGTGCTGTGAAAGTGCCTGCCCACTTAAAGCACTGTCACAGGAGAGGTCTGGGAGAAGATGCTGACAGTACCCTGCATCTGGAAAGGTCAGCCTGCTCTGCTAGGCATCTCCAGTACAAAAATCTCTTCACTAAGTGGCAGCAGCTTTCTTGGCAGGGCCTTTTATCCTGATCTGATCCTTGCTACTGATGCCCCAAGGGGGATAGATCTACCTAGATGAAGTTTTACCTCATTCTTTAGGGTCAGATTGTCCAGTTCACAGTCTCAGACTGTGCCTGTAGCATGGGGGACACTCTCAGAGGCAGGTCACATGTAGCAGCTACATGCAGCTGATCATCCTCCACCTTTTAGACCCCTACACTTGACATTAGGTAGTAGATTAAATTCACTGCATGTGTGAGTCGCTGCAAGCCCAGCTCCTGAGCCCTCAGATTTTTTTTCCTGCCTATACTGTGAGTACTGCTTTGAAATAATTGCCAGTTTCAAACTCAACCCAATATTTGGTAAGAAGCCAAAAGATAAAAAACAGGTGAAAACAGCACACTTGCACTGTAGATTAAGTTGGGTATTACAGTCATTTTTATACAACTGTTTTAAATATTAATTTCGCAGAGTAAGGAAATCTGTCAGTGTTTTAACAAAAAATTAGCATGTTAATGAATTAAACTCAGACACCTTGAGTCTCAGTTAAAAAAAAAAAAATTATCTTGAAGGCACTTTGCTCAAGAAGTTGATGTGCATGAGCCTGAACTCGCTCAGATGGAGACCCAGCACTTCTGGAAAGGAGGAATATCACTTTGCTGCTTCCTGCACCTCACAAACCTATCTGCAGCCTTCCTCCAGGGTCTACAGAAGGAAAACAGAGACCCCTCAACACAAAAACCAGACGTTTTGTATGGAGGGAAGCTGGTTCCACCTCAAGGAGCACAGATCCACTTCAAAGCCCTTTTGAGCAGGAGGTGAATTTTATTTTTACAAGGAGCTGCTAGGGCCTCATAAGGCCCAGCAGTCTAGTCACAATACTTTATATACAGTATTCACTGCTGTGTGTTATGTTTCAGGATCGCAACCATTTTTCACTAAAAATAATGGGAAAAAATATACTGTTCTGTTCAGAACAAGAATAGGTAAAATTGTACCACGTTGTTTCCAAGGGTTCGCCCCTGAGAGTGTGCAAAGGGCCTTTGAATTCTCCAGATGTCTTCTACATCACTGAATAGCACCTGATTCAAAAAGAAGTTATATCCATTTTTTTAATGTATTTTAAGGATGGAATCTGAGACTAAGAGCGCAATGCCCTTCCTTTGTATTTGCAGCTGGAAGGCACCATATCCAGTGTTAGTTTTAATGACAAAACAGGTACAGGCAAGAACAGTAGTGTGTTAAAGGCATGAAGAATTGAGAGTTGACACTACAGTGTTTGAGGATTATTTTTTTATATACCTATCAATTTTGTTGGAGTGATTACCAGTATCCATGCCTTTGTGCATAAAGTTTATGAGAATGAGATGAGTTTCCATCTGGGATGTCTGTCTTCACTTAATTTAAGAGAACAGATTTAAAAGAGCAGTTATCAAACACTTTTTCAATACTGCTTTTAATGTAGCATGGACAGAGATTTAAGAATCCTGTTGATAAACTAGATGTGAGAGAAATAATGCGGGTTTTTTTTTCAAACACCTTGCAGATATTGATAAATAAAATGAGGAGAAATTGTGAAAACAAAATAAATCTACCCTTCCTATAAAGCTTGATTAGATGCATTGATTGTATAATAAAATGCTACAATTTAATTTTAATAGGCTACAAATGATGTGTCCAAAATGAGGAGCATCTTCACATTGCCAGAGAAGATGAAACATCCTCCCCCTCAGAAGTCTTTGTAAGCCAGCTCAAGACAATGAGATTGATAAGTAAAATACAAGTCAGACCTCTAACATACTTAAGGCTTCTAGTGATTAATGGTACTGAAAGAATTCTCACCAGTCACAGCTGGCTTTGGATCATGCCCCAGGCAGATCTCAACAATCAATCCATACTAGTTGTTAAAGAAAGAGGCATTACCTAGGTTTCAAATACTTAAAACTAATTGTCCAGAAGAAATCCATGGGCTAGGGTGTATTTGCAGAATGTATTAAAAGCTGACTTTCAAATGAGCTCAAGAAAAATCTTATGTTGTTCTCAGATAGTTTAAAATGAAGTTATATTGTCTGATAACTTCTTCACGACTATTATGCATTAATCTCGTGGCATTTTAGATACAGATACATTCAGGTTAGAAGATAAAGCAGGCACACACTTATACTGCAGCATCTCAGGAAAAAAATCCCACCTTGGACAGGCCTGGGGCACATTGAGATTGAATGTTCTGCACAAGATTTTTCATGAAACAGTGCAAGAAAACAATGGAAAGATGGGGAAAAAAAACAAAACGTAGAGACTGTGGTAAGATCAGAATAGGAGGGAAGTCACCTGCAAGTGACAAGCTGTTTACAGCCCTGCAACTTTGACTACTCAATATCCTTTGGTTGGCATGCAATTATAACAAGTCCAGACACACTTAATGAAAACACTAAAAAAATTTCACATCAGCAACACCACTGCACAGCAATTGAGGATAGACAAATTTCCCTAAACAAGCAGGTCTGATTCATAAGAACTAATTAGCATTCCAGCAAGAACAAAAACAGAAAAGGAACAGCAAAACTTGGGAGGATAGAGCACAGGAATACTGTAAGGACACTAAGTATCTGGAAAAAGGCTCTACAGCAGTTATGCTAACATTTCAAAACCTTGAGATCTTGAGGGTGGAAATTTGGCCAAGATCAAACAACACATAAGGAAACGAACTAGCAAGAGAAGCAAGGAAAGGAAAATTACAGAAAGAATAATTAAAACCAAACAAAAAAAAGTCATTAGATATTCTGGCTTTAGGCTAAACTAACAATACAAGTGAATTTACCTTGGACTAATCTAGCTGGTTTGATCAATTAGTCTATTGTCTAATGATAAAGCCCTTTGAGAGATATTTTCCTACTCCATTTAGTTGGTGATACATTATCTGGTTAAACAGACCTTCTGTTCTTTCCTGCTTTGCCATGTATCATACGATTTGGGGATTGTACAGTCTTCATGAATAAAATATTTAAGATATGCAAAATTGAAGAATTACTTGTAAGTGCTTTGCAATACTGATAGCAATTATATTAGATGCTGAAATATTCTGTCACTGGCTCATAAGAAAAAAAAAGCCCCAACAACAACAAAGGAGAGCTCACTGAAGGCTGGTTTACAGCCTGGACATAGGAACAATACACAGAACTGTTGCTTCACTACTTTTTTATTACTTATTAATCACTTTTTTGAATGAGATAAGCAATCAAAAACTTCATTTGTGCATGGTTTTGGCTGGATTTCTGGTAGTCTTACTCAGGAGTTAAAGAAAGATTTTAATGGCAGAGAGAATCAACCATTGCTGCATCCTGACACTGCCATTATACTGAATGTAAGAACTGAACAAATGCAAATCTTTTCTTCAAAAATTACATCCTTTGTATTTTGTTTTCCCTCAGATATTTCTGGTATTAAAAAGCTGACTCTGCTTAAGAGGAAGCAAATGGCCTGAAGACACCCTCATTCACAGAAGCTTGAAGGGTTGTCAGTGATGGGAAGTGAAATAATCAGGAAGAGCAGAAAAACAACCATGTGGCAAGTTCCTGCTGCAAAACAATAAAAAGGCCCTGAAACAGAAGACTGGAACCTCAGAAAGTGAAGTGTCAGGTTGAGAAATGCTTTGACAAAGCTAATGTGTAAATAAGAGGTAAAATGTTTGGGGAAGGGCAGCAGTGGGAAGGAAAAATAAGAGCTATTTATACATAGCAAAGGTTTCAGTAAGTGCTCAACATATGACGTAGACTAGATAAACTTTCACAACAGCTACTGGAATGACAATACACAACCTAGCAAAATTTGGCTAAAATTAACCTACTTCAAATATCAGATATGAATCCTCTTTGTCTTGTTCCAATCTCAATTTTGTATCTATAAGTTGCTTCTTTAGCAAAAAAACCCCACCATACTCCAGAAGAGAAGAATTTAACTGCTCTCACTTTGGTAATGGTCTCTCCAAGAGCAAGAAATTAATTTGTTCATAACTTTGAACTTGATTGCAATGTCTATGTCACATGGCAGGTAGCACAGGCCTGTCAGCAGCTCTGAGAAAGCAACCTAGAACTTGATACTGTACCCTAGTTAGGTCCAGGACAAGATACCTGTGATACCTATCTCTTACTTCACACACCTTTCTGTGATCACCAGCATTTGTCAACATCAGCCAAGTACCTCAAAAGGAACAATGAACTGTCTTGCACCAAATTACTGGATGTTTGTGCACAGCTTCAACTCAGGGTAGACTAAGACAAAGCCAGATATAAGCTTGCTCAGTTACCTGCTCATGGCATTGTAGATGTGTCCTCAGAGCTTGGAATAGACCCAAATTACAGGTTTTACTAAGTTTATTTATATATTGCTATTAGAAACCCACTCCCAGCACAATCCAGAGAGCTGGCATGTCAAAACTTAACATTTTTACACAGCAAATCATTTGCAATGCTCCCTGCAGACAAACCATATGCTCCTCAGCACTTCATCCAGAGCTGCACGTAACCAGCTCTTTCCCTGCACAGCTCAGCAGCAACAGCTCAGACAGACATGGAAATCGCCACATGGAGATCTGATGGGCTGCTTCAGTGTCCCATTAGTTCACTTCCCACATCTCCAAAATCCCTACCCAGCAATAACCTGGAGCACTCACAGTAAATGAGATCTTACCTCCCTGCTTCACAAAGCAAACCTGCACTGTGGCCCTCTAGAAAAGTCCTCTCAAAGGGCACGTTTGCCATCCAAAGATAAATCTTGTTTTCCATTTGCATCCCAAGCTCATTTACATCTATAGTAAAAACTCCCACAGGCTTTGGAGAGGTCTTATAACATATTACACATGTGGAGAGGCACTGAAGAACAATTTGAGCTACACCTGAATGAGACAGTTCAATTTGGCTGTAAATACCTCCTTATTAACTAAGGCATGGAAATGCAGATTTCTATTCAATTGCATGTTTTGCCACACATGCTCCAGAAGTTAGAGCTGCTCTACAGCCTTCTGCTGGAGGAAAAACAAAATTGCTTTATTTTGATTAATAAATACTTGTTCATATATAACGGCATTTCTAGCATTTACAAATTTGAAAACACTGTAAATCCCCAATGCTTGCCTGCTTTAAGCCTTTTAAATCTCAGGCAGATTTGAGGTTGCTCTAAATCTTATGGAAAGTGATTCACCATAACTCCCAGCACAGCCAGGGTGCGTTGAACACATTTTGCCTGGTAAGAACACATGGTGAATGCACAGCTAATGTAACAGGTCCAGCACACAGATTCTGCTCACATATGCCATACCTCATAGGAGGGGCTGGCTCCAGCAAAATACTGAAGTGCTCCTAAAGCATGATACAAAGAAAAAACATCATTTTCTGGAAGTATGAGATTTTTTTCTGCCCCATGAACTTTTTACTGCTTTCAGCAGTGCTGATTTATTAGGACTGCTTTGGGAGACAGCACTCCAAAGCATCTTTAGTTATAAAATCCCAGCAATGGAGAATAACTTCTACATCTTTCAAACTGTCCACTGTGAAAGATTTTTTTCATTAGGATGAAAGTGTTTAGGGATTTTCAGTGTAATATGGAATAATAACCCCACTGAGAGCATGCCTGGCCTTGGTTTGGAGCCCAGGAATGATGAAGTACTCCTGGATGGACATCTTACTCTTTCAGTAGCAGGTATTTCTCCGTTTAAATTAAGTAAATGCTAGTGAAGAAATCCTGCCACTGTGTAAAGCTCACCAGGATTTTTTCTTCCCCTTGAACTGGCATCTGTAAGAGCCAGCAACAAAGCAATAAAGGGACAGAAAACTAACTAGCAGATCTCACAAACAAACAATATTTACCCTATCACACTTTGGACTTGTGAGGCAGAATTGCTAAGAGGCGACAGCAACAGCTTCCACCAGAGCAGAAACATAGCACAGGGGCTGCATCGCGGTCCCCGTTTCCCTGTGCCTTGGCACCTGAAGATCATTTCATAATTACTTTCTTGGAAAGCTCATAGGATCACATAATCAGCTAGGTTGGACAAGACCTTTAAGATCATCAAGTCAAACCACTGTCTACTCATTCTGCTCAGGGCACCAGTATCTCAGCACTGATGTGGAGTGGAGAGAGGTTGCATCAGTGGAAAGAGTGGCATTTAATTTCCTATTTCCGTGCCCTCTGTGGCAGTCATCAGGCAGGCTGCAGCCTTCAGCTTTAAAGCCAGGCAGTGCTATCCCATTTCTCCCAAACTCATTAACTTCATACTGCAGTCCTCTTTCATTCTTCAGCTTAAGGAACCGCCTAGAGTCATACCTAAACAGACAGCAAGAGGGTGTATTTCGGATCTTTTCTTATCCAAGGAACTGGCAATTAGAGAGCACGCACAAGCACAACCAGCACACACACAATATATACATTCCCCATGTTGAGGGGGCCCAGGGTGCAGCAAGGAGCACATGCATGGGTCAGTACATGCCAGAAAAGCCCAGATGAGCATGTGGCACAGGCAGGGAGAACATCATCCTTCCCAAAATCCTGCTGCCCCCTCACACACAGGGCTTGTACAGCAGATTCTTCTTACATTCAATGATGCAGGCATACCTATACCTTCTGCACCAACTTGAAAAAAAATCGTGTATATTTGGCTTTTCAATAGAAAGCAGCAAAAAAAAAAAGTCATCACTATTTTTCCATTAAAACTAAACATAGAAGAGGACAGGACATTTTCTTATCCAGTATTGCTAAAAAGTGCTTCTGTATCCACTACATATTTTGTTAATACGTAAATTACACTATAGAAAATGTTTTCTATCTTCATCAAAGCCCTTCCAGTGGTACTAAGCAATTCCTTTGACAAATAAAGGCTCCACCAGGAGCCTATCCATGGGGGAACACATATCTGGAATGCTAGGTTTGCAGCTGGCACATATGCCACAGACTTCAGTTTACCCACATCAGAATGTGCATCTCTCACTCCAGAGTGCTTGGTAAACTCTAAAGTACCCAGGAAATTAGTAAGCACATTATTGTCTGAAAAAGAAAACATTGCCTCTGGAATATCTTCATTTGTAAACAAAAGAGGGGCAGAGAGTTGAAATATGAGTGCTGTTTTATGCACTGAATTTATTTCAGATACTGGTGTCTGTGTGTTCACTTTAGATAGTGGAGTTGAGATTCCTGTAATTTATAATTTGTTTACTCAGAATAAAACAAAGGTGTGCTATACCTAACTCTGTACCTAGTTTGATGAAGCTGATTGTTTGTTACCTAAAATCATTTTTATTCTAAGTTACTTTTTTGCTCAAGTGTTTTATTTTAGTTTTAAAATAACTTTCTGGAGTCCAACATCTTTTTTGTTTTACTTATTTTCTTTACTCTTTTTTGGCCACCAATAGATGCTGTAACTTTAATCACATCGCATATGAATTTAGTTTTCTGTTTGTTTGGCTAAGGATGGTTTTATGAACCTCTGAAAGAATATACTTAGACACTTTAAGTTACTTTCCTTAAAGTGAGTCAATTACAACAAATTGAGTGAAGACATTTACATTAAACACAGATAACAACAATGAATAAGAAACGGGAAGATGTATTTGGAAATAGCCAGAAAGCCTGTGGCATGGCTGTTTATAACTGTGATTACTGCTTTAATAGCTTGGAGGTTTTTTCTATTATTACTATTCAACTGACAGTTAAGTTGTGCTTAATTTCAGATTAGTCTATAAGGTCTAATTCAGGAATAAGAGTCATGATTTGGCAGATCAGAGCGCAAGCCTCAGTGCACTCCTACTGCAGCCACTGGGCTGAACCCAGAATAAAATTTCTTTTGTTCTCCTCTTTCATTTCTTTTATTGCTCCTTTTAAAGGGCAGTGGAGCAAATATCAAGGGAGAGGTCTTAAAGTCAATAGTACTCCGCAGCCCTGCCTGCATGGAGTTAAGAGAGTAGTTAAAGCAGAGTACAAAAGCTGTATTCAAAAGCCACACATAGAAGCTAATGCATCAAGAGTAGAGTGCCCACTAGCTGGGAGTCACCTTTTTGTGCAACAATTGAACAAAATCAATACATTTCGATTATTCATTACATTATCTTGAGTGCAGGAAGGTAAGCTAAACTCTTTTTGGTGCTGAGGTCACACATTCAATAGGGATGTAAAACACTACTATACGGGAAGTTATTGGTCAAAGTTACCTTTGACTATTAATATTCCAGATTAACAGTGAAAACACAAGATAGAAACTACCTTCTGAAAGGCAAATACAGAAATAGTTGGGCTAAACCCACACTAACCAGCCATGCAGCTGTGCTGCATCCAGCATGCAAGTAGCCCAGTAGCAGCCAACGCTGACGACCCAAGTTGTGTTTCACATTTCCATGGGTGTGCCTCAAGCCAGAGAAGGACTCCCTGGAGTCAGTGAGATGGAGCCCACGAGTAACAGAGCAGAAGCTGCATGTATGCAGAAGCAAACACAGGATCAGCATCTAATATCAATACCATCTTCCCCACTAGTCAAAGCCACAAGTTAAAGACCTAGCTCTCTTTCAAAAAGATATTTAGTCCTCCTGCTAGTGAACAGGCACCCTTAAACTCAGTATCAAGTCTAGCACTAAGAAGGTCTGGGGAGAAAACAACCCTCATAGACAAAGATCAGTGCTCTGTAAAATCAAGATGTAGAGCAGATTCTTCCAAAAGAAGATGTATCACACCACCCTTCACTGCAACCCTGTTTGTTCAGCTTTCCAGATCTTTACCAATGCATTTTGGAAGCATAATTCCAAATCTGATATGTATCACTAGCTTAGAAGGCCAGTTTGGCATAGGGAGAATTCCTGGTTAATCCACTCCTCAGCAATGACCTACTAGTGCAAGAGGGGAGAGTTCTTTAGAAAAAGTTTAAGATACCTAACACTGTGTCCTTCTGCACAGTTGTTATACCATAGAACATGCACGACTCATTGGCCACAGCTGGATCTGGAGTGTCCAGCCCATTGACAAATACCATATCTAGGGTGTCAGGTCCAAAGGTCTACTGCTATGGCTGTAAACAGCAACATGGTCCTGCAAATATATTTATTCCAACTCACTTCACACAATTACGTAGTTTCCAAGCTACAGTCACTGGAAGAGTATTTTTAAGTAAATTCTTCATAAAACCAAAGTTGCAGAGTCCACCAAGCAACTGTCTTGATCCTCAGCACTGAAACAAGGAGGCACAAAATGTAATCAGTTCTAAAGTAATGATAAGTTTGTAATGAAAAGTAACTGTTTTGCCTGAAGGCAGTTTCAGGTCCTCAGAACCTCAGTACAAAAGGTGTGAGAAAAACAGAATGGAAAAAGACTAGGGAGTGGGTAGCACCTGGGACTAGCTGATGGCCAGGATGGGAGCAGTTAAACCTATTGATAAGTAAAAGAACAGGATTATTGCTATGTCTGTAATGTTAATTAAGCTGGGAACGACCATCACATTTTTGTATGAATGCGGGAAACTTTCTGGAAATGATGTAATATTCCCAGTGACTATAGAAGGATGGCCTCTAGAGCAATACGGGGACACACGTTAGGAGGAACTATCCCCCGTGTCTCCCGGCACCGTAATAAAGAATACCTGCTTGTCAACTTGAAACTGTTGGCGAGTTTGTTCATGGAGTTTTCTCCAAATCAGCACTTTCGTTCAGATTCCTCATCTGGAGTCACCAGCAGGTAAAACTTATGGAAGAACCCTCAATGCTGAATATACAATGCACTAAAGGTGGCAAATACCACTTAAGCTTCATGAAACTCTCGTTCTGGAGCTCTGAGCTTTCAAACAGCATTCGTTGCACCTTGATATCTTCATGTAACGGCAGTGCAAGAAAAGCTACAACCAGTAGGGCCTGTGACTATTTCTCACCTGCTAAATCCACATGAATAAATCTTATTAAGCTTAAAGGCAAGCTGTTACTGCACTTGTTTGATAGATTTATTACCCCCAAAACCTAGTGCACTGATGTGAAATGCGAGTATGAATTGAATAGTTACACTGTACAAACAGCCTTCTATTAGTCGTATTATGGAACCAATAAGAACACTAATAAGGTGCTCCACTGGGATGTTTAACAAGTGTCAAAGTCTAGATTGAAAGAGGCATTCATCTGTGAGAGTCACTGAAGATATATATCCTCATACCACAGCTAAATTTCACTAGTATCATACAGGAAAGCAAAGGATGAAAAAAAATAAAATAGTGAGGATGTTCCTTGCTCTTGTACTATGTTAAACACCTTCCTGTAGATGACACTACAGGATCCTGTATAGCTTTGTAAGTTGACCCTGCCTTCATTGGATTGTGGACCAAAGACCTCCAGAGGTGTCTTTCAACCTCACTCATTCAATAGCTGTGTTTCCAGCCAAGCCATTTGTCAGCCCCACAAGCTATGAACTGCCATTAGCCATAAGCCCTTGTCAAAGCGTCTGATGAACTGGGACATGCCAGGCACCTCCCTCCTGAACAGAAAGTCCTCACTTAAAAACACAGATGGAAATTTTTAGGAATACTAGAGAGCAAAGCTGCAGTTCATCCTAAAGTTTCAGTTTTCAGGAACTTCTCTGACACACTACCTCTGTCCCCAGAATTGCCTCACCTTTGAAAGCCAGTGAATAAATACTGCAAAACAATCACCTCAGAGATGAAGAAAGCTCAGCTGCCTTGTTGAGGTGCTCACGCAGTGTTCTGCTACACATCCCTTAAAGCCTTGTTCAGCATAAGCAATTCTTATTCTGGCTGCAGTCTATTCTACATGACCTAATTTATTTCCTCAGTGATGTTAAAACCAGTTTTGTCTTCTCTTATATGTTGACACTCCTTATGTTGCGTTTCCTAGTGAGAAATTGTGGTGGTGTTTCTCATTTGGGTGTCCTAACAAAACAGAATTTGTTCTTTCATACATATAAACTGTGTGAAAATCAGTTTTAAACCATTTGACTTTAAAGCCTACTTCCATTAAGCTATCTTGAATCAAAACCAAGATATTAATCTCCTCTTATTCCCATCTGCTTCAGTACATTTCAAAGAACATTAATGTACTAGAGATTTCTAGTAAAAAAAAAGCTATTTCAAGATAGCTTAGACCACTGTGTTAGTGACCATGTTTAAGAAATCATTGTATTGCAGCCTAATGAGAAAAGAAGTCTGTAGTATAAAAAGTACTTTAGAAAGAATTATTTTATGCTTGTGTGAAGCTTGGCAGTGTAGTAGGAATTAAAACCCCAAGGACCACAGCCCAGACCAGATCAGATTCTGCATTTCTACAGTATTTGTATCAAGCTGTTATTCCTGTGGTTAACATGCACCAGCCAGTTGTGAAACTGTACAAGACATGGAAAGAACACATCACATTTGAGAAGTGTGATGAATTGGTATGTTAATAATCATTTAGTCCAAGAGATTTTCTAAGGCCCAGCTTGCAGCTGAAAAGAGGGAAAAAAATTTAAAAAGTAAAAAAAAAAAAAATAAAAAAAAGTTGCACAGTCATTCAAGTGGAATCCATGGCATAGGAGTAGGAAGGGTCACAGGCTAGCACCCAACTCTGGGGGCTGGGAGGCACTCACCAGCGCTGGGTGTCAGACTTTATCACTGGAGATTGGTATCTTTAAATATAAGGCATCTTCAAGTGCTCAGGAACAGATGCTACATGAGCTACAAGCAGACAGAAGAGCCAAAACAAATGTCTTCCAAGCACACATGGGGGTTGGGGAAAGGAGGACAGGAACTAATACTGTTCTCTCCCCACCCCTGAGCCTCACAGCACAAAAACAGCTTATTGGTTAACCTCACACCTGCCAAGACCAGTCTGCCTCTGCCCAGCTGCAACATGGGAAATATCTTGTGAAAATCAGATATTTAGTAAATCAGAAAGCTCTAAGGCAGAGCTTTTACAGGAGCCTTATGTTATCCTCCGCAGTGGAGGCAGCAGTTAAGGACACAAGACCACAGCAGATTCAAATCCTGGCTCATTCAAAAATTAGAACGGATCTTGTAAAATAAGATTAAAAGCATGAAGTTAAAGAGAGCTAATACGTCCATCAAGTTAATTGCTTATAGTGCTTGCAAGCTCTTCCTGAAGAATGGAAGGCACAATTTTTTCATAGTGCTGACACTGTATTGCAAACAATTGGTTTACTCATATTTTCTCAGCTGTCAGTCACCAGATTGGGCATGACTGCCATCCAGTTATCATTTTCTATTCTTCATTTAGTAACTACTTCAATAACTTTTGCTAATATTGCTGTTTCCAGTCACATCACTCAGAGATGGTCCATGTCCAGTCTAAGCACTTAGCTGCTGTATTCAGGTGCCCTTGCTACTCACAGAATCTGTTTCTTCAGCTGAGTGAGAAAGCCAAGATGTCTTGCACCAACACTATGAAACACTAGTGGGGTCCTTCAGTCCACAAAGTACAAAAGTTTAATTCTGACATTCCCTTGATTCATCAGACCAAGAATTAAGCAAGGGGAAATATACTTTTTTTAATGCATAATTTTGCACAATCTTCAGTGCTTTGAGCATGCATTAGCTGTGAAATAGAGACACCCAGTAACAACTCCTCAGTGCCATACAAGTATATTTGAGGGCAGCAGAACATTGGCTCAGACATGGTTTCATTTGTTTGGTAACCATAATCCTGTCCTTCAAATAACTCCCACATTGCCCCTCTTCCCCTTGCTTTTCCATCTGAAAAGAGTTCCAGAGCTAATGAGGCACCTGGGAAGTATCAGCTACTGCAAAGAAACTGAGAACATCTTTTCCTCATTCTCCAGGCAGTAAAAGGGAAAACATAAACATCTCTCACATTGAAAACCCACTGGATTTATTTATGCTTCAGGCTCCAGAAAGGCTAACAAACTTTTTTTTAAGACCACCTCTAATTACATACCAGTGATTTGCCATCCAAAAATCAGTTGCAGGTGAAGATAACAGCATTTGGGTGTCAGATTAATCAACAAGCCTCACAAATCAAGATGTTTAAGTGCTGTGCATTGTATTTACAGCTATTCTGTCTCCTAAATTTGCACATGTGGAGACTCTAAAAATGGCGAGGTTTAGGTTTTGTTTCATTTTTGTTTCAGGCTTTATAATAAAAAAAAAAAAAAAAAAAACAAAAAAACCCACCCAAAACAAAATCCCCCATCTAGGGGGACACTTAAGACTCTGGACTGTAATAGTTGCAGAGTAATGCACATATTACGCACTGAGATTTGCACTCCAGTTCTCTGCACCTGAGCTCTCACCATAGACACATACCCCATGTGTTAAAAATTAATTCAAAATTAAAAATAATGCTACATTCAGGGATTGGGTCGCTATTTATGAGTTCTCAGCACAATCTCTCTGACAGATACCTGCACACCTTTGCAGGTCATATATAGGTCTTCAGGGTGACATGATGGCCCATAAGCAGGAAGGCTGAGCAAGGAAGAAACAGGCAGATGCAAAGGTAGGTACAGCAAAGACATCAGGAAATCACATTCTTTATGTCTGTAACAACCCTAAAATACACAAAGGGAAGCACTGATAAGCATGAGCCACCCCACTCATGGGCCCAGGCTTGGCCTTTCATGCAGCTTCTGGGGCATAAAGTTATGAATTGACCTTCTAAGTGTAAGTGACATCCAGGCAATGTCCCACCACCACAATATCCCCAAGCCCAGTGCTCTCCAGCCTAGCTGAAACATCAACTAATAGCAAAGAGGACACAGTGAGCCCGAGAATGGTGGACAAAGCAGCATGCTCTGCTGAGCCTTGCTGTTACAGGGAGCCTGTAGGCAGGTTCATAATCAGAGTAGTGCATACACTGCATCTAATTACATTGGAAACCAGAATCGACAATGCAGCCCCATCACCAGCATGAAGCCCCTCTCTGCAACCACCCCACAGCACCAAGGTCAGAACCGAAGGTAGGTTCGACAGCAGCAGTTGGCTTGATTTTTCAGGGGACTTTGTAAGCCAGAATTCTCTGTGCTTTGCTGGTCCGTTCGTAGCACCACATTGCCATCTGCTGTCCCTTGCCTTCCGCAGCAGCCTCGGCAATAACCAGGTGAAATACAGCGATGCAGCCAACAAAGTCTAAACAAAGCTGTTCAAAATGCAAATAGGTCCGCGATCCATCACTTTTTAAAAAGGTTTTAACATTTTAATTAACTATTTAAGAAATACAAGGGATGAGCTTGTGTAGTGTGCTGACCCTGGCTGGATACCAGATGCCAACCAAAGCCAGTCCATTGCTCCCCTCCTCAGCTGAATAGCAGAAGAAAAATACAACAAAAGGTTCATGGGTTGAGATAAGGACAGGGAGAGATCATTCAGCAATTACTCTCACGATCAAAACAGACTTGACTGGGGGAAATTAGTTTAATTTATTACCAATCAAATCAGAGTAGGTTAATGAGAAATAAACCTAAATCTTAAAAACACTTTCCCCCACCCCTCCTTTCTTCCTGGGCTTAGCTTCACTCCTAAATTCTCCACCTCCTCCTCCCCAGTAATAGGGAATAGGAGTTACAGTAAGCTCATCACACATTATCTCTACCACTCCTTCCTCCTCAGGGGAAGGACCCCTCTTCCCTGTTCAGCATTGAGTCCCTCTCACAGAAGACAAACATCCTCCACAAAACTTCTTCAATACAGGTACTTCCCATGGGCTGCAGTTCATCACAGACTACTCCACCATGGGCGTCTTCCACAGGGGCAGTCCTTCAGGAGCAGACTGCTCCAGCATGGTTCCCCACAGTGTCCCAAGTCTTACCAGCAAACTTGCTCCCACACTGGCTCCTCTCTCCGTGGGGCCACAGGTCCTGCCAGGAGTCTGCTTCAGTGTTGGCTTCCCAAGAGTCACAGCATCCTTTGGATATAACCCTAATGTGGCATGGGGTCTTCTGCAGACTATAGGAGGAGATCTGCTCCACCATGGACTTCCATAGGTTGCAGGGGCACAGCCTACCTCACCATGGGCTACACTACAGGCTGCAGGGCAATTTCTGCTGTGCTGCCTGGAGAGCCTGCTGCTCCTCCTTCACCTTGCTCTCATTAGAGCTGCTTCTTTCGCACATTCCTGTTCCTTTATCCAGCTGCAGTTGCACAGCATTGGGTTGCACACACACACACACACACCCTTTTTGAATACATTATCTAAGAGGTGCTACAACCATCCCTGATGGGCTTGGCCTTAGCCAATGGCAGGTCCATCTTGGAGCTGCTTGGCATTGACTATCAGACATAGGGGAAGCTCCTAGCAGCTCTTCAGAAGCCACTCCTGTAGCCCTCCCACTACCAAAACCTTGCCACAGAAACATACACAGCCTGCAAGGATGCAGTCAGATGAAGCATTACAAATAACAAGCAGTATACAACAGCGATTCAAGTATTAAATTTGCACGCATTAGGATGTTAGTATGCATGGATGTATCACTTCAGAAACAACTTCTTATGCTCCAACAATTATCATTCAAAAATAAATCTCGCCTCTTCTGTTTATAATGTCTTGTTTTGTCATCCAACCAAGCAAACCACCTCAGCTCCCTCCTTTTACAAACAACCTTTATGCCTTGCCCATGCCCCTGCCTGGGGTTGTTTGCCTTAGGTTTGGGTTTTTTTTCCTAAAGAACTTGAAGAAATGTTTTAATTAAAAAGCAGGTTTAAGCAGTGGCTTTGGGATGAGGCTAACCAGACCCAGGGGATGGAACCTGGGTCTTAATTATGGCAGAAAACTGGAAGAACATTCTTTTTCCAAAAGTTACCTGGGCATGAGAAGTGAGAAAATAGGTCTACCAAAGGGAACACCTTTCTCAGCAGCTGGGAACACAGAAAGAACAAGGCATGAGGCTGTTCCTTATCAATTCTGACTGGCCTAACTTGTATGCCTTCTTTTTGCAGCTTGCAGTGCAAGCTCAGGAGCAAGCAAACAGATGGACAATGACTTATCATTGGAGAGACTTGGATCAGCAACTTAGAAATTCGGATTTATACAGGAAAAGCAAGTTTGTCATCCAAACAAACAGATATGCCCTGGGGAAATGAAAATAATCAGGATAGCAGCAGAACTAAAATACAACCTTACAAAAAAATAAAGGCTATGAGTATGTAGAAGACAGAAACAGACTCAGAGTTAATATAAAGAGAAAAGAGCCGTGGCAACACAAAGCAAGCATATGTAACTGCTAAATGCTCATTTCTTGTGTGACTGCATTTATAACACAATGAAAGAAATATGAGATCTTAAAAGCACTGAGTATACTAGACTTTGTAACATATAGGTCCATATATTTATATTTTCTCAATCACTTAAATATTTCCTGGCCCCAAGTTTTGCAGAGGAAGACTGAGGCTGTCAAGATCCCAGATGTACCCAGATGTGCATGTACTAATCCCTTCCAGCACTGTGCCATAAGCAGCTGGTAGAGTCTTCTCAGCACTGAAAGAGCCATACACCCACCACACAGTCTGACATTGTGATATTTTTGGCACATCCTACACAAGGCTATGGTAGTCCAGGCACAGGTTCACTCAGTAACATGCATGGGATGCACTCCGTGTCTGCCAGCAGCAGCAGTCTCCCTGCACAGGCACCATACAGTACATGTTCAACTGGTGAAGCACCAGCAGCTATATCTAAGAGGATATTCAGGATATATTAAAGTTCAGGATTTAAGATTAAAGTCACTGGGGAGGGGGAGGAGGGGCAGGTGTGTCTCAGAGCAGGATATCTTGTGTCATTTATTAAATAGCTTTTCTAAAGTAATTTCCCAGAAATATTCTAGATGAAGCAAGCTTGCCAAGGCAGAAGATGGTCTGGATGATCTAATCACCTCTCATGTCAGGGCTCTGTCATTACCTTCAGTTTTCATTACAGATTACATGTGATACACAGTGTCTAGAAATAGCATATGCACAGCAGGTTATTCTCCTGGACCCTATAGCTTCCCACCTGTCCAGAAATTGTTTGCCAGATCCACAGATGCATATTCCGGTAAGTCAGAGGCTATCATCTTGTTCAGCAAGAGGACATAGGGATAAAGAGCTGAGATATTGTTCATATTTACCCTTCACAGAAGGCAGGAGGGATAAAAGCGAAAACCCAGAGCTGCAGGAGTATTAAGTATTCTCTCCAGAAGCATGTCAGACATCTGGATTACACTTGGCAGTCAAAGACAGTTACACTAGTCCCTGCCCTGTTTCCATCTCCTTGGTAAATTAACAAGGATGAACTGTTTATTACTGTGTCTGCTATTTCCCACTTCTCTGTACAGCAAGAGTATCAGAACATCAAGCAGGTTTTGCCTGGGAAACAAACCCAATGAGGGTTTCAAACCAAAATGCGTGCTGGTGTTATTCAATTATAGTAGGATAGGTCTAAAGGCTTTACCTTCAGATATTTCTAAATGAAAGTCAAGATTGTTAAAGCAAATTTATTGTTCTAATAAACATATCAACATGCTCAGTGCCTCAAAGAAAATGTCAACAAAAATGTATCTTTTTAAAATGCAACCCACAACCTGTTTTGACCAAACTGAACTTCAGCCTGTCTCCATCAGTAAGACTTCTGACATCATGTAAAGTTGGCTTCCTAAGGGTTTTAGATGCTTGAACAACAGAAACCAGAAGAGCAGTAGGTTGCACAGGTAGTGGAAACCTGTGGTTTTTGTACTGAATACAGGCATAAAAATCCTAACAATTCAGCCTGCCTCCATCAGTACTTTATTCCCTCTTGATGTTATAGAACTGCTCTGGAATGGGGATTGCAGGAGCAAGGATATCACAAAACAGTCAAAGAATAGGAACACCAAAACATTAGATATATTTCAGTCCTGAAATTGCTTCCAGACCAAGCATCATGACTCAAAGACAAATATTTTGCAGTTCAAAGACATGTATCATTATAGTTATTTAAGTTTAGCTCAATGAAATGGATATTAAATGTGAATAGTTTGAGCAGAAACACTTGAAAGTCTCATCACCAAGAATCTATAAAAGCATTCCCTATTTCTTGTACTTGATGAGAAGCTCTAGCACTCAGTTACACCCTTTGCCTTACCAAAGGCTGTTGCTTCAAGAACAGAGCAATCTAAATATACAGTGTGCTTATCACTGACGTAGCTGCGATATTCCTGTCCACCTTTCATTTATATTTAGCACTGCAGAGGTAGGAACCTCCCATAACAGCTGTGTCAGCCACACCAAAACTGCTGGCAAATTAATAGTTGCTCAGTCTTTCCCTCTGGTCATCATTACAGGCAGAAGTTAAGTAACACATGCATCAACTCCCTTCTCCCCATTTATTACCCAGGAGAAGCAGAACTAATTAAATATCAGCCTCAAAACAGACAATTCTTTCAGCATGAGGGAGACTGTGAAAAATCACATTCTCCCATTAACTTCTCATGCAGCACCAGAAGAGCTAAGTTAGAAACCCACCAGCCTGAAGACATTTTCTCCTCCAATTTACATTTTAATGGGAGGGTGGAGGACTTATTGCTAAGCATGAGGAGCCAATAGAGCTGTGCACACTCTCAGGGTCTAATGAATGCACTGACCCATATTTTTCACATTTTATGGGACAACAGGGAAAACTGCTGAAAGAGCTCATTTGCAGCTATGTTAATTACACTTTCTATGGGAAAACAGAGGAACATGCCACAAGGAGCTACCTGCAGCTGCAATTGTGGGACAGCTTAATCTATTGTTTAGAGCAGGTAATTGCATGCTGGAAGAATCAAAGGCTCTTATGACATCTGGATCACTGGGCTCTGTGGTGGTCATGGTCAGACCTCAAACTTCCTGAACTGTTCAGACCACTTCCAAAAGCTATAAAGGCAATGGGGATTTACTAGGAAAAAAAAAAAAAAAAAAGAGCATCTGAATTGAGCTTTCTTGTGTAATTAGATTCTCCCGAGTAACCGTAACAAAATACAGGGGAGTCCATAAAAAGTTCTTATCTGAGGCATTTTTCAATCTGAACTAGCCCCAATACTGACTGCATCTATTGGATAGGTGTTTCTCATCCTCTTCTCACTACAGGGAAACAGGCAAAGATAAAAGGAGCCCTGTGCTGCCATCCTGCTCATCAGCTTTCAGAAGCAGAGCAGCTATGCAATTTGAGAAATGTCAGCTTCCATCACATACTTCAGAGCCTTTCAATCCACATTTTATGGCATAGCAGCTGAAGATCACATTGGTGCATGTGAAGTAGGTAATAAAATGAGCTGTGGAATAGCCAGCAGAATTGCTCAATTTAAAAATAATGTTCCAGCAGAGGGTAAAAGAGCTGGTTGAAGGAGGGTCAGTTTTTGCCCTCTCTTCCATGCAGCATGTGTGGCTCTAGCAGAGCTTATCAGCTCACCTGGCCCTCCCAAACACCAAGAGCAAACACCTCTGTTAGATGCTCTAACATACACTTTGGGCATACACTCATGTCTGTAGCGATCAAGGTACCTCCTGAACAAGGCAGTAACAGGAGCATGAGGTTTCTCAACAGTTCACTCACATGACTTGCTGAAGTTCAATCCAGGTTCTTATGCAAGCAGGCAGTCACCCTGAACATCCATGTGTTACAAACAGTGAACATGCTCTTTCTAGAAACTGATGAATCCCTGATTATTTAATTATTTTATTTGGGGGGATCTTGAGAAGGGAAAACCACCATCATCTTCGACTCTTGTAACTGATCCCAGAGCAGATGCTCGGAGTAGTTACTGTTAGCTAAATTTCAGTAACATTGACTTTGAAAAGCTGTGACTTGCATGCCATGGAGATCCTGAAAGCTTTAATATGACTTCTGGCTTAACATGGCATTTTGTTTTGATACTAAAGAGCTTACTAAGGACTTGGAATCTTGTAAAGTTTTATGTCACTATTTCGCCCCATTCTCAAAGTCTCCTGCAGTTTCAGTTGTACTTTCCATGGCTCCAAGCTGCTTCACTTAAAAAGAAAACATTCTGAACAGGCTGATAACAGTTTCATCCAGGAAGATGTGTTCTCCAGGGTCATAACTGCTTTGAATCTAAATTATTAGAATTTGTGTTTATAAAGGTATCCTCCATAACCCCAATCTTACGCATTTAAAGCCAATGTTATGCAGCTGAATACCAAAAGAAAAAGGGCAAGAATCAAAGTGAAAAAATAACAATTTAGCTTACAAAGTGATTGTATTATCCTGACATTTTATTGACTCTTTAAAATTAAAGAGACACCGAGACAGATATCTTTATTGACTAGGTTGGTGCCCTTTCAATATCAAACTGATGAACAATCATATTAAGCTAGCCACATATTTATGAATACCCTATAGCCTAATAAATTCTTATGGAGCAATGACAGTTTACTTAGATAACTAGAAATGTCACAGTAATATTACACAAGCACCATAGAGTATTACTCACTTGAATCACAATCCAACTAAAATAAAGCCCAGTGCTTGTTTTGTGACTTCACCTTCATAGCAAGCTTCAGTATTCTAGCCCTTGGTGACTCAGCACAGTACTCCACAGATGTAATTTTTACTGACCAATTATTGATTTGTCATAAGGGAGCGCTTAGGTTTTAGATATAGAAAGAAGAAGCACAGAGATAAAGGCAGGCAAGAAACAACTATGGAGACAGTTTAACAATAAAGCAAGAATATATGTTCCCTTTGCCAGGGCAAAAAGGCACACCAGCAATTTCTCCACTGCCTTGTGGCTCTTTCCAAGAGAGAGGCATTTAAGTGTTAAGCTGTCCAGAAGAGACACGTTTACATTGATCTCTTAACAGAAGAACATAAGAGAAAGAAAAAGCAGCTTTGTCTGATTATCTACTCTCCCAGACATCTGCCTGGCTTCCCAAAAAAGGCAGAACTGGGCTAAGAGACCACACACATCAGCCCTTTTGCAAAAAAAAAAATAAAACAAATTAAAAACAGATGTTCCATCTTCCAACACCCACTTGAACTGAAAGCTCCTTGGAGGAGGAATGGGAGTCAAGCATTTCTATTATCTCAGAGGGGCTGCCAAAAAGAAAATTAATCATTTGTTTCACACCGCATCCACCAGAAAAACAGGAATCAAAACTGACCACACATTTCCAAGCTATATCTTACCCACTTCTGCTCTACTGCAATCTTGAGTAAGGAGCAATGATCTTTAGGGAGAAAATCTTCCATTTTCATCCAAATTAACTCAGGCTTTTCAGCAGCACTAGTGGGGGAAGAAAGATTTGGTTCCCCCATAGAAGCAGCAGCAGCTGAGGGCTTGCTGAGCTGCTCTCACACACAGCGTGCAAATGAAAAAAAGGCCCCAACCCTGTACTGAATTATGCAGAGCAAGAATTAGAGTTCTTCTCTAAAGCTGTGCCTTGACAAGTAAAATAATTCACTGAAAAACACATTCCTGGAAGCTCTGATCTGTTATAAGAACACAGTACTGTTGGACAAAAACCTTCTCCAAAAGACCTACCTGGAAAAAGAGACAGAGAGAGGTAAGGAAACACAATTACAGACTACAAAGTTATTTTGGTCATGCTGTGTAACACTTATAGATATGTACTTGGTTATTATGCATACAACAATGGTGAGGACATAGAAAGTGGCCAAGGACCAGCAAGGAGACAAAAGTAAATAATATTTTTAGTCCCTGCTATAAATGTATGTATGCATGTACACTGCAGATACCCAAAACCTGATCTGTAATCTCTTCAGATAATACTACACTCTTCCTTGTAAATAATCCTATACCAATTTTACTCCTATAAATTATTTCTATCAACAGCAACAACACTGAAAAAGAACAAGTCTTCCCTTGCCTCAATTGCCCTTGAGGTGCAACAGGGATTTGGTGCTCAGCTCATCTTAGTGCTGCTCATCACTTCAACTTTTTTCCCTACCAAGCTTCCCTGCATTGCTTCACTAGGACACAACTGCAATCTAAATGTGTTAAAAAAAAATCAGAACACACAACAAAAACCAACCAAAAAAAAACCCCAGCTCTATTCACTATTTTCCCTTAAACTCTACATGCTGTAGTTTGTAACCATATTCATTAGCTTCATTGACTTCAAATAGAAACAAGCAAAAGGTTCCCCAAAAGCTCACTGCTCCTCTTATCTGCTCTTTTCTTAAACACACAGGTCCAGACTCAACAGGGATGTCTCAGTAATCTCACTGAATTCAGTCAAAGACATCAGCAGGGAACCCAGAACACCAGCTTGTTTACTTCAATTAGGACAGAACTGGCATATTTTTAGAAAAACACTGCATATACATTAAAAATAAGAAATTCTAACCTCTTTTCCTGTTCTCTTCCTCTCCCACTACCTTTGCACCTTTAGATCAGACTTAGTTTTTTCCTGTTTACATGAGAAGAATATTTAATATTAATGACTGCACGTGTAATGATGAAGAATTGAACAGGCAATCCCAGGATTTGCACTGTGATTTTTACTAGCCACAGCCACCAACATTCATGACAGCACAGCCATAGGGTTTACAGAGGTCAGGCTGTGTCTACAGGAGGTTCGACGACCATTTAGACACCCTGAACATAAGTAGTAAAAGCAGTGCCTTCCTACCATACATGATCCCATAGTAAATATACAGACATCAAAATACCTGTGTGCATTGGCACATGTAAGCATAAAGGTGCACTCCCAGAAACAAGCATTTAAGGCTTACATTAACCAAAATGCCCCATATACTCCCCTCATTTTTTGTTGTTTGGTTTTGGGGGGAGGGAAGAGTTATTTAAATCCATTGACCATAAACAGGATTTGAGTCCTGTGGAACCAGCTGCATGGAGCTTTTTGATCAAATACCAGAAAATGAACTTATTTATGAGTTTATTCTCTCAAACAACATTCAATTTTTGCCTAATTTGAGGGGCTCTAATGTAACTATAAGACATTAACTTGGGACCTCACTCACACAAATACCTGTTTCATGAAAAACTTCAGAGGTTTCTGTTCGAGGATTAATTTCTTTTTTTTTTAATTTGAGTCAAAATCCACAGAATCTCAACCATGAAACAAATTGGATTGGAGATTGAAAAACAAAGCTTAAATTGAGAAAGATTAGTTAAAGCAAAGCCAGTGCATTTTCCTTCCATGTACAACAAAATAGGAAAGTTCTGGCTGCAGCAAATGGAACTACACCCAGAAAGGTTTTTCATTAAGGTATAAAATCCCCACTTAAATATTCCTTAAAAAAAAAAAAATCAAAGAAGCCATTAAAAATGAACAAAGTTATTTCAAATTTACCCAAAAAAATATTTGTGGACTTTTAACATATATATCAAAGTTCAGGTACCTCTGTAGAGGACTATAGCTGCTGTTAAAAGAGACATTGCAACATCATAAGGAGCAAGCCCTTTTCATTTTGAAATTAAATTGTTGTGTGGTGCAGTACTCTGCCATTCTGAAACTATTTCAACTAATATTTCTGAAACTCCAGCCTCAGAGGTACAACTTTGCAGACAGGGCACATAAAACTGTGACAGAGCTCTTACTGTGAATAAATAATGGTAGCTATATCTAGAAAACAATACCAGCCTACGCACTGTTTGATAAATATCCCCTATTAAGAAGCTCCAGCGTTTTACAAGCATACCAGGTAACTGGCAGTGATTGCACCATAATCCATTTTAATTCACATCAAAGGGTGTTTTTTCTTCTTTCAAGGGAGAAAGTCTTTCTACAGCCAAGTTGTAAACAAAGTTACAGACCTCTGAAAAAACAAGACATATTTCAGCTGAAATACCTCAATTTGGATTATTGTGTTTTCAAACTTGTTATGAATTTCTACCTTGAAGTCAGCATGCCTTCACTAAAATACATCAATTTTCAACTAAAGCAGTCTACCAGCAAGCACTCACCTGGCTGCTGCCTGAGACACAGCACATTAGTCCAAGAGGAAGACTTCAAAAAGGGCATCTACTTTCCACCACCCAAAACCACCAGTCAGTCTCTACTTTTAAAGAAATACAGCATTCTCAGCTATTGGGATATTACCTCTTTTATTAACCAACAGAGCAGCCCTCAGGCTTTGCAGATGGGCTTTGTTCTGGGGCAAACGCAGCTCACCTGGTGAGCAAGACAAGATGCCTGAAAGCAAGTGGTGGCTTTCAGGAGTGCAGGCCATCTGGCAAGCTAGAGAACATAGAGAGCATAGGGAGACCAGAGTTACTTGGTGTAGGATGATGCCTCTTATGTTATTCTGAGCAAAAACCAGAGCCCCACCAACAAAATCGTGAAAATCTTAGAATGGTTTGGGTTGGAAATGACCTTGAAGATCATTCCAACCTCCCCTGCCATGGGCAGGGACACCTTCCACTAGACCAGGTTGCTCAAAGCCCCATCCAGCCTGGCCTTGAACACTTCCAGGGATGGGGCAGCCACAGCTTCTCTGGGCAACCTGTGCCAGTGCCTCAGCACCCTCTTAGTAAAAGTAAATGCTCATATTAATGGTATTGGTGCAACATCTGAAATAGTGATGAAAAGACATGAAAAATACCAGAAGACTGGTGATTTTCTCCGGAAATCAGAACAGCTTTGTAATCTCATTAGAAATGATTGCAGCATAATTTGTGCCAGGTGAGAGTGTTTCAACACTGCTCTGACACCACTCCAGGTACTTTATTTACACTGGGATGAAAGCAATGGCATAAAGCAATGCTGTGTCAGGAGCCTTATTAAAGCATCAAGAATTATTTTCCTCCCCACCAGCATACTGTTTTCTGAGGTTAGATAGAGTGGTTGCAGCAAGGAGTCGTGACTACTCAGGACCCAAACATCTGATATTCCTTCTCTCCCCTGGTTTTACATAGAGGACTAAGCTGCCTAATGCAGAGCTCCAGTACATTTTTACTAGCAAGGCACCCACATCCTCCTGCATATTTAGCCTTACACATCCTAATAAAAGAAGCAGCTGCTTCTTATGGCCTTATGTCGGCTTGGAATAATTTTTCTTAGTTATTGAAAACAGCTGCTCTTCTGATTAGTACACTGAGTATTTATTTTCTTTTATACCAGTGTCAAATTTCTCCATTGCAACACAGATAGGAGACACTTAGTGTTACAAAATAAATCTGTGCTAAGTAGAAGCACAAGTGAAATGGAACAAATATTTTGGCATTTTTAGCAGTGCTACTTAATGAGACAAGGCACATCCTCAATCAGTTCATTCACTGTTGTTTTGACAGGGGAATGAAAAATGAGGAAAACCATATAAAAAATAAGAGATTCTTCTAATACTTCAAAACTTGCCATAGAGCAGTTTGCTTCTGTTGAAGGTTGTTGCAACAGAACACTTCACCAAAGTGCCCCACAGCAGTGAGATTACAAATGCTATTGGGGAAAAAATAATAAATAAAATAAAAGATGTCTTAAAATGGAAAATGGCTTGGACTGATGTTTTGTAGCCAGCTGGTGTTGGGGAGGCTACCTGAAAGATGACAGAAAAGGGTAAAGCCCAGGCCCCAGCAAGCAGAGATACCCAGCTGGTCAGCAGCTTTGTTCCCCCTTCTTCATTTCACCCAATCCCGAACATCTGCTGTGTTTAAAGCTCTGAAACCCTTTGAGCAGGGAAGCTTCATATGGCCTTTAAAAGACAGAAAGAGCCTACAGAAGCACAGCCCACCTGAGTCTCTGTGTGTAAAAGGAGGAGGTATGTGCATTTTTTTGAAGTGAAAATTTCAGCTGATTTGAGGCAATTTTTGAGCCCAGCTGTGGACTATTCTGATTAAAGGTATTTGGTTAACAAACAACACATGGTTTGGCTAATATACCAAAGTAGAAAAAATAGTAACATAGAGAATCAGTATCTTCCAGGCATTCTTGTTAATTCGATATTAACAAGATAAAGAGAACTCCCTCTCTACAAACACCCATATTTATCCAAACTGCCCCTCACTGTGCTTAACATGCTTAACTTTGCAAGATATTTGCTTAATGTATTTGAATTAAATTATAAAAAACCTGTTTTCAAAATAAATATCAATACTTTAATTTAAACTAAAAGTATCACTGGCACAGCTATAGACCCTGAGAAATTTATTAGCATGAAGGAGCTGTGTGTTATTTCAGTAGCTTGTTTGCATGCTTATTGAGCTCCCAGTCAGGGTTTCAGGAAGAAATCCCTTCCACTGGTATTTGGTTAATGATAAAATAAGTCCTTAGCACAGGTACCAGCACAACCTACCATCACAGCCCTCTAATATCCATTATAGGGGGGTTAGAAATTGGTCAGATTGTTTTACAAGCGTCCCACATTCTTCCCCAGGATCTGGAGTTCAGACCTTGCACAGCCTAAGGTGTCTCCAGCTGCTCCTGTTAACGTGCTCTTAGAGCACCTTGGCAGGTTTTAAGCAGCTCAAAGTCTCCTAATCTGGCTCCCCCCTCCACAGGTGTATTTTATGAAGAATTTTTTTGAAAGAAGCAGGTGCTCTTCTGGTTGTATGGTGTTGCCAGCCCTGCTTTTCTCTGGAGGACCAAGCAGTTAATTTATGGAGAGGACTAGATATGAGTGGATTCTTGAGAGACCCTGAATTTTTCAGTCTTTCTTTTGTAGAGGTTATTTGTGCTAAAAGTGTAAGAAACTTCAGCAGGAGAAGAGAAAATTGCTAGTCTGATGCCTATATACCACCATCTGTTACAGGAGCCATATGCAAAGCGGCATGAAAGCACAACAAAAGAATTGAGGGTGTTGTGACAACAGCGATGTAAAATTATTATTACGACTACTTGGTTTTCCTCAATATTTAACAGCTGCCAGGGAATTCATAGACTGAAATCTGCATCTTTTATATACTTAGTACTCTGGATTTGAACTACATAGGAACTCAGATTAAGTACCAAATTAAGTACCAACTTTTTGACAAAGCCAGTACATCTTACATTTAAATTGCTGATATTGAAAGAGGGCTGCAGAGCTGCCAAGTTGAAGGACCAATTTACATTTACCAGATAGATAGGACTAGCCTTTTAAAACTGTGGGGTTTTATATCTTAAAAGTTAACGGCAGTTCTCTGCTGTTCATTTTCCCACTGGATAAAATAAGTCTCAAGGACACTTCATCTTGGTGCCATGTAAAAAGAGGACATTAGAGACGGGGACATGATTTATGATGGTATTTAAATATGGTATGGAAAGCACCATGGCAATTTAAGCAAGAGAAGTAAGACCAACGGGAATAGCAGCCTAATCCACCCTGTCCATGTTGGGGTCAGACCCAGCATTCGCCAAAACACTGGGAAATGTCCCAGGCTTGTGACTGCCTGAGAAGCCAGGTAAATCACAGTGCCACTGAAGGCTGACTATGAGGCTTGAGTTTTATTTCTTAAAAAAAGATTGATTGGAAAAATTTTTTTTTGTGTCATAGCTAATATGCCAAAGGTGGTGTAAAGTTACTGCAATGACAGAAGGTGCATTAATAAGGAAACATATCCAATCTGACATACAGAGATTATTTGATGTCATATTTTTATTTCAGAAGATTCAGTTCCATTTTGGCAAGCCAGCTTTTCTAAAACGTGCCCACACTTCCCCTGGGCTGTCACAATGCCTTAGGCCTGGGGAGAGTGCCAAAGCCTGTATGCCTCCCCCTCCACCCTGCAGCAACGGCTGAATCAGTAGCAGCTCGGAAATAGGGGAGTTCCGAGTAGACTAATAAGGCGGATTATGCATCTCGGTTACTTTTGAAAGTTTCAGCTATATCTTTGCCTAAGGAAAATAGTTAGGTTGTTTTACTCTGATCAAATAGCTCTAGTACTCTTTCAGGCAAACCTTCATATAACTCATGACAAAGTCTACAGCACTAGATAATACCGAAAATATGATAAAATAACTGCAAATCTTTTCATGTGATTTCAAGAAACCTACTGCTTATGTTCACATCTGATTAAGTTCTATAAATCAAACTCTGCAATCTTTAACAAAACCAGTGGTTTTCAGTACCGATTTCCAGAGGCGTTTTGACCATGCAAGGATTACAGAAGCTGGCCTGATTAAAACTGCAGTTGGACAATGAGTTTCGTTACATAATTTGAATAGACTAATTACAAACTTGAGGTCTATGATGTGAAATCTGCACCCCATGATGGTTCTGCTGGTGTTTGAAAAATGGTTTCTCTTAGCCATCATCCACCTGCACAAAGGATGTGCCACTTCTTGGGGCTGCTAGTTAAAACTAACACATATTGCAAATATAAATGTTTTTGTTAAAAGATCACAAAACCTACCAATTAAACCAATATGCTAAAGGGAAGCTCATTTCTCCTCTCACAAACAGAGGGGAAAGCATGTTTCTCAGTAACATCTTTGACCTTTAAATCTATAGCAGTTTCTCAAAAACATCTGGATACAGAAGAAATCCTGTAAAGACGCTGTCATCCTCAGCACTGACATAGACCCCATTCCAGTCCCGTGCAACCTCCAGCCACACCTGGTCGCCTGCACTGAGCTTCAGGATGGTCAGGAAGGATGCCTGGTCAATCTCCTGGCTGTAGAGTGTCTCACGGGTTTTGGCCACCTTCTTGCTGCGGGTGACGAGGCTGACGCGGGCAGGGCGCCCTCTCACCGTCAGGTGGTAGGCAAAGACATAAGTGCCAGGCACACTGCAGTTGAATCTCCCAGTGGAAGGGCTGTAATCTTCTTGGTCATTGTACAAGATCTTGTCAAATCTAATGGGGACGTTGGGTGGAGGGAAGGGCTTGGACATGCCAGCGCTGAATGCTGATCGCAGGAGCTTTGCAGTGTCCCCTCGGGCACCCTTCGCCCCACGGGAGCCTTTCTTTCCTGGAGCCCCTCGGCCCCCTTTGCTGCCAGCAGCCCCCTTGGGCCCAGAAGGTCCTGTCACACCAGCAGGTCCAAGGTCCCCTTTTTCACCCTTACTTCCTTGCTCACCCTTTTCTCCTTGTTTTCCATCTGCCCCTGAAATACCTTCAATCCCCATTTCCCCTTTGCTCCCTTTTTCTCCCTTCATGCCCCCTTCCCCTCTCTCTCCCTTTGCACCTTTTCCCCCTGGCTCCCCACAGTAGCCCTTCTCCCCTGTGTCTCCCTTTTCACCTTTATCACCCTGTTCTCCATCCACTCCTGGGTTTCCAGCATCCCCCCTCTCTCCCTTGTCTCCTTTGGTCCCATTCTCACAAGTGTCCCCTTTGGAACCCTTTTGTCCCTTCAGGCCAGGGAAGCCATAGTTGCCCTTATTGCCTTTTACTCCAGCTTCACCTAAGAAAAGAGCAAAGTGTGAGGGAAAATAAAAGATTCAAAACATTAGTATTGAATTGGTTTACAGATGGAGGAGCATCACCAACAGGAAAGGGAAAGGTCAGCACAATATTTCTGGGTTTCCCAGCACATGTAACATACCTTGCATCCCAGGTTTGCCTGGATAACCAGGATTTCCACTTACTCCTCGCTCGCCTTGCTCCCCTTTGCCTCCTAAGACATTTCACCATTAATATACTGTTGATGGTGTTGTCTGCAGCACAGCAATCATTACACAGAAGATGACTGGTACCATTTTGCATGTGTCCCTCACTTCATTAATAAACTGGAAATGAGCAATGTATTTTCAAGAAATGCCTTCAGAAGCCATGGCTGAATCTCACAGCACCAAGCACTATCATGCAGACAACTGCATCTCACTCGAATGTTGGATTTCTGACTCTAATCAGCACCTCAACTGGGGGGCAGTTGCTGGTGTTTAATGGCAGGATGGAAATGATGACAGTTCTGCATTTCTCACTCCTGGATTGCCAAAAGTCTTGTTCAAGAAGTGAATCAAAGCCTAAGAGACTGCACTGAGTGAATTGCGCAGCATGATGCTGCTAGTACCCCCATTATCAGCTTTCCCATGTGTTTCTCCGTGACCAAAAGCAGCCACAGGATCCTACCAGTGGTGTGTGGCAGGACAGAGCTGCTCTGAGCTTGAAATGAAGGGCAGGGTTTCCTTTCTGTTACTACTGATGGATAATAATTGCTCTCATCTTAGCTGAGATAATTTTTTCCTGAGATACTTACATTGAAATGCAGCTTCTTCATCTGTGCGTGTCTTCCCTGGTATTTTTTTCCTATTTATATCCCTAATCCAAAGCAAACTGTAGTCAGATTTTAAACTCCCATTCCAAACAAGGAGTTTACAGTGAGATCTTTATGAGCAGCTGTTTGATGCTAGCTACGCATACCAAGTTACTGTCCCTGCACTAATGCCAGATAAATATCTCAAGGTGTCAATCTATATCAGCATACTCCATTTTATTTGATAAATACTTTTTCCTATAATTTTGTGGTATTCAATGAGGACAACAGCATCTGTTTCTGAAGTGAGCAGTTAGTCTGTTTTACCTCTTTCTCCTTTAGAACCTTTTGGACCTTGTGGACCTGGGGTTCCCGGCAGACCTTGCAGACCAGCATCTCCCTTTTCCCCCTTAGGTCCTGTAACATAATGAAATCCACAAAATTTTCTTAGTAACTCAAAAGTTTAGCTTCAGAAAGAAAATCTGCAATAATAGCTAAGCAACATGTCATTGAGGAATGTATATAAGGAAAACTTTGTTTCCATCGCCCTAGGAAGAGCTGGCTATTTTATTTGAAATCAGGCAACCAATGCAAAGAAAATGTGAGACAGATGGGTTCACCCTGAGCTCTTCTGCACTACACTTTGCGGACACTACAGCTGAAACCCTACAGTGGGGCAAAAGGTGAGGGGCAACACTGCATCACACGTGCTAGGGTTAGTGGGGTGCGTGCTTGCAGGTCCCCCGTCAGTCTTTCAGATACTGCAATCACCAAATCTTAGTTTTGCTTTTCGCTCTTGGCTGTAGTTAAACACTTTTAAACCCCAGCTTTCAGCTGCCTCAGAGCCACAGGAGCTCAGACATTCATAAAACATAAGCTGTAATCTGTCTTTAATATTTGAGTGCTTCTAAGAAGTTCCCACAGCTTTGTAATTGCCCGTCTCCTGAAAAAGAATTAAGTCTGCCAGTATAAAAGTGGAACCTGGCAGACAGCTCCATGCTATATAAAGGCTCAGTTGAAACGCAAGCAAGTTGGCTTCAATCTTTTTTTTACTTTTTCATCCACCTGGGAATCTAGAGACTCCCAGTGCACATCTGGGAGCACACTATGGAAGCTTCGATCATCACAATAGAACCAATTTGACACAGGTACTTTTCCGTCATCACTCAAGAGACAGATGAGTGCAAAACTCCCTCTGCAGCCACTATCTTTTCCCTTAGCCAATCCCTCCCAAGCTATGGGAAGTAAAAATCTCTCGAGTACCTTGTATTAAATGAAAAATATTTCATTATTTTACATTTCCTCAGATGAGTAGTTTCTATCTCCAATATTAGCGCTATTATAGTGAACATTTACACACTAATGCGCTATTCATTACATCAGTATTAGAATTACGCACTTTATAGATACATATTTTAGCAGTAGGAAAAAGAGACAAAGTACGTCTTATAAAACATTTAGGTGTTCTATACAAAGCTACCTCTAGTTAGGGCAAGTATTTATTTTAAAATTTGAAGCCAAAATTATTTTTGTATATAGCTTCTCCTTTTCCAAGAAAAAAAAACACACAAGAATACGGGCTTTTATCATAAACCTTCAGCAATGATACAGAACTACTTGCAAGTAGTTTTGAGGTTGATAAAACCATGGTTAAAGTGATTGTGAAAGCAAATCTGTGACTCCCAGGTGATCAGACACAGGGACAGAGAACTGAAAAGTGCATTTGCTGCATAAGCCTTGACAACTCATTTCTTGCAGGACAAGCAGGCAACAACTTGATGAGCTTTAGCTGAGTGCAGCGAGACAGTCATCACCATACCTGGGGGTCCCTGCTCCCCTGGCTGCCCCTGCGGCCCCATAGCAGGTGGGCAGCAGTCACAGCAGTTGAAGAAGAAATCAGCTGTGTCAAGTGTGTAGTTCTCAAAGGGGAAGAGCATGGTGGCCCCTCGGGCTGCAGGGCTCGGGGTGGGTAATTCGGCTCTGCCTGGTACTGCTGGGAACGGGCTTTTCCCCATGAGAGGGGGATGAGAGGCACTGTCACCCAGTAGCTGTAAGGTCTTTGTCTTCGTGTACTTCACATCTGGGGTCACCTTCACTCCTGCATGCACAGCAGTAACAACCAGCATCACAAACGCTGAGACAGGCCTCAGTGAGCTCCACATGCTGGCAGCTGCAGGAAAAAACAAACACAATAATTAATTGCTGCACAGCACCCTTTTGCATTCACAAGTTCCCCACAAAGCTAGCAGACCTGTGTGAGCAGCATCCAGCACACATGGGCACCTGTGTGGAGGACTACATTACAAAGTTTTACTTTTTATGGGGAAAGTAAAACAAAGTTAGCAAAACCTCCTGCCTGCTCACCCTAATTGACCATTGTGGTCCAGCTGTTCCTCTTAGCAGCTCCTGGTAGGTACCCGGAAATGGTCCCACAGGTATCAATAGAAGTTCAAGGAACTGACTGAGAGTTGCATGATAAGTGAGACACCTGATTTCTGATGGATTATCAGGAATAATTCACTAATTATTTCAGATTCCAACACAACTGCACAATATAAAACGCTTTGCGCTAAAAGGATAAATAGAAACAAAATGAACATCAAATATTCCAAAAATTTTATGTCAATATTTTCTTTGTTATAGACTGATTTTCTGGTCTTGTATATTCTTTTAGCATAAACTTTCAGGTCATTCTTTTTATCTTTAAAGGGTTGATTTAGCTGAACCAGAAAGAAAGAATAGTCAGTACACATTTTTTCCTATAGGACAGATGATGCCTCTCAGATGACTTGTCATATAAAGCATCTTTGTTTCTTTTTTAAACCAGTGTACTGACCTGTAAATACAAATGGAACAAGACTCCCTTTCTTGCTGAACCTGTAATCTGACCTTCCTTAGCAGCTAAGGCACTTCATTACATGAAAAAGTCACCAGCAGAAATGCTGACTATACTTGCCATCCAGAAGGCAAAAGGTGGTCTGACTCAAAGTCAGGTATTTGGGGGCTGGATTATAATCTTCCCACCTTTAAGAATTCCATTTTAGAGGAAAAAGTAATGTTTTTTTTCCATATTCACAGAAAATCAGATCATTTAATGGAAAATTGATTATCCACACAAAATCCCCAGTGATCACTGTTGGCCATTGCTTCTGTTCAACTCATTCTTCACCCCATTGCCTCCCATAGAGGGTAAAATATCCTTTCTCTATGCATGTATCGCATTAGTACAGGATACCAGGCACTGATTCTTGTCATAAACTCATATTTAATCCCAGCCAGCCCCAATCAACCTTACCATGAATAGTTTAACTCTAGGGCAGCAGGTGCAGGAGGACAGCACTCAGCGCAGGCAGGCAGAGAGGAGCCAGACCCTACAGAAAGCAGCAGGGAAGCAACTGTAGTTGCAGAGAAGGAGGGTGATCTGCCATCTAGGAAGAGCAAAAAAAACCCAACCAAATTCTCCTGTTGAAGAACATGCTCATGCAGAAGTGTTTTGTGACTGCTGGAGATAACTAAACTTGTAACTTCTGCACACCTGAAGCCAGAGCGGAAGGTAACTGCAACTTTAGAGACCTAGCAACTTCATGGGGAGATGGTAAATCAGTTTTCAACTCAAAATCATTTCTATACAAACCTCTTCTGCAACAAGCTCTAAAAACAGACACTATGCAGTTACATAGCCAGATTGATGAATTGCCATCAAATACTATAAAAACCTAACTAATAAAAGAATTATACCTTACCAGTCTGTTTAGAAAATAAACAGCTTAGAGCAAGGAAACGTTAAATAGATTTGCGTTCTAATGGGCAAGACTGTTCCTAAAATAATTACTCCTAAATATATAAATGCATTTCAATAAAACTAAAATTTTGGACTTTAGCTCACCACCAAGGATTATGAAATCATTCATTTGGATCCCCCCCATTAGGAAAGATTATGATTCACAGTGGACACAAAATATGAAGACTTAAACTTTGCTGTTGTGACATTTCATTCGGTGCATCTATATGTAATTGGATGTAAAAAATCTACTAATTTTTAGCAATTACAATAATTATTGTTCCCATAATAACATTATAATAATACACTTATTCTTTCGTTTGGTCCCTGAAATTATAGTCTTTAGATATTCTAGTTCATAACAGGTATTTAACCCCAATCTCCCATCTTTAAATATCAGGGAGATGATTGTCCTTTCTGTTATTTAATTAATTCAAATTCTTCTACACAGGAGGAAAAACACTCTTCATGCTATACATTCATTACAGACAGCAGCTTTTCTTGAGACAATTTATATTGCCACTATGTCTTAAATTCTATGACTTTATTGCGAATATCCCACTTGAAGACTAAATGATAAGCACGTGCTGTCTCCTACCTTATAAACAGTCCTGCTCCCAGCATGACACCATCTCAATGGCACTTTGTAAAAGGCAATTTTATTTACTGAGAGATTCAGTTTTATTTGTGTAACAGCTGCTCTCATGACCAATGGGAGCCTGCATAGCATGGTGAGACGGAAGGATTGGCAAAGTCCCCTGAAAGGAGCAAGGTGACATTGAAATCTGAGGCAATTCAAAAGCTTCCCCCAGTCTGGGACACTGCTCTTCACTTGGGACTTTTTTGTTTCTTCCCCCAGTACCTGTTTTGGGGTCTTTAGGGACACTTCTCTTTCAACTCACAACATCATGTTTTAGTACCATCAGACTCAGCACGAATTTGTCCCTTTGCTTCAGCAGGGCCTGGGTTTCTCTCTCAGTATTTAGTGTACAGAATTTGGCATTAACTCCCCTTCTTGTAGTGGGAGCTTAGAAAGGGTAAAAGAGAAATTACACAAATAGCTGTATGGGATCATGAGTACATGTGTGTATGTGCCTGCATGGAAATGCACTGAAAGGGGAATTCAGCCACAATTTCAGACTGTCCCAGGGAAATGCAGAGATGCAGCAAGGAAACCCTTTCTTCCCCCTCTGCTTCTGGCCCAGAGCAGGGTACCTGTGGGTGGCCATGCTAAATAGCAGGTTGGCAGAATGAAACCCTACTATAAAAAGGGACAAACCCATCCCAAGAGAGTTACTACCATGTTCTTCTCACTGGAACCAATAACCCCTCTGAATTTCACAGGCTGATTTTTCTCACTCTTTCCCAGCAATCACAGCACTCATTTCCTTCCCTCATGACCTTAAAATGGAGCAGCATTTATTCTTAGATTTCGCAACCTGGTTCGGAGTGCAGTACAAAATACAGGAATGTGAGGCTGCCTTTCATTGCCTTGTCTTGGTGAAATATGAGCAAGGAAACAGTCTCATTCAATCAGTCTGAATTTACTACATACCAGTACACTCAAAGTTCAGCTGCCAGACAAGAAAGGCTGCTTGTTTCAGACAAGTTGGAGAAAGCAGTCAATTCTCCCTTAATGTAAGTTGAGAGAATTGTAATCCCCCGTGATTTATTTGCAACCACCCTTTCCTGCACAATAGTCTACAGCTTCCAGCAATAAAAGGTTGATTAAGGAAAGTCTATTACTAAGCATACCAGGTTAGATCGATTCACCAGCTTTTCAGGCTATTCTGAAGAAAACAGTCAGTAGTTTTGCAGCAAGATGCTCTAACTCTGTGTAGGACAGGGGCTTCTCACAGCTCCTGCAATGACACCTGAACCAGCACTCACTGATGCTCATATGTAATGCTGAAAACAAAGCTGGATCCTGAATTCAAACAGTTCTTTTTGAAAAATTAATAACCCTTTTCAATACTGTAATTGGACTACATGCTTTAAACTGAAGTTAAAAATACCTGTGACTTCAGCAGTTATATTTCTGACAAGATCATGGACACATAAATTGAAGATAAAAGGCAATCAAACCAATTATAATAAAATACTTATTTTGAACTTAACTCAGGACTTTTCATTAGCAACATTAGTTTTTCAGTGGGGAAAGATTAGCCATTTTTGACCAAGATTACTACACGTTACAAGTTGGCTCCATACTCACCAAAGCAACTCTTTCACAGACCACAGTTTAACACTGTATTTGCTGCACACTAAAGCTAAAGCAAGAAATACAGCTTTAATCTTTGGTTAGTGTATTTTCCTATATAACTTGAATAGTTGCAGTCTGGAATAGCATTATTAGATCATGTAACAACCACAGCTTTTTAATTTATACAGTCCATATTGAATTACTGAAGCAGTTTGAAAAACTCATGGGTTGAGAGTGTAAATTAAGATTTAGCACTAGATTAATCACTCTGTTTATTTGGGGGATATGGTTCTGCATTTTACTAGCTTACATCTTACATAAATTATGTGTGTGGGCCATTAAAATTCTCTCAAAGTAGATGTCAAACACACTCCTAGCCTTGCATATTTGCAGGTATCTGTTTTTGATTGCAATTTGCAAAATTAAGTTAAAAAAATGCTGTGTTCATGCTACTGATTTCTACTGGCACATCCACCAGCCATGGGTAGTAAGGGCTGTGATTTTTCCTAATTGCTGGGTCACTAAAAGCTCCTCCCAGGGCTTGGTAAAAGCAAACATATAAAAGCCAGTACACCCTGTAGAAGCTTTAACCAGCATAAAGCAATTAATTCCCCAAGAAAGCAGCATTCTTCCAACCATTAATCCTTACAAACCTAATGCCGACTTGTCATCATTATCAGAGACAGAAAGGAAGGGAAGGACTTTGCTAGAGATCCTCACTTCTCTGAAGTCTGATGCTCCTCCTGGGTCACAAGGGGGTTCTGAACCTGGATCTTGTCCTTGCAGCATCCTCTCTCCCACTGTCATTGTAAAATACAGAGGGATACAGCAAACTGCATAAATATATTTTGTATTAAATTAATGGTACTTTTCTTCAATGAGATCTGCAAAAGAGTTTTAAAAAGCATCTCCCAGATGATTCCACTTCCATTTATTTGCAAATAAAAATAGAATATCTAGACCTGCAAATACAAGGCAGACTGACAATCCAAAAAAAAAGAAATATGGTTTGGAAATAAAATAATGGAGGAAACAGTGAAAACTGAAGCAGCATAGAAAATAAGCCAGGTTTGTAATAATAGATAATTTAAAATTTTAATGTTCAAGTATTAAGGAGACAAATTGGAAAAGAGGATGCTCACATAGAATACAAATAGAATAAAAATCAGATTAAATTTATGGTAAGTAAAAAGTGCTTAAAAGAAAATTAACATTTCTGTGTGAAAAAACAATTAATACTTTTCACAAGATTCCTCACAAGTCAGCAGGACTCCTGGAAGATACCATTCTCCCATCCCCCCCAATAATTCAACTTGCTGAAACACTGAAATGTGTTCAGGTTTTCTTCATTACTATTATTTCTTATTATTATTTCACAAGTTTTCTGATGACATCAAGATATACAGTTCAGTTGATAAACTAGAGGGAAGGGATGACATCTGGAGGGACCTTGACATGCTTGAGAGGTGAGACAATGCCAACCTCATGAAGTTCAACAATCCAAAATGCAAGGTCTTGCATCTGAGTTGGAGCACTCCCAGGCACAGCTACAGGTTGGGCTGAGAAGAGATTCAGTGCAGCCCTGAGGAGAAGGACTTGGGGATGTTGGTCAATGAGAAAATGAACGTGAGTGGGCAGTGTGTGCTTGCAGCCCAGAAAGCCAACCGTATCCTGGGCTGCATCAAAAGGAGTGTGACCAGCAGGTAGAAGGAGGTGATCCTGCCCCTCTACTCTGCTCTTGTATGAGATTCCCCGCTAGGAGTATTGTGTGCAGTTCTGGTGTCCTCAACATTAAAAAGGACATGGAACTGTTAGAACAAGTCCAGAGGAGGGCCACAAGGATGATCAGGGGACTGGAGCACCTCCCGTATGAAGACAGACTGAGAAAGTTGGGGCTGTTCAGCCTGGGGAAGAGAAGGCTGCGTGGAGACCTCATAGCAGCCTTCCAGTATCTGAAGGGGGCCCGTAGGGATGTTGGGGAGGAACTCTTCATTAGGGACTGTAGTGATAGGACAAGGGGTAATGGATTCAAGCTTAAGCAAAGGAAGTTCAGGTTAGATATAAGGAAGAAGTTCTTTACTGTGAGGGTGCTGAGGCACTGGAATGTGTTGCTCAAAGAAGTGATAAATGCTCCAACCCTGGCAGCATTCAAGGCCAGGTTGGACAGAGCCCTGGGCAACAAGGTCTAGTGTGAGGCATCCCTGACCATGGCAAGGGGTTGGAACTAGATGATCTTAAGGTCTTTTCCAGCCCTATCCATTCTATGATTCTATGATTAACATGAAACAATTGAACTAAACAGAAAACAGACTGAAATGAAAATTTTCTGCTATGTTGTTAATTAGGGAGGGGAATATTTCCATGTAAGTCAGTACAATAGAAAATTTGTCAAGTCAAAATGCAGCTTTTCTCCTCCTCTCTTACATACTCAATATGCTGTAGCCTTCTAAATGTTGCTTAGGGGCAGCAGTAAACTGTCAACAGGAATTCTCCCTTGTTGGGTGGAAAAAAAGAAAAAAGGAGCCCTTCTACTTTTTTTTGTTAAAACCAAATGGAAAAGCTATTATTTCATTCAATTTCATTTTCTCCTCTATTTTAGTTCTGTCTTTTCTCTTATTTTTAACCTGGAAATCCAGCCAGCCCATGTTTTCCAGGTTGACCTCTTTTTTCCAGGTACATCAGGATGCCCTTTGAACACCAGCACTCCTTGAACACCAGATGACCCCATGTGATCCCTCCAACACTTCTAATTCACTTTTCCTCTCTTCTCCTTGCACTCCTTTTTCCTCTGATTACCTCTCAGCCCTATGTCACCTCTGAGACCCCATTGTCCCTCCTAGCTTTGAGGTCTTCCAGGACCAGTCTGTCCCCCCCAAGAAGAAAGTCCTGTTTCACTGATAAGCACCTGATCTCTCTTCTTTTGGACTTCACTGTGCAAGTCCTCCTGGGGTCCTTGGATTCCTCTTTTCCCAGTATGGCGTGGTTTACCTGCAAAAAGGAAAAAAATTGTTAAATTCCCTTTACTAAGAGCAACATGTCAGAACAGACAGAATACAGCTCTGTCGGAGAGCCTTCACTGGTCATTAAACTACACTGTCATCTAAATAGTGACACTTTTTTTCTGTGCGATATATGACTACTGAGAACTAAGCTGTAAGTGGAGTATGCACTTGTTGTAAGCAAGCAATATATTAAAAGATCAAAATGTGTTTCTATCTGATTATGCTTCCCTTCAGATGCAATGGAGAACAGCCCCATGGACACTACAGCCATCCTGGAAGCACGGCGGTTTTATGTGGGCTGTCCATGTGCACAGCATTTAATTTGCATTTTTTGCAAAAGAAAGAATTATGAACTTAATGCTTCAGAGAAATAAAACTTTTAAATGAAATAAAAATGCATCTTTCTTTCCTTTTACAGTTGTTCTGTTTTCAGCTTAAAGCCTGGTGGAGCTTTCACTCATGATAAAAACATTAAATACTGTGTGATGTAAAAATTAAAAGAGTCATTTATGTAGAAAAAGGAGCTACTACTCATATAGGATGTTAAAATGCTTGACTTCAGATAAATACTGTAATGGGGATTTTCACTGGATGCAAATGAATAAAATAATCTCCCTGTAAAATCAATATAATTGCACTTAGTGTTGTTAAGATTCAGATATCAAGGGGAAAATAAGATCAGAAAAAATCCTGCATCAGGCTATGCCAGTATATCCCACAAGCCCTACACCATATGTTGTTTTAAATTTCCTAAGTCTGCAGGATGGCAGTGCAGTTACACCTAAATAGAGATTTATTGCACTTGAAAGCATAATGGCTAGAAGGATCCAAAAGCTACCGTTTCACATAAATAAGCATTTAGGGAGTTATTTAAGAACTATAAGAACTTTATGATACCTTTTACATTTTATCAAGTCAATCACTCTAAGAGTCCCTAAATGCATACTTAGAACACTAGTAACATGTGCTTATTTCTGTGAGAGACCAGAACTACAGCACATAAGTTACTTTAGCTCATCAGGCTGAACTTCTACACTGGTGCCAAATTTTGAAGCTCTTTTAGGAGTGGAAAATGGCCCTCCACACAAATGCACTTCCCCATAGGGGGGCAGAGTGGCTCCACTCTAAGCCCTGTCCCGGGCACGGATCGCCTTTGTCGGGACCTACAAGAGCCCCTGGTCTTGATTAAGAAACACAGCCATTATGTTTGTCTGGAAACTCTACACAGCCAAAGGTAAAAAGTGATAAAATTACCTGGCTCCCCTTTTTCACCCTAGTCTCCCTTTGTGTGTCGGGCTCGGGAATGTCACAGAAACCCAGCTTTTCTGGTGTACTACTGTTTTCTTTCAGTATGCTTAAGAAACAAAATAGTCCTCAATAGCTGTGCCTTTGCAAATAGCAAGTGGTGGGATTGTTTCCCTCCTTGTCTTCAGTACTATATCTCAGGGAAGATGATACTTCAGGGTGGGTGGGTCTGAAATTCCAGGTTGGTTGGTGATAGCAGCTTGTCCCTTTGGAGCGAGGGCTGTCAGCCCCTCTGCCAGGGGCATGCTGCAGCCAAGGATGCCAAAGCAGCCCATGAGCCCCCAAGTGGCACCCTCTGGGAGCAATACAGCGCAATACATGTCCCCAGCCCATGTTCCTGACCACCGTCTCCCACTGTTCCTGTTTTCGATGGGAACTGGCTGAATGCATCACAAGCAAGAGACTTCTCAGCAAAAAGGCTGCCTCTAAAAGAAGGAAGTAAAGAAGTGATATGCAGTGATAGTGCAGTGCAATTACCTCACCAGAAGAACATCTACCACTGCAGAAATTTCTTTCCTATCCACAAATACAGGGACTGATGTATGAACAGGATCAGATGCTAAAATAAAGAAGAAAAACTGCACATATTGTACAGTCTTTAAAGAAGCACAGGAAGATCTCCACTGTCACTATTTAAAAGACACACAAAACAACAGCTGATTTACACAGCTTCCCAGAAATTATATTTCCTGGTTGAAATTCCCTTTTTCATGTTTAATATATGAAACCCATGAAGTAGACCCATGATATGAAGTAATGTGCTGCTTTTGTCTTCTTTCCTGAGAAAATTCTACTGCTTAAAGTGGCCACTCTACACTTCATGATATATATCCCCATATTTAATTATTCCAAGATCAAAATAATCCCAAAGGAAGTACATCATTCTTATAGCCTGTTACAAACCAGCAGGTTTATGCATCTACATTTATAATAGATTATGTTTAAATAGATACCTGATTCAAAATTCTCTCAGTCTAAGTATTTGTCTGTAAAGTGGTAGAAATCACAGTGACCTCTATAAACAGTCATGAGCTACAATTTAGCTTTTCAAACTACTCACACTGAACTATAAAATTGTATTTTAGATAATATCATAGCGAGGAGATGAACTGTGAGAGTGATGTTATATGAACATCCAACTTTAACTAGATTTTTTTAACAATTTAAAGAAGTGAGAGACCCTCCTGGATTCTGGTTAGTGCAATTCAGACACCAAAGTGCATTTACAGAGGTTCAGCTTGTTGGCAGCCGTGCACCTAGAGAAAGATGTGCTGGAGTAGTCAACAGGCTGCTTGGACCACCCTGAGCATCTTGAGGAGTATTTCTACATCTAAGCATAACAATGCGGTATGTTTTTATATATTTATGTATTTTGTACATATATACATGTACAAATGTATAAATGGGAGTATTTCCAGGGAATTTTCCTATTGCATATTGTTGAACTCAAAGAATAAAAGTGTACCATAAAGTTTTATATTGTCTCTAATCTTTTGTATCCTTTGTTGCATTGCCTCACTCATCCCATATATCCACCTTCCCCAAAGTTTTTAAGGGTACATCACATCATGCCAACACCTCCTCTTTCCTGCATACCGCCTTATATCACCCTCATTCCAGTGCTACACTCGGCAGCTCTACTCATGCAGCACAGGCATTAGCATTTGAGAGTCTTTCAGAAAATAGGCAGTTTCTCACTTTTTTTTGCAAGGACCCTATAGGCCTCTAAAGGCCAAATGTTTAAAGTTCAAACCATAGCCAAAAAGTATGAGTCACCATTGTTTAAAAATTCATACTCTAATATTCAAAATCTAAAAAATTTTTATGGGTTTGTTGGGGGTTTTTAACAAGTCAGGAAAGATTTGGGCATGCATCTGCTGCTGTACATGGATCAGGTGCAACTATTCTCATATGTTAAGTTCTCATAAAGTTCCACAGAGAAATAAAATTTACTTGACTGGCTGCCAAGTTTTAGGAATCTTTTTACTGTTAGAACAGGTAACATTTACCAAAGGTGTATGCTGGGATCACTACCACAGCAGAGCTGTTAATCAACAAAGAGCAGGTGTTTTCTAAGAACCTTTATGCCAGCACTGCGGATTAAGACAAATATTATCATTTTCATCTAATTATTTCACAGAGGGTCTCTCTACCTTCATACACCTGCCACTTCCCCTTCTGAAAGACAAAATCTAATTACATTCATGAACTTATGCCTATGTACTTTCTTTTTTAAGAAGGGAGATGTGGTATCAAGAAGCAAATCAGGCATCAGCACTGCCAGCCCTTGTAGTTTTGTGATGAGATTTAGGACTCTTAAAGCTTAATCTCTTCAAACCTTGCGATTAGAGAAAATGGCAGATTTCACTTTAAAAAGTTGGTCTTGAGCCTTGTGTTAAAAAGGCTCAGACAGTAGGAGGTAAATGATGATCATTCCAAATGTGATTATATTTGAACATTTCCAGTCTCATAATTTGAGAATTACTCACAGTTTGTAATATTTAAGGGACATTAACCTGGTAACTACAAACATTTTTACACAAAGAAAGAAGCCGTGTTTCTGTTTTCTAAGTCAGATTGTGTTCTTGAATGTATTAAGATATATATGTAGGAATAACATCAACTAAAAAACCAAGATACAGGACTCAGTGATAGACTCAGCCCTTTCCTAGTCCTCAGCTACACCACCAGGCTTTTAATTACTACAGGCTTTAAACAAAGCCTATGTTCCTGCTGCACCTGTCCAAGAGATGGCAATGTCTCACTGTCAGACAGACTGTCCAAGGCAAAGTGTTTTGCATTAGCAAAAGCTTTTGTCCTAAGCTTATTATTTAATACTAAACACTGCAATCATCATCTATTTTAATACTGTAAAATCCAGTCAACCTGAAACTACCCAAGTTAATAAGCATCTTATGAGACAAAGGGCTTATAGGTGTCCACAACAGCAAATTTTCTTCAGCAGAGAATCTTGTCCTGCTCCTCTGTGGCATGTCAACATGCAGTGACGCAGACTTTGCAGGTTATTTTACATCTGGAGGTGTTGCAACAACTCTTGGAAATAAGGAAATAGAAATACCTGCTTTCCTTTAACCTAAATTCTTCTTTACTCTGGCAAATACATGTTTTGTAATGAAGCAAGGTTACTTCTCAGGTCACAGTGTTGTAAAGAGTCATGTACTGCAACCTTAAAATCCCAATAGGAAGCAAAAAATCTGGGAACAAAATCGTCTCTGTGTGCTGGACTCAAAAATTTAGGGAGTTTATAGCATCTACAAAGTTACAAAGCAATGGGGGTAGAGAGAATTGTTTTTTTCTGATGTACAAACTAGATGCAAGGGACTTGGGATCAACACTGAAGTCAGAGGAAGGATTCCCACTGATTTCTTTGGAACACATGCCTAATACCATGCAAGGTGAAAATTAACTATCCTAGAAACAGGATTCCTCATTTAACAACAGGCAAGAGGCAGTGTGAGAAGAACAGCATATTTCAGGGGTCATTTCACGCCTCATCATGCTCAGAGATGAGCTGCAGAGGCAGTGAGACACACATGGGGTTTGCATCTCCCAAAAAGCATAACCACCCACAGTCCCCTGTGCAGCGGCTGCAGACGTCAGTGTGGGGCTGGAAGAGCATCTTCTGGCTCTGCCACAGCTCTGCTATGGGACTTTCACAACTAGGAGTATCTCACACTCTGCAGGCTTACAATTCCACACACCAAAGCACCATCCATCTTTCTCCCACACATATTTATCCTAATTTTCCCTGAAGATCACCTGAGAGGAGCCACTGTGCAAACCTCTCCCCTTTTGCACTTTACCTGGCAGCAGCAGTAAAGGTAGCAATATCTCTGAAAGAGTAATACAGGGGAATGTATAATAACAATAAATATAATTTCAAATAACTTGAAAAATTACTTGTATTTTTTAGATCTTGTGATTAGGGCAGAACCAGAGTAACTTCCTTCCCCATCTCTTATAGCAGGCCTTGAAAAGGGAGAAAGAGCAAAATGTGCTTCAGTGGGAAGAATTTCTACAGCAGTAGCTGCTGTTTGCAAGGAGGTAACAGAGCCTGGGTTGGACTCCAAATGTAGTGCAAGCTTTGCTATACGCCAGACTTTGTGATGAAATGTAGCATATTTTTACAAGCAGAGATGAAAGACAAAGAAGGGGGTTTCCATGTTGGCAGGTACAGCTGTGAAGAAACTGATATGAGGGGGCAGAAGGTGGGATGAAAGAGGATAATACAAGAGGTTTCAGAAAATGTTGAGAACTGCTGCTTCAACTAGAGGCTCAGCACAAGAGGGCGCTCCAAGTGTTTCCGACAGCCCTGCCAAGGATGGTTTTACAGCCTGTACCATCCAAAGATGAAGCACAGGCATCCCATCCCTAAGCTTCAATCACCACCACAGAGCCCAGGCATCATGCTCCACATCCCAAGCATCCTGCTACACAAGCACAACAAACATTTTCCTGGGATAACTTACCAACAGCCTCTAGAGCAAAATGGAATTCTTGAACACTGAATAGATGTGATTAATAGATAAAACACAAAAAAAAACAGGTAAGACATATACTTTTCAAACTTGTCTCCACTGAGAGCAGTACAGTAATAAAGGCTCAATCTGTATGGTAACAGTATATAGGGGAAAACAAAAATAACAACAGCAAAACCACCTATGGGTAAGAACTGCTCATTTTAAGAAAATTTCCCATAGCAAACTGGTATCAGAATGACTATGACTAATCACAAGGCTGACTGTACTCATGCAACGTTGTAGAAGAGTGCAAGGAGACGAAACAAATAGGAGATGGAATTGCATATTTTTAAAATTAAGGTGAAAGCCTTCTCCAGTGTCTGGGTACAACCCAGAGCAGCTGGAAAACTGCCTAGCATTGCCATTCAGTGGGCAATTCCTATCAGACCACCACAAAACACAGCTGCTTTCTCCAGAGGGAAACTTGAAACTCCCCAAACAACTTCATTTTTCTCTAAAATACTTAGGAAGCAGTAATACGAGCAAACCACACATTCACTAGCACAGCCATAAATTGCTGCCTACCTACTGGTTGAAGGTAATTAACAGCACAAGTCATCCAGCAAATGTGGGAAGAGAAATGAATGAGTTGTGCCTTGAAGATATGAACATCCCTGGCTGAAGCTTGCAGCAGCTTTGCCTACCAGAAATCAACATCTTGTAAATGACCCACTCTGCTAAGAAGGAAGAATTCTGCAATAACTATACCTACAATACTGGGACTGATGCTGTTCAATGTCTTTGTTGGCAACATGGACAGTGGGATTGAGCGTGCTCTTAGCAAGTTTGCCAGCAACACCAACCTGTGTGGTGTTGACAGACTGGAGGGAAAGGATGCCATCCAAGGGACCTTGACACGTTTGAGAGGTGGGCCTATGAGAACCTCATGAAGTTCAAAAAGGCCCAGTTAGAGGTCCTGCACCCAGGTTGGGGCAATCCCAAGTATAAATATTGGTTGGACAGAGAGTGAATTGAGACTGTCACTGAGGAGAAAGACTTGGGTTGTTGGTTGATGAAAAGCTCAATTATGAATTGGCAGTGTGAGCTCACAGCCCAGAAAGCCAACCATATCCTGGGCTGCATCAAAAGAAGTATGACCAGACAGTCAAAGGAAGTGATTCTACTTTCTACTCCACCCTTGTGAGACAACCCTCCCCCCCCCCCCCCCCCCCCCCCCCCCCCCCCTCACCAGAGTACTGCATCCAGCTCTGGGGCTCCCAACACAAGAAGAATGCTGTTAGAGTGAGTCCATTGGAGGCCACAAAGATGCTCAGAGAGACAAAGAACCTCTGCTATGGAGACAGGCTGAGAGAGCTGGGGTTGTTGACCCCAGGGAGAGAAAGCTCTGGGGAGACTTTAGAGCAGTTTCCTAGCGCCTAAAGGCGCTGACAAGAAATCTAAAAAAGGACTTTTTACAAGGGCATGTAGTGATAGAACAGGAGGAATGGCTTTAAGCAGAGAGAGGGGAGATTTAGAAGGAAGAAATTCTTTCCTATGAGGGTGGTGAGGCACTGGCACAGGTTGTCCAGAGAAGCTGTGGCTGTCCCCATGCCTGGAAGTGTTCAAGGCCAGGGCTTTGAGCAACCTGGTCTAGTTGAAGGTGTCATTGCCTGTGGCAGTGGGTTTGGAACTAGGTGGTCTTTAAGGTCCTTTCCAACCCAAACCATTCCATGATTCTACTATTCTTCATTTCTATGACATGTTCAGAACTTCTATATGTTAATAACAAGATTACAATTATAACAAGAGATCACACACTCATTTATACAGACCATTAAACTGGCTATGGCAATTTAGTACTCTCAAAGGGACACATCAAGAGCAGAGTGATGCGAAGATCTGACTCATGCAGGTACCGCCCAGCATTTGTATTCCAAGTTGATTAATCCTTTGCCTTCTAATTACTTGTTGTACCTGATCTCAGAATGCCATCCAGCCCCTCCTTTAGCTGGGTACAGGCAGAGTTGCCCCAACTGGAATTTACCCAGGGCACCAGTTAATACTGATATTTATGAGGACAACTGATAAGCTGCTTACAAATAAACACATTTACTGTATGCTACATTTAAGCAGTTTTCCTGTGAAATATAATTTCTCATTTCAGACCATGGATCTTACCTGGCACAAATTCCAACAGAAATTGCACCACAAGTCAGGATAATATCCAACCAATGCTACCATCGGCAGCCAGCCAGTGCCTGCCTGGTATCCTGTGTAGCCTTTCTTGCCTTACAAGCACCTTGCACTAATTTCCAAACTGAAGCTATGGACCTATGTGGTGTTTATCTAAAGCAAGTGGAAAGGTAATCACCCACAAATCATTGTCACACACATCCCACAGAGGTGATTCCTCTATCCAATCTGCCCTACAGTTATATGTCCTCTAATTTGTCAGGCTGACTTTAAATGCAGTTTTGTAAGGAGATTAGTCTTTGACCTTCAACAAGAGAAAAGTAATACCCAATTAGGACAATAATGAAAGCAGCAATCAAAGCATCATATCTGTCCAGCCCCCCAGCCTAGGGATGTTTTTTAGGAATATTCTGCAAACTCAGACAAACCAAGCCTTATGATTACTCTGGAAGTTTCTTTCTATTATTCAAAACAGCCTAGGTAGCTAGACAAAATCTGAAAAAAATATATCCAGATATATCACTATTGCAAAAAGGATTTGGGACTCTTGTTTTGTGAGGTTTGCAAGACCATCCTTAACTCTGCGGTAACTAGGCCTGCAGAGGACCTTGCAGTATTTTCCTTCTTCCCTTAAAGTTACAATATACTCATCCAAAATAAGACTACATGAAAGAAAGTGAAATTTCAGACCTTGCTTGCAGGACAGAAGATCTACCATTTGCAGAGAACAGGTGCAGACTATGTAGTGGAGTTAATAAAAGCATCATTGTGGCACATGACTTTGTAAATATTTGAAATTCAAAGCTTGCATACAAATACCCAGTGCACACAATGACTGTGACACAAATGCAGACACCTAACAAACTAAGGTATTTTTAGAATGTTCATCCCTTTTTGCCCTCAGAGAGTCACCCTAATTCCTAATGAGCAACCTCATAGCCTAGTGGTTTACCTTCCAGGACGGATGAAGCCTACATATGTGTATGGAACAACCAGCAGAAGACAAGGGGCAGGGGCACTGCAGAAACCAGCCTCTGCACCCACAAGCAGGAACCAGCCTGCAGGCAGCAGCAATGCAGCAGCAACATGCAGCAACAGGGTCAGGTTGCAGAACAATGCTCCCTAGCAAGAAAGCAACTGTTCCTGAAGTCACCTAAGATCCTACCTGAATTCAGTATCCATGCAAGCCATGTGGGCAAAGGCAAGCTGTGGGATCTTGGAAAAGGAAATGTGAGGAAACTCACCTGGTCAGTGAAGTCTGTCCTGATGTGCAATACAGCCACCCGCTGACCTCAGCTGTAAAAAAACTTGCCTATTGGCAAGTATTTCCGCAGAGGGGCGTGACACAGAGCCTAAAGACTCATGAAATGTTCAAAGACGATAGTTTTGACTTTATAAATGTTATGCTAGCCTTTATGGCAGAGAAGTGATTTTAGTCATGTCTCAAAGGGGATGTTTCCTGCAAGAGCAAAAGCCAACACTCAAATCCCCAGTAGTAATTAACACAAATCCCTAGTGTTAAAACAAGGAAGGGAACAGATCTTCCAGAGCACCAACTCTGGGGAGACAAGGAAACAAATTCCCTTGTTTTTATACAAGTAACACTTTTGGTATGATTTTTACAAGAAAGAGCACAAGACTCTTAGAAAAACCTGAGGTTTAAACAAGTTTGGAACAAGAGGCTGGCAACCCCAAGGAAGGGGATGGCTAGGCCTAGTTTATCTGTGTTACTCATCTTTTATTGTACAGGCCTGGTTTTAAGGCACTGGGAGACTTCCTTCAATCCCTGGTTGCTCCAGCTGGTCTAGTAGAGAAGTTTTCGTTTCCTGGTTTTTTTTCCCCTCCCTTTCCTTTTGTCCCTGTTTCATTGTTTTGCTTTTCATTTCTTTCAAGGTGCAAGCCAGTGGGCTTCTCTTGGGTCAGTGAGTGGAGGACACCACCCGGAGTAGGCAGCTCAGGAAGAGAAAGGAGGTGAAGGGAAAGAGACTTCCCTCTTTCAGCAGGAATGCATGCTTAATCAAACCACAGCCTCCTTTAGAATAACTCCTGTCCTACTTCTCATAAAAAAAACCCTCAATTCATTGAGGAGGCAGTTCTGACCATCCTTCTTGGTGAGGTTCTCCCCTGGAAACAAGTCCTTGAAACACCAGCAGGGCTTGGCAGGGTCCCTGAAGCCCTGTCTTCTCTTAAGACAGACAACATTTGCTTATCTGCAAATCTATAATTCACTGTAAGGCAAATCCTTCTCCATTTGATAATGTGTGTCATTCATATACACACTGAACCTTCATCTTACATAAACTGACACCTCAGGGGTGAAGGTTCTGAAACACAACTCTCATGATGAGTGCCTGAGGAAACAGGTTTGTTTAGCCTGGAGAAAAGAAGGCTCAGGGGGGACCTTCTTACTCTCTACAACTACCTGAAAGGAGGTTGCAGTGAGGTAAGGGGTGGTCTCTTCCTCTGGGTAATAAGTTATAGGACCTCAAGGTAAGTAATAGCCTCAAGCTGCACCAGGGGAGGTTTAGGCTGGATATTAGGAAACATTTCTTCAATCACTGAAAGAGGCAGCCCAGGGAAGTTGTGGAGTCACCATCCCTGAAGATATTTAGAATACATGTAGATGTGATGCTTAGGGACATGATTTAGTGGTGGACTTGGCAGTGCTAGGTTAACAGTTGCACTTGATGTTCTTAAACATCTTTACCAACCTAAACAAGTCTATGATGCCATGATTCTAAAGCAGCAATCAGTGGGAGCGAGTGAAGCAAGACAGTAACAGATCATCAGGGTGATAATGAGACTGTGGGAACATGTGTAAACTCCTCTTTGAAAAATACCCTAACAACTACAGCTGTTGTGTGGACCAAGTACTCTGATAACCAAGAGTGCTTTTTCAAGTATTTTTATGGGATTGGTGTAAGTGATACACACCTGCTGCTCTATCACTGGCAAAAACACTTTTACCATTTCAAGCACCATCCACTTAGGCACCAGGTAATTTACCAAGCTAAGCTGCATGCACAGGAAGAATGAGGGCTCCCATAATCTTCCAGGACCAATAGGAGGTCTACTTTGAGCTAGAGAGGGGCACAACTATATACGTTTAAAACAAAACCTCTGCATAAGTATTTTTTGAGGTCAGAGACTAAGCAAGCATCAGCTCTGCAGTCAACATCCATAAAAATCGCAGCAGAAGAAAAAGGCACTGATCTCGCTGTATGAGCTGGGAACAAAAGCATCACCTCCTGATTGCCCTTTTGCTGCCTGTGCAGGTTTGTTTGTTTAAGTACCTTTTAAAGATATTAATTGAGGAAAGAGCATTTTTAAAGCATCATTAAAATGTGCTCAAATATTAAAAGAACACCTTTAATAACAGCAGTTACGTCTAGCCCTTGGAACAGTTTGCATTTCTTTAAGGTCTTCTGTGGTTCAGAAGACACCAGGTGATACCAGCACAACAATACCATGTCCCTGCTGCACTGGAGGTGGCCCCAGCTCCCACAGCCACACACTTGGGACAAACCACCCCTCTCTGCAGGGAGGTCCCCACCAACCCAGAGTCAGACTCTGGAGCACAGCCATGACCAGCTCTGCAGGCAGAGCTGTGGTGACAGTCACCTCTGGCAGAGTGAAACAGTGAGCTGCACAGCTACAGAGAATATGCAAACTTCAGCTCACCTGCAAAGGCATCTTTGAGATGCAGCTTGTTGCACAGAAAAGTAGGCAATTTACCAGCACAAGATTTTTGTCTCACGATTCCCACCTAGTTGTAAAAAGCAGTTCTACTTGTAAAAGTTAAGAGCAACCTTGCGGCTAGCTCCAGTCTCTGGGCTTACCATGGTACCTGCTGCCTTTGGGGGCTGGGTGCATGTGTCTTCTTCTTCAGTGTGAGCACAGCCATAACCCAAACAGAACTTGGTGCCAACAGTGAAACAGACTGTGGTCAAACCCTCAGAGTGCTGCTTCATCAGTCACATCCTCATGCAGCTCCTGGCCATTTGCTCTCATCTCTGTGGCACAGAGAGACACTAGCAAAAAAAACTTATTTTTCAGCAGGTGACTCCCATTGCTCAGCTCATCCATCTGCCATGGAAGGGGATGTATCCCAGAGGATCAGGCAGGGGGAGGGCCTCCCCAGGTGTCTCAGTGCCCTGGCTGAGGACAGGTACACTACACTGCACCCACAGGCTCCCATGCTTTGGGAAAGTTCCTTCCTAACAACACTCAAGCAAGTGACCTTAGCCAACCTTCAGCTGTGGGAGCTGCCTGCTGCTGATCAAGGCAGGCACCAGCAGCAGCCCTGGTCCTGCTCACAGCTGGACCACATTCACAACACCCCCACTTCACGTGCAGAAAACTGAAGTTAAGGATTTTTGCCCTGAAAGACAATGTGCGTTTCTCTGTAGCTCCTGCTCAACATCTAAGTCCCAATGCCCAGATGTGTCTGGCTTAGGCAGTTTTTACAGAAAGGCTTTGTAAACCAGCTGATTCACTGCTCCTTCAACAGCTCAAGGCAGAGCGGGACAACCAGCAGTTCCCAGCACTGCTGAAATCCAGACCTAGGCTGGCAGCACATCCAAACAGCGTGCATGAGCCCACATGGCAATGCCTGAAGCCCCCCTGCTCCAGTGAAAAGCGCAGATGTTTCGCTGAACCTATCATGCTGCGCTCATAGCCAGCACACTCTAATTCATTTGATGTTTCTATTTGAATGGGATGCTGGCTCACGCCCATGCACCCAGCAAGGAATTAGGTCATTCTCCACAAGCTCTTCATTTTGGTAGAGTACCAGTGCAAAGTTTTGGGTGCAGACACTACACTAGCAAAACTCATTTTGGAGACATCACCAAGAGCAATCCAGGGATCCCTCATCTCAAGCAGCACTACCCTGCTGGCCCCAAAGCTGAAGCCACAGGCCACCTGCAAAAAACATCATCTTAAACAAAAGAACACAAGACAAAACCCAACCTTTCTTAATGCCACTTGTTTATCACTTAATTAGTGTCATACTGTAACAGTTTTTAAGGCTAAGAAATAGGATCAGCCTGTCAAGATCAGGATCTGCAATTGCTCCGCTTTGTGAATGAGATCATGTTATCCTGCAGCCCAAGGGGAATACAGTGAACAAAGCATTTCTGTTAGTTTTATTTCTCACTTATATTAAGTTTTATGTAGCTCTTTGGCAGTGAGTAGGACAATAAATCATACTTTTATATACAAGGGACAGAATATACTAAGGAAACCAAAACCTTGTGGTTAGCAGTCGTAGTCATGTAGGATTTCAGTAGTCATCACAGGATTCCAGATAAAGTCTTGTAAGTACTTGTCCATCCCTATCTCTTTTCTGGGAACACCTCATCTGATATATTATCACCCTTCTTACAGGCCCATACCAGTGCTCACAGCCGAGCCATAGCACACTGCAATGCTCAGCTCTCTCCCACTCAGCCCATTTGACCTGGGAAGCTCCCAGGCACCTGCCCCCACACCAGACACCCCTTCATGCACCCACTGTGTTATAAAGTGTATTACAAGCTTATATATTACAAAGAAAGCGTACGATAGAAAGCACGGGCAGTGAATACGAGACGGTATCCCCGAGAGGGCTGGTGCAGCTAGTGTAGCTGGTGTCCGGGTCCCCGCAGCAGGGATACGAAGCGCGTTACGCAAGAGCATCGTTAGGATGATGCCGACGATAGCCGCAAGACGGCAAGGAGACACAGCACGGCACGGCCCAGCAGCCGCCAGCCCGGTAAAGCCCCGGTAAACGCTTTCCCCATCCTGGCTCCACGCAGCTGCTGCGACAGCGGGGCGGAGCGGGGCGGCAGGGACCGGCCCCCGGTGCGGCCGTAGCCGGCGGGGCGCGTAGAGGCGCGGAGTAGGGCGGAGCAGAGCGGTAGGTATTTAAGAGCTGCGGGGGGGGCATGGAACGGTGATGCGCGGAGTGGTGTCCCGCAGAGCGGAGTCTCGGTTTGTCCGCTACAGGCGGTCAGCCCATGCTCCACCCGTTCAAGGGCACCTCGGCAGAGGCTCCGTTCTTCCCAGAGCTTTCCTAAACCAAGGGGCCGGTGACCTTGGCAGAGCGGAACCGTGTAACCTGCGCTGCAATCGGCCGTTCAGGAGGAGGAGCTCGGTAAGGAGCAGTGGAGGAAAGGCCTTAGAGGAGGGGCGGCAGCAGTAAAGCCTCCAGGGTTCACTCTGTGTGCTTTCTTCAAGGTAGCTGATGGTGTTACAGAAGGACCTACAGGCTTCAGCAAGGTCTCTCTGGACTTGTTGCTGTAGAGCTGCAGTCCCGGTGGTGTTGGCAATACAGTGGTCAGGAAGGTGGTTTGCCTTAGAAGGAACTCACTGAAAACAAGTTGAACACCCAGAAGTATAGAGGCAGAAATAAGTGAGGAGTGGTGGTGGAGGAGGGAAGGGGAAGGTGCTGGTGCTACTCATACTACTAGTGTGATGGCAATGCTCATGTTTGCAGTGGTTTTCTTAGAGTTGATGGTTGCTTCCAGTAATCCTTAAGTGTGAAGTAAGCGCAAGAGTACCTCCCTGTTGTATAAGCGCAGTTGGGATAGTGTAGAAGAGAATACCTGCAATAAATGGTACTACTCCACTTAATCAGCATGCATGTATTTTTTTTGATTGCTTATTTTAAAATGCTTTAGGATTTGGGATGTTCATTTATCTTTTGCTCATGAACATCATGAGTATGGCACAAATAACTATGTCTTAACCAAAATCCTGTGAGTCCTTGGAGTGACTTCTGTATGATGCAGTTTCAGCAAAGAAATACATGGAAGCTCTGCACAGAGCATGTAAGTTTTTCTAGCTCTAATGGGCAATATGGTGAGTGAAAGGGTGCCTGAGGAGCTGCTCAGGGCCATGGGAATACTTACTCTGCCTCTGCATCCAAAAAGCATTCAGAATGTGAAGTGTGCTCAGGTGCTCCTGGTGTCTGGTAGGGGAAAGCATCCGTTGCTCGGCACTAGGCTCTGCCAATCTAGTTTTTAGTGGGCCTTTTAGCTGCATACCTGAAGCCTTGCCATGCCCCTGGTATTGAATTTCCCAGCCCAGTGCCTGTGGAGGAGAGGAGCCTGTGTGGTTGGTCTGAAAGATGACCCTTGTGGAGGGGAACCTGCCCTGCCCTGTGTAGCTGATGCTTGCTACCATAGCTCCTGTAGCCTTCTGTGTGTAAAGCACCTGAAATAAAATGCCAGCAGGATGCTCTGGAGACCTCCTCCTTTCTCCTCACCCATGCTGTCTGCTTTAGTTAAACATAACATCACCCAGCCCCTACTGCTTTTCAGGATAAATTGGTAGAATGTTACAAACTTGAAGAGCCTTGTCTTGTCCCACTACCTGACAGGTATATTTCGTGTGTTCTATCCTCCAAAAACTAAGTGGTGGCTTTGCTTCTCCCATGTTTGAGAAGTATGCTGCTATATCAATAGTTGTGTTCAAAACAGTTTGCTCATAGGGATGAAGGGGTCTGTGAAGGAAGTTCTTGTGAAAAATGTGAATCTCCCTTTTTACTGTTTATCTGTTGCAAATATCTCACTTCGTTTTTCTTTTCCCCTATTTAGATCAGTAACTGTCATGGTGCAACACTGCTTCCTTTCATTAGATCTCAAGGTAGAGGCACTTGCACAAGAGTTTGGTACCTGTTTTCCACTAATGCCTGTCATAACTATGACAGTATTCACCTTCTCATATTACATATAACCCAAGACTGGCTATTATTTTCAGCTGCTTCAGAAATGACTCAGAGCAAAAAAGAAGTCTGAATAAAAAAGAACTACATTTGAAATTAAGTCCTTCTGTAGAGCCCAAACATCTTAGCTATTTTGTTTATAGAGTGATGTGTTTACACAACCTTCTGAACTTTAAAAAAAAATCTCTCAAATCCCCTTGAAGGATCTAGCCTATGTCCTAAAGCTGAAAAGCTTCACAGGAACTGAGGCTTGTCACCAAAAGCAAAGCCAACACACTTCTAGGATATCTCCTGGAAGAGTTTGAGAGCTCTCAGTTTTTGAGTACTTGCAATTTAAACCTAATGCTGGTCTCTGGTCACAGGTCTGAGGTCTCATTTGGAAGCGTACTTTGTACAAAACCACATTAATAAATTAGGCTTACAATGAAAACATAGGGAAAGTTTGCCCTGAGATGTCAACTTGACAATTTACTGGCCTTCTCTGGAAGAGCTTACTCCCAGAGGCCAGTTCTACTCTAACATAGAAGTCCTGTCACAGGAGGAGGACCCAGATCCCAGAACATGCACAGCCCAGAGAAAACTGGAAAGGAAGGGGTTTGTACATAAACTGTAAGAAGCAGCTGGTTACGTAAGAAAATGACTGAGGAAACTTCAGAGAAGGGAAGAACAGAAAATTCTTTGAAAAATTAATTTGGCATTGGAAGAAAATGGGACAGAGCTTCTCCAAGAATGTTTTCGTTATAGAGAAAGTGCATCTTCCTCTGTGCCCATGTAAAGCGTGCACCAACAAATCAGCCACCCTTCAAAGTTAGGGGGAGTTGGGGTTTGGGTTTTTGGTTGTGTTTTGTTGTTTTGGGGGTTTGTTTTTTCCTGAGTTGTCTTTTGTTTACCATTTTCAGGGAGTAATCAGTATAAATATTAACTGCTTTCAACTGTTGTGCTGTTGCTTGAATGGTTGGGAACCTCTGTCCAAATGAGATCCCTACAGGTGTTGCAGATAATCCTCTCTTTTCTTGAGGATTAACAGTTCATGTATCATTTAATATTACTCCCCACGTTGTAGGCCATCATATGCTCAATCTGTGTACTTAACTCTACTAAAGGAGCAAATAGTATTTCAGAAATCACCTGGAGTATGGTGCAATCCAGGTGGAGAGAGAGCCTAAAAAGAATTCATTTACTCTAGTTACTGATGCAGCTAAATTATAGCACCAAACCAATGCTTGGGACCACAGTGTTAACAAGCTGTTGAAGGAGCACACCTATAACATGCACAGGAGGATCAGGTCTGTGTAGTTGGAGACAAGGAAGTCTGGGTCAGATCTTGTGCAGGTGTGGCATTGCTTCTCCCATAGTGCTGCTTGATGAATGTTTTGCTGCCTTGTTTTATGCTACCAAAAGTAAAAGGAAGTATTTTAGTCAGCAATGAAAGGTGTTTGCTAGACTTCAGGGGTTTGTATGCATTATGTAACTTTTTTCATCTAAAAGAAACAGATTATTACCTGTGTACTACCACTAGGGTCAGCAGGAAAGAGGGTTAGTGCTTACATATGAGAAAGATGCTAGACTTCATTCTCTGAGCAAGGTAAAGCAGACACCTGGCTGAATGCACCATTGTTTATTCTGCCTTCCAGTTTTCACCCTGGAAGATCTAAAAAAAAAAAATCAATAAAAAAATCCCCACAACCCATAGGTATAGCTGAGCCATGTTCACCACTCCAAAATGTCTGATTCGTGTACAGCAATCAACTTTTAAGAGGTCTGAACTTCATTCTGGTGTTGCATGAATGGCAGCAAAAACACACATGTAAGAAGAGTTTACAATTCCATAGCAGAACAGTTGGCAGTAATGTATGGCCAAGCATGTGATGAAGTGCTGATTCAGGAAGATGAATGCTGAGGAAGAGAAACCAGAGATGGCATCACTGCTGCTGTGTGTTTTTACTCCAGAGTTAGAGTGGGAAGTTATTAAATGCCTTTACATATAGATTTTAATGGTGCAAACTTGTCCATAGTGGGAGCCATGCTGGGATTATTGCTGCTGTTCTTATTCATACTATCTGACATTACCTCCCTGTGAAAACAAGTTTTAGGGCACATTTAAATGTCCATGTTTAAGTAGTACAGTAACCTGAGGGTTCTGCTTGTCGGTGGGTAACAGGCAGCTTTCTAAACTGAGATGATGATATACAGCTAATAGCTACATGCTATTCCATGGGGAATCTGAGCAGCAGAGATACAACAGAGGAACAGACTGAGACTGTGTCCCTAGGAAATGCTGGTGTTTGGATACTTAGCACAATTTTAACACCTGCCTCATCTAAAGTTCTTCCCAATTACTGGTCCACAAGACATGTATTTCATTCCTTATGAACTATGCTTGGTGCTCACCGAATAAAACATATTAAAGCAAACGCATTATGGACTGGGAATGTGAATCCCTTTGTTCTGTTTGCATCTACAGAAATGTCTGTCTACATAAAATGAATGGGTTCATCCCAATTTATGTTAGCATTAAGAGTGACAAGACTGGTACTTTGGGTGTAATAATAATATTATAAATAAGTAAGAACAATTATGGATAAATAACTTGTAGAAACTACATATATTTAATACCCAAAGGGGATGACTGCCCACTCCTAATAGCTGAAATTATTTACATATCAGACAGCTTTAAAGTAGAGATTGTGTTTTGCCTTGTCATGCCTGCCATTTGGAGACTGCATGTTACAGGTATCCTGCATGTGCAACCACATACAAGCCTCTGGTGCTTGGCAAGATTTACTTAAGCTCCAGGATGAGTGTAACTTCTTAGGGTTCTGCAAAACCCACCAACTCTTGTTTCCATGCTATCACAGCAGTCAGCAGATGGCCAGCTAAATATTTCTGGGGTGGATTGTTTGCTTGTTTTTCCTTCCTACCTTGTTTATAACTTTTGGCTCTACTTTACATTCAAAGTCTCAGAGATCACCTGTTTAATGATCATGGAGCTATCTTCAGCTCCAGGGTTTGTTTTTCCCAACTCTAGATAAAGTTGTCTAGACCTGAATACATCTTGGAAACCCCTTTTCTGTAAGTCAACCAAATGCTCCTGCTGAGGGTGCAAGGTAATTTTCAAGCATTGTTTGGAAACCAGTCTATTCCAGTTGATGTGCAAGAATGTCTCTTTCCACAGGAATTTCCCAGCAGGTGCCTTTTGCCAAGCACTGGCCAGCCACTAGTCAGAACTGCAGACTGCTAGTGTGAGCAAAGTCCCCCAAACCACTGTTGTGCAAATCAGAAATTATATAGTACAGTACCTAACACTTTGGGTCACAACTCTAAACATTAATCTAGCACTTGTAACTAGTGTTATTAAAAATAAATCTTTAAGATTAAGCATGCTCTTAAATGAAACCTGGAATTTCTTGTGATGATGATTTATCTTTTCAGCTGCCTTAATCACAGACATGTGTCAACAAGCAAGAAAATCAGGTTGCCACTTAATAAAAGCTGCTTTACAGGTTTATCTTCTTGCTTTTTTTGCTTGGAGGTGAAATTGCTGAAAATGATCTGAATGTTGCTTAATGGCTTTAGAAGCTAAATTTTATTCATTTTATTCATAGCTGGTTGTAACAGTCCCATGGCCTCTAAACAGAAAGGCCTTTACACAACACAACCAAATGTTTAAGTTCTAATTTGTAGATAAATGAGTGCTCAGTTAAAATTGCATAACAGCAGATTTTCTTCTGTTCTGCAATATTGGGAACTGATGAGCTAATAAGGCAGAACCCTTTCAACTCAGAGTGCCAGCTGACTGCAGTGTTAATGTAATAAAACCCAGTAGTGCTTAAAAATTAAAGTGGAAGCCTCTCTAGGACAAGTCATGTTTAAATTAAAGATTTTTTTTTTTTTTTAGCCTTGAAAGTTTCTGTTTGCCTAGTGATCTGCCATTCCCTTTGATTATTACTACAAGGTGATTGGTCTGGGTGGCAAGGCTGCCTGAGACCTTCTGAGGCAGGGAGCTACGGGCTATCACTTATGCTTAAAACTGGCCCTGACTTAATACAAGTGGAGTACCTTCAGAAAAGGTGCCTGTCAAGGTAACAGTGGATTCGTGTATCTCTTTCCCTGAGCAGCTGACTTAAGATGGCTTTCTTTCCTTTTTCGTCTGTTTTCCTTTTATAAATTATGCATCTAGAATTGCATTATCCTGAGACATCCCTCATGTTTGCTGCATTTCCAAGACAGTGCTGCTAACGGAGAAAGTCTCTGGGTAGATTAAATGCATTGGAAGTTGTTAGTGGTGAGGACAAAGACTGTAATTTGACTGTTTGTCTTTTACTTATCTTAACCTGTCATTCATTTGGAGACCTCGCAGCCTCTGCATTTAGATGGCTTACATTCTTGCTGGTAGTCCATGGAGTCGCATTGCAGGTGTGTCTGAGTACCTGGAAATGGGGCTATACTGTGTGTTGTGAACTGGAAGTACCAAAGAGGCACGGTTCTTTGGTTGGCTGCTAGAACTTTGTCACTGAGCTGACTGGAAATGCAATCCCCAGGCTGGAGAAAGTACAACAAGATCTTTTGTATAAATTAAAAGGTCTGCTCCTTATTTTAATTACTTCTGTCCTGGTTTTGACAACTTCATTCATGTATCCATCCAAGACAGCAATATCTAGTAAGTGATAGTGGTGAGTCTGCAGCCTGGTAGACTGGTCTAATATCAGAAAAAACAGCCTGGGGAATTTTTTTTCAGTGTTTTGCTGTTTTTTATACCAGCTCTTTACTGAGATATACAAGTATATGTGCTGCTGTGGGCAGAAAGCTCAATTAGCCTGGGATCTTTTCCCCCAAAACCACTGCAGCACCCCTCTGATAACCTTCTCATAGCCTTAAATAGCCACAGCAAGCATTCCAGTCTCACAGTTTCTCCATGTGGTTTAACACGTATTTACTCAAGAAAGGTGTGAGTTTATCTAGCACAGGTATAACCCCAGTATAAATACCATAATCCTAGACAGTATGAGAGGACCCTTATTGTTTTCAATTACAGAGGAAAGGGCTTAACCTCTTAATTGAAAAATGTTGCTCTTTTTGCAGAATGTATAAATGGAGACACTTGGCCCCCAGTGAGTCGCAGTTTGCCAGCTGTGCCATTTTTATTAAAGGCTTTGCAATATTTACAAGGCTTTAAGGCCTCTCTTGAGCTCTTCCTTAAAATAAATTATCTGAAAGGTGTCATCTTCCATTCATAATAGTATAGAAAACAGTGGTGACCCTTCTCCCCAGCCTTCAAAGTAAAGCTGTTCACAGCAAAGAAAGTCACTGTGAGATGTAAAATAAAAGCAGTGTTCCCCGAAAAAGTACTGTTGGCAGCCTCCCTGTCCAGGACATGTAGTCCAGGAGATACGAGGAAGATTGAACTGAAGGAAATGCGCTGCTTTGGCAGAAGGAGGGGAGAAAAATATACACTGGGGAAGGTACTGATGGTTAGAGGACACAAAAGAGGAGGGGCTGCTGGAAAGTAAAGTCTGGGTGGGTGATCAGGCAAGTACAGAAATTTTTCTACGTAAAAATTCACTAACAGAAACAACCCTCTCTCCTTTTCATAGAATAGTTTGGGCTGGAAGTGACCTTCAGGGGTTATCTAGTCCAAACCCTCTGCAAAGAGCAGGGACATTGTCAACTAGATCAGGTTGCCAGAACCACATGCAGCCTGGCCTTGAATGTCTCCAGGAATGGGACATCTATCACCTCTCTGAGCAACCTGTTCCAGTATTTTACCACTCTTGTAAAAATTTTTTTCCTGATGTCCAGCCTGACTCTTCCCTCTTTCAGTTTAAAATTATTACTCCTTGTCCTATTGCAACAGGCCCTGTTAAAAAGTCTCTCCCTGGTTTCTTAACGCACTGCAGCTTCACTGCAGTTGTTGCCAGAAAAGAAGTTACATTCACAGAGGTGTTCAGAGTTGAAGAGTAACTGAGGAACAAATGCAAGGAGGTCTGGGCAGGAAGCTGAGGGATGGAAGGAAAAACACTGGGAAAGGAGTCAGAACATGAATGAAAGAGAAGGAAAAAAAAGAGTCGGTTCCTTTATCAACAGCATTGGACGAGCACTTGGAAGGTTAGTTCAGTTAGGCTCTCTGATGAGCTTGCAATTGTTGCCTTCCCAAAGAAGAAAGGGCGAAAAACAAAATCTGCCTTGCAGCATCCCCACATGGTGAGGTGGAAGCTAGGCTGGCAGGATGCTCCATTTGCCGTGCTATGTGGGAGTGTTGAACTGGAAGTACCAGTGACCTAAAGGAAGAAATATGGAGAAATACAACCCATCAAGGTGAGTGCACTTAACAGTGCATCCGCCAGACAAAAACTTTATACATCAGTAATCAAAGTAAAGCTATGACAAAACAGGGATGCTTTTTACTGGTTGTCTTGCCTTCAGTAACTACCCACATACCACCAGAATATACTGTACAGCCTCTAGAGGAGGTAAACTATTGAATATTCTAATATACTTGGCCTATGTCAGTGTACCATCATTATTTTAAACACAGGCTGCATGTTTTCCAGTGCTAGCTTTTGCTTTAAGGGACAGAAAATTTCTATTACCCAAAATTCATGATGAACACAAGACTGGAGGGACATGATATGTCCAAGCATCTCTGCTTCTGGCGTTTTAGGTAACAGAAGTGTACAACAAAATGATACATCAGAAGGTTTTCCAGCAGGACTAAATCTGCTGTACTCCCTTTTCTTGTGAGTTGACTTGGCCAGAATGCATGTCCTTAAACTCAACTCCCGAAAAAAAGGAGTCCCCTCTGAAGCCTCATACAGTTGCTTATCATTCTCTCTGTATTTTCTCTGTTTTTAGCCTGAATTTAAAGATTATTTAAAATACTGAGAAGCGATTTTAATAAAAAGCAGTGGAAGTCAAAACCCATTTCCTAGTTAATACTTGCTCAGCCATCCTCCTTTCTGTGTGGAGATGAATAATTAGTGCATAAAGGTACTACCTGAAAGAAAAATCTTTCCTAGACTTGCAAGTTCTATTAAATACTCATTTAAAATGTAATGTATCTTATTTCTTTGTAATGAGCTAAAAAGTAAACCAATTTATGTTATTTGAGATTACTTTTTTCTCCTCCCTTTCATAGCTTGTCTTATTCCCAAACATTGCAGAATAATAAAAACTATCAGAAGCAAAGTTTTTACAGAGTTCTTTTAACCTCATCTTTATTCCAGAGCATATAAATCTGCCATTCACATTTAATGATGCTGGGCCAAAGCCATTTCTTTTAGAAGTGTATCTCCCTGAATTCCATGTGAAATCCTGTGCCTTTGTCAGCTAATGTGGTTTTAATTCCTATTGCAGAATGAATAGCACAGCACGCTTGTAATCAGAATTCAGGAATTGAAAGTGCCCAGCTAATACAGGTTCAGTAATTGCAAGCAGCAGTTGTTAGATCTAAAGACTGTTTTCTTCTGGTCCAGGGAAGTAAAGATTGGCTGGTGATGGCAGCAATGCATTATTTCTGTTTGAACTTCATGTAATAATTACATGTGTTATAAACCTGAAATGATGGTCACTGCATCATTTTTTAGTCGCGGGTCTTCCTTTCCACTGCAGCTGTAATCCAGGCTTCTTTATTATTATAGGTCATCTTCTCAAAATCACTGGAAGCTGAAGATGGAGATTAAGCATGTGAAGGACTACATCTACTGGCTGTACTACCAGTACCTGTTGATAACCTGCAGCTATGTGCTGGAGCCCTGGGAGCGGTCCATGTTTCACACAATCACTGTGACTGTTTTTGCTATGGTGGTGTACACAGCTTACGTCTTTGTGCCTATCCACATCCGCCTGGCTTTTGAGTTCTTCTCCCAGTTATTTGGAGGCCAGCCTGAAAGCACAGTTTCCATCGTGAACTGAACTTGCCCGAGTAGTGATTAGCAGCTCTTACAACTTGTGAAATGCAGTGTCTTCTTCAATTTTCTGATTCTGAAGCAGTTTTGCAGTGATGAAAATATTTTCTCTTCTAAAACATGGCTTGCTTAATTAATATAGCTGAAAATCAGAACACTGCACTACTGGCTGCACAGTCTGCATTAAAGGAAACACAGGCCAGCTTTTGCTATGTGATAATTAAACACATCACCTGGAATGTCATGTTTACTTAATATTCAACCAGCTCCCACTTTCAGCACCCTGATTTTATCACACTGGCACATATGAAACAGCAAAGACTGTTTATGATGGCTGTGAGGAGCAGTACTACGTTCATTATACGCACAGAAGTTCTGCCAACAGAGTGCAACAGCAAAACATCCCAAATCTTTGTTGACCCAGGTTAGAAAATACAAGGAGATCACTATAATATAGCATGATTTCAGCACTAATATCTGTCTTGTTATTGACTTCTGTTTCTAACAGATGGGAGAAGAAATCAGAAGAGAGAAAGTAATAGGAGTATGAACTTGAATCCAATTTTTTGCATCTGAATTGCTGCATTGGATGGGGCTTTGCGTAGCCTGGTCTAGTGAGTGGAAGGTGTCCCTGCCCATGGCAGAGGGGTTGGAACTACGTGATCTTTAAGGTCCCTTCCAACCCAAACCATTCTAGGATTCTATAAGATAGTAAAACAAACATACGATAGGTAATTTTGACGTTTACTGAAATTGACAGAAAGAAACAGAACTGGTTCTGATTCAGTAAACTCCTGCCTTCTTTGATAAAAAAATGAGACATCTTTTCTTTCTGCTCCCATTCATCAAGGCAAGCAAAGTTCATGCTTATGCCAGAGGAAGACAATCCATAAAACATAGTGGAAGTAATATTTTAATAACTGCAGGAAAGTTTGAGTGCTTAAAGAGTTCTCCTTTATAAAGAAGAAAACAGATTTCATATAATTGCCTGTGGGGAGTTTCTTGAAAAATGGAAGGTTTATTTGGTTTTCACTCTACACTTACATCAAATGTGAATGCCAAATCACAAGTTATAGCTATACAGTGCATGTATCTAACAGCTGATGCTACTGTTATTAGAAGTGAGAGGTGAAAAATGTAAATAGCTTTCAAATGATGTTTGCACAGTTACAGGATTAAAACAACCCTCTTAACTTCTTTATCAAGCTGCAGTGGGGTTCTGCATGCTTCAAAGAACACAGTTTGTTGAGAAACTAAGACATGTTTTGAAGGTTGAACAGATCTGAACATGTGTATGCAGTTTTTTCAGAAAAAAAATAAAATTTTATTCTTCAGAAACAACGTTTCCATGCAAGTCTCAGTTCCTTCTGTATTTTCTATTTGCTCATAAATACCCTTTGGTACTTCTGTGGATGTGTGTGGGCCAGGCTGACACCGTGGTAGACAGACTATTTTGTTGCCAATATTTTAAGGCAAGGTTTCTGAGCCCCTTAAATGATCTGTGTGTGGTCTGCCATGTTCATCCTCATTAGTGCTCCAGCCCAAGACTTGTCCTCTCTCTAGTGGTGGGGAGGAAAAAAAAAAATAAAGGTCCTGAGGGCAACTCTTGGAGATGCATGGGTCTCCTGCTTGCAAGAGACCACATTCATCATAAATACTTGCTACCTGTGTTCAGGTTCTGACACCTGAGCCATCTGTTCATATTGCCAATACAAGCAGATCACGAATGTGCCTGAATTCTCTTGCAGACAGCAACTGATGTGCTTCAGATTAAAGCACCAAATACCTGTGTGTGCTGGTGGCAAAAGAACTGAGTGATTTAGGCCCAAATTGAAGCCAAAGATTTAGCTGTCCTATCAGTTTAATCACAGTTGTTAACCTGCAAATATGAGTTACAAAGCTGTAATCACACAGTAATAAAAGAGCATTGGAAGAGATGAAAAATGTCAAGTACCTGTGAAAATTTCTATGAAAGATAGGCTAAAAGTAACAACCCAGATGTTGGAGGTGAAAACATGAAAATATTTACCTAGCAAGTTGGTGCTTGAACCAAAAACACTCCCAAATATCCTATCCTAAAAAGAGTCTACTTATAAGTAGATAACATGACAATGTAAATGCCATGGCATCTTCTCATCAATCCTGTTTCCAGTAACATCTTATTTTTTAATTTGTCAAAAAGGTTATTTGTTCACAATAGCACCAAACACAACTGACCTGTTTTTAGGAGTACAAGGAAAAACACTTTCTTATAAGTATGCAAAGGCTGGGTCTCATATCTCAAGGAGCACACACCCCAATGTAATGTTGCTATTTAAACATTTAACTTAAAGCAAACAGAAGAAAACAGCTTTGTTCAGGAAGAGGGAATTTCTGCTGACCTCTCATGGTGGGATTCCTGTAAAGCGCTTCTCTTCCTTATTATTCCTGTTATCTTTGTTTAGCTTTGCAGGAGGTGCTCGGAAGATGGAGGAAGACAGCCACAGTTTCTCTTTGGGAGGGTCCCTGCAGCACTTTTCTTGTGCACATTCTTCAGCTTCTTTACTAAATTTTAAAGTTTTGTGGCAAGAGGAAGGAAAGAAACAGCTGAAAATAACCTCTCTCTGCCAAAAAGACTACTCATGTTTTTCCAAGCCTTTTCACTTCTCCTTTCTACTATAAAAGCTCAAATAACTATAGCTACTTGATATCCTTAGTAGGTTCCAGCAAGAGATTTCAAAGCATTTTTGGCACACAGGAGTGAACAGAAACATTTTTTCCCAGGCTGAAAGAGAGGAGGTGGGATACCACTTTCTAGGCTTGAGACCACACCACCACCTGGGAAACACTGCTCCAAATTTGAGATCCTCTTCCCTGTCACTGAAGCCATTCATACATGATGGAAAAGGTTTCCATCAGATTACGTCTACAGACTAATGTGGAAGCACCACTTGCTGTAATAGCAACAAGCTGCAGGAGGAAGGTTGAATTTCGAAGAGCTGCCAGCAACACCAGCAGGAGGCTAAGTATGTACAGCATATGGGCAACAACTCCATTGTGAAAAGTATAGTGTTGGGCTCTCTATAAAACACCTTGGCAGAGCACTCTTTTCTCCTGCTTCATTATTACTCCATGTTAATTGTAGTTAATTGTTCCATCATTACCCTATGCTAATTGTAGTTCAGGCTGAGCACAGCAGCTGGAAGTTTTTACACCCAAAAAAGCAAATGAAAGGATTATGTTAAGAGTAAACAGAACCAATAATCCAAGAGAGATAAATGAAACAAAAGCAAAAAGGGAGATGAACCAGTTCCTGCTGTATTCACCCTGAAAGTACAAACGTATCATTAAATCAAGTGCTGGGAAATTTTTGGGTTCATCTGGCCAGCACCATACCTCCCTTGTTGAAAATTATTTTTCTTAATTTCATTTCATCAAAGTTAGCTTTTATCCAGCTGTAATGGTTTCCTGGCCAATTTCATGGATCACCTCCCAAATCCATTACTGAGGGTGAATACACATGCACATGTCCAGACCATGAACCTCCAGAAGCTTCTTCCTGAAGACCCTCCAGGAAGCCTTTACCCAAGACTATTAAAAATACTTTCCTAGGGACCTCTTCCTTAGCAGTGGTCTTGCACAGAAAACTGAGGGATCAGGATCACCTCCAGTGACTGTGCATCTAGTAGGCTTATTTCTAAGTTATTTTGGTGCACTCCTTTTATCACATGACCTAAAACATAGAGCTTGAAATAGGGTAGCTGCAATTTACAACTTGAAGGGTTGTCAGTGGGACAGAGACACCTCTGATGAGCAGCTGCCAGCTAAACTCAGCTTACATGAGCACTGACTGAATGTAGCGCTCTCATTTGAAGTGTGATATCCCTAGTCCTTTTCATAACCCCACAGAGCCTTACCATGGCTCCTGCCTGACTGCTTACTCAATAGAAGAAAAAGAAAGCTCTATTTCCATTCTTTCTCTTGGTCTTTCCAGAGAATACTAGCAAAATTGTCCAAAGCTGTTGCTGGGGGGCACTTCCATTGCCTATCCTTCCTACACATCTTCAAAGCATCTGGGTTCAAACCAGTCACCTGTAGAGACAGGCCATCATCTAAGTGTCTGATTTCATCTACATGGAATTCCCTGAAAAATTATTCCTCTTTATGAAGTACTGAAATCTTAAGGATGTTCAGGCACTTCTTTTTTTCTGAAATTTTATTATTGCTGTTATTTAGCTATAGTTTAACATTCTGGCTTTGAATGCAAATTCAGTGGAAAAAAAAGTTATGTCTTTTTTTTCACTTACAATGATTCATACAGTTATGGTTAAAGGCAAGAAGTCCCTAAAGGTTTTTTCAAGAGAAAAATGTCATTAAAACTTTTTAAATAATCACTTTTTATAAAGGCCTTATTTTAGATAAATCATTCAAAACTGTAAACAGGTCTCATCAATCAATAGCATGCAAAAATTATAGCACATGAGAAACATGTCTCCACAGAAATACCTCTTTGAAACTTGCCTATAAATGATAATGGTATGTAAGGGAAATCACTCTGAAATCACTCTGATCCCCATGGTGCATTGTCCTGATCTTGTACACACAAAATTAGCCCTGCCCAACACACACAGAGCACGTACCAAGAAGGGCTGTGAGTACCCTACATTATGCCTGTCTCCCTTCACCTCTTACAACAGCAATGCTCAATTTCTAGAGTTTAATTTCCCTAATTATTTGTAAGCTAAGGAAAAAAGGGAGTGAAAAAAAAAGATATCATAAAAGTACATCCGGGTGCTGTACCAGTCAGCAGACCTATAAAAACTAGCAATTCAAACATGCATAGCACCAGAATGCATGTGCTGAAATTGGGCCGATTCTTGCAGATGGATTACTGCATCCTGGGGTGAAGACACAGCCAAAAGGCAGTGTGCCAAGCCAAGCATTTTAAAACTAAAGCAGAAAAAGCTAAAGTTCAAATTAAATATTACTGAACTCATAATAACTTTCTTATAATCATACAAAATCATCAACATCCAGGGGTGGCCATGAAAGTAAATCATGAGGGGAGAGGAGGGGCAGCTACAAGGAGTGAGGGGAGATCATGAGGAGAGAAAAGCAGCAGCCATGAGAGGAGATCATGAAGGGTAAGGGGACAGAGAATCACAGAATCATAGAATAGTTAGGGCTGGAAAAGACCTCAAGATCATCTAGTTCCAACACCCCTGCCATGGGCAGGGACACCTCACAATAAACCATGTCACCCAAGGCACTGTCCAACCTCGCCTTGAACACTGCCAGGGATGGAGCATTCACTACCTCCCTGGGCAACCCATTCCAGTGCCTCATCACCCTAACAGCAAAGAACTTCTTCCTTATATCTAATCTAAAGTTCCCCTGATTAAGTTTTAACCCATTACCCCTTATCCTATCACTACAGTCCCTAATGAAGAGTCCCTCCCCAGCATCCCTACAGGCCCCCTTCAGATACTGGAAGGCTGCTATGAGGTCTCCACGCAGCCTTCTCTTCTCCAGACAGAACAGCTCCAACTTTCTCAGCCTGTCTTCATATGGGAGGTGCTCCAGTCCCCTAATCATCCACGTGGCCCTCCTCTGGACTTGTTCCAACAGTTCCATGTCCTTTTTATGTTGAGGACACCAGAACTGCACACAACACTCCTAGCGGGGAATCTCATACAAGAGCAGAGTAGAGGGGCAGGAACACCTCCTTTAACCTGCTGGTCACACTCCATTTGATGCAGCCCAGGATACAGTTGGCTTTCTGGGCTGAGAGCGCACACTGAAACTGGCTCATGTTCATTTTCTCATCAACCAACACCCCCAAGTCCTTCTCCTCAGGGCTGCTCTGAATCTCTTCTCAGCCCAACCTGTAGCTGTACCTGGGATTGATCCTTGGTGTAGGATCCAGGTGTGGACCTTGCGCTTGGCATGGTTAAACTTCATGAGGTTGGCATTATCCCACCTCACAAGTGTGTCAAGGTCCCTCTGGATGGCATTCCTTCCCCCCAGCATATCAACAGAACCACACAGCTTGGTGTCATCGGCAAACTTGCTGAGAGCACATTCAATCCCACTGTCCATGTCACCGACAAACATGTTAAACAAGACCGGTCCCAACACCAATTCTTAAGGGACACCACTTGTTACTGGTCTCCAGCTGGACATTGAGTACAACTCTTTGCGTATGGCCATCCAGCCAGTTCTTTATCCACCGAGTGGTCAGTCTATCAAATTGATGTTTCTCCAGTTCAGAAACAAGGATGTCATGTGGGACAGTGTCAAAGGCTTTGCACAAGCCCAGGTAGATGACATCAATTGCTCTACCCCTGTCCGTCAGTTCCGTAGCCCCATCATACAAGGCCACCAAATTGGTCAGGCAGGATTTCCTCTTACTGAAGCCATGCTGGCTGTCAGCAAGCACCTTGTTGTTTTTCATGTGCCTTAGCATGCCTTCCAGGAGAATCAGCTCCAAGATTTTGCCAGGCACAGAGGTGAGACTCACTGGTCTGTAATTCCCCGGGCCATCCATTTTCCCCTTCTTGAAAATGGGGGTTATATTTCCCTTTTTCCAGTCATCAGGAACTTCACCTGACTGCCATGATTCTTCAAATATGATGGCCAGTGGCTTTGCAACTTCATTCACCAGCTCCTTCAGGACCCGCGGATGGATTTCATCAGGTCCCATGGACTTGTGTACATTCAGGTTTTTAAGATGGTTTCGAACCAGATCCTCTCGTACAGTGGGCCCAAGGTCTTCATTCTCACAGTCCCTGTGTTCGCCTTCCAAGACGTGGGTGGTGTGGTCAGAGCCTTTGCCAGTGAAGACTGAGGCAAAGAAGTAATTCAGAACCTCAGCCTTCTCCAAGTCCTGTGTAGCCAGTTCTCCCGACAGCTTCTGGAGGGGGCCTACATTGTCCTTAGTCTGTCTTTTGTTCGCCACATACCTATAGAATCCCTTCCTGTTATCCTGAACATCCCTAGCCAAGCTTAATTCTAGCTGAGCCTCAGCTTTCCTAACGTGGTTCCTAGCTTCCCGGACAACATCCCGGTATTCATCCCAGGCTGCCTGTCCTTGCTTCCACCTTTTATAAACTTCTTTTTGACTTTGAAGATTCCTCAGCAGCTCCTTATCCATCCAAGGAGGTCTCCTGGCCCTCCTGCTGCACTTCCTTCTAGTTGGGATGCAACTCTCCTGAGCTTGTAGCAAGTGATCCTTGAATATCAACCAACAGTCTTGGCCCCCCCTGCCCTCTAGGGCTATATCCCATGGAGCCTTACTAAGCAGGTTCCTGAAGAGGTCGAAGTCTGCTCTCTTGAAGTCCTGAGGATCTTGAACTCAATCATCTCATCATTGTTGCAGCCAAGACTGCCCTGGAGCGTCACATTTCCAACCAGCCCTTCCCTGTTGGTGAGCACAAGGTCAGGCACGGCACCTCTCCTTGTCAGCTCCTCTATTACTTGCAGAAGGAAGCTGTCTTCCACACAACCAAGGAATCTCCTGAATTGCTCGTGCTGGGCCGTACCATTCCTCCAACAGATATCAGGGTGGTTGAAGTCCCCCATGAGAACCAGGGCCTGCAAGCGTGAGGCTGTTCCTATCTGTCTATAGAGTGCTTCATCCAGAGTCCTCTTGATCATGCGGTCTGTAACAGATCCCCATAGTAATGTCTCCCATCGCTGTTTTCCCTTTAACCCTGACCCACAAACTCTCTATTGACTGCTTATCTGTTCCCAGACAGAGTTCAACAGTCTCCAGCCTATCACTGATATAAATAACTGTTCCCCCTCCCCATCCACCTGGCCTGTCTTTCCTAAGGAGCCTGTAACCTTCCATTCCAATAGTCCAGTCATAAGAGCCATCCCACCATGTTTCTGTGATGCCATTGATGTCATTGCCCCATAGGCATGCACACAACTCTAATTCCTCTTGTTTGTTCCCCATGCTATGGGTGTTTGTATAGAGGCATCTGAGCCGAACTCCAAATGAAACCCGCTCATTGGCTGGAGCAGCTGGAATATTTCTACATTGCTCTGAGCATTTATTATAGGTGCTGGAAACTGACTGGGTGTGTTGGGAAAATCATGATGGGGACAGCCATGAGGGAAGATCATGAGGGTAGAGCAGGGTGGCTGTGAGTGGAGATATTGAGGGGAGAGCAGGGGCAGCCATGAGGAAGGATCATGAGGGGAGAGGAGGAGCAGCCACAAGAGGTGAGGGGAGATCGTGAAGGGGGCAACCATGATGGAACATCATGAAGGGACGGGAGAGGTGGCCATGAGAGATCATGAGGGGAGAGCAGGGCAGCTTTGAGTAGAAATAATTAGGGGGGAGGAGGAGCGGCCATGAGGGAATATCATGAGGGGAGAGCAGGGGTGGCCATGAGGAGAGATCGTGAGGGCAGAGCATGAGGGGAGAGCAAAGGCAGCTGCATGGGGAGATCATGAGGTGGACAGCCATGAGGGAAGATCATGAGAGTAGGGGCGGTCATGAGGGGTGAGGGAAGATCATGAGGAGAGAGCAGGGGTGGCATTGAGGGGTGAAGGGCAGTCATGAGGGAAGATCATGAGGGGGAGATCATGAGGGGAGATCATGAGGAGAGAGAGCAGAGGCAACCATGGGGTGTGAGGGGTGACCATGAAGGGAGATCTTGAGGGAATATGAGGGGTTGCCACAATGGGTAGGGGCAGCACCTATGCAGTGTGGGCCACTATGGGGCACTGATGTGGGGTGTCTGTGAGTGGACATTATGAGAGGCAGCCATGAGGGGGGATCAGTTTGCCCTTAGTGACATGGTTTAGTGGTGGGCTTGGCAGCCCTGGGGTAACAGTTGGGTTTGATGATCTTTAAGGACCTTTCCAATTCAGTTGATTCTATGATTGATTCTAAAAGCAGGCTGTCCTCTCACAGTGTACAAGTAGGCCCCTACCTAAGTCATTTTAACTCTTTACTCCTAAAATACCAAACTGCAGCTCTGTCACAGAATCACAGAAGGGACCTCGAAAGATCATCTAGTCCAACCTCCTTGCAAGAGCAGGGTAACATAACAGTGAGTTACTGATATACTACCACAAAATACTTTTTGCATAGAGCTCATTTTTCTCTGGTAGCTACAGATAATTTCCTAGGCAAGAAACAACAAAAAATCATTTATCTGGACTCCCTCTATTAATTGAGGTACTGACAATAGCAGAATTTAGTGACAAACCATGACAAAGATAGACTCTCTTCTCCTTTCTGGAGCATTGGTCAGTTTCTTCAGAGAAAAGAGCATGTGGCAACGGGACATAGGACAGCAGGAGACATCAGCTTCTCATTTTCCCTGCCCCATAGCCTTGCCAGCAGCAACTGCCAGTCCAACAAAGACATGCTGCTGCACCCAACTTACCCTCTTTGGAAAGTGACCTTTGCTGCTGGGATGAAGTTGGGATTAAGGGTTGGCAGCCATTGTTTCACAGGCCTCCTGCTTTGAGGAAATTTCTGCTGCAAACATTTATTCCTAGAGGAGGAGAAAAACAGAGCCCCCTCTATATCCTAAGACCAGCATCCAGCACACTGCACAAAAAAGGATGAACCACTTTGTCCTGCCATCTCAGTGAGTTTCCTACATCCTCTCCTTCTAAACATTCAAAACCAGGTGAGCTCCTCATTATTTCCAGAAAGATAGTGGGACAGTCTGTCAGATGATGGGGACACAATAATCACAATTAAACCTCAAACCAGCTGAGTTACTTGGTGTTTCTTAGTTTGCACTAATCTCTCCAGCTGCCTGGGGAATTTTCCAGCACAAGCCCTGAAGTGCATCAGGCAGATCATATCAGCAGTCCCCTCCAAGCCAAGCCTGATCAGGAACTGAGGAGTCAATAAAAAAGCTAGACCCATTCTAATGTTCAGATCATCAGCTCCTACAGCCACAGCAAACTTCACCCAGCATGCATCCCTGTTGCACACTTGTTGCGAAGGAATCAAGGGAGCTGAAATTACCAAAATGTTCTGGTAAAATAAACTACCTCAAACCTCAGGAAACTGAAAATCCAGTGTACTGAGTGGTTTTGAGCTGACAAGGGAGGCCAGACACCTGTATTATTCCGGACGTCCTCCAAAGGCTGGAATCTGAGCACACAACAGCACAGAGCTCATCCCATAACTCCAGCAGTGAGAGCTGTAATGAAACAGGCATTTTTTTACTCTCTACTCTTACACACAGGAAGGAAAACTGAACTAAATTGAAGAGCCTGAACTAAATAAGGACACCTTGGTTCAAAACATAATCAATTTTGTCCTTAATATATGTATTCCTTAGAGTAAGCAATATTTTGCCAGAATTTGAGGAGCTCAAGTTATGAAAATATCTCCAGGCAACCTACATAGAAACTCCCTGGCTGTAAGGCCATGATTCATAAGTGGAGGTAAGAATTAACTCTGAGAGCTCACAATTATTACCATTGGTGTCTACTCCACCCTTATTTCAGAGGCTTCTTTCAGTAGTTGCTACATCAGGACAGCTAAAAGCTGATAAGCTCTCCTGATTCTGATGTTCCAGTAGCTCCAAAGTGGTACTGCCCTGGAGTTCTTACTGAAATAACTAAGGCCTCCTTTAGATTAGAGTAAGAAGCTCAAAACTAGAAACAGGCCATAGAAATTGCTTTATGTAGCTTAATATAAACTGTAGCACCCTTTCACTACCAAGACATTAGTTGAGGTTTAAAAGTTAAATGAAAAAGATGCATGAGGACCCTTTGCATCAAAATATGCATACTACTGTTGACACATGCTCAGGCAAGAGAAAAAAGCTAAGAACCAGGACAAAGATGAGAATGTTAACAGCTACACGATGGATAACAGAGTAAATCTGGCAGACCTGTATGAAAAAAAAAAACGCCAAACCAGATTCTGCTTTGCTTACAATGACTGGACAAAGAGGGAGAAGAGAGGGAAACAAAAGTAAATTGTGGCCACATCAGGAATAGACATATTGTCAGCTAGTGTACTGTTTCAGTTATTTTTTCTGACAGCTCCTGTCTTTGCTTCATAATCATGGAGTAGATCAGAAATATCTCATTATTCCAAGGTCATATTCAAGGATGAATTACATGCCATGATTTTTTATGTGGTTTGGGGTTTTCTCACAAAGAGAAAAAAAAATAAAAGAACAGGAAGAGAAAATAGAGGTAGAATATACATCATTGAGTATTTGACCAAAACCACTGAGGCCAGCTAAGAACAAAGCACCCTAATGCTGGAGAGGGATGTAAGAAGGTTGCAGCAATGTAATTAAAAGACAGAGTGACAAGGCACAGCAAACAGCCTCACCCATCAGGCTGGCAAAGGAAAGAGCTTCTATCAGTTCTTCGCATACTCCACAGCCACAAATTGCACAACGAGAGAAGCTTGGTAGCTAATACACAGTAATTATCTGTCAAATGCAGAGATTGAGTGATTTATGAAGTAACAGCTGGAAAAAAGATGGTGCAAACCAAGTAGACACATCCAACTCCATTCATTCTGGTCCCTTGCAGACAGAAGTACAGAATGTACCAGATATTTCACTCAAGGTAAATAATACTCAGACCCCAAGAAGCCCTCTCTACATCACAGTCAAAATACTTTTGACTTCCCTTCCAATATTTCTCCTCACATGAGACTAAACAGTACAACTTGATGAAGTCAAGCAGAATTAGACCCCTGTCAAAGTGTGCATACCTACACCAAGCTCTGCTTTCAGCTGTCCATGCTGTCTCACACTTGGTGTGGAGAAACCCCAAGAAATAAAAAGAGTTTCCTGTATTAAAGCCTTCACATTTGGCTATATGTGACTCATGCTATCCAATAATCCGAGTATTTTGGTACCCAAAAGCTCCTTCTTATCACAGCTATATTTTCGTAGCACCAAAATACCTCAGAGCCCCATACCCAGTTCAATCTCAGCTTTCTATTCAGAATTACTGTGCTCTCTAAAATCCACCCCATCCAAACACTGTTACAAGAACACAGGACTTGGCCACTGAAATGAGCATCTTACTGAAGCAGCCCTGCATACATGGCCTGTTTCTCCAAGAAATCTTCAATAGCAAAACTAGCACCACTAGTCTTTTATATAAATGCACATACTCCATAAATAAATCATGAGCTGCAAGCATTCATATCAGCTTTGGAAGTTTCCACTCACAAAAAGCATCCTACAGTCAGTGCATTTAAAAGTCTATCATACGTACATTAAGTTCCGGTTTTGCAATTTTATAGCTGAGCAATACCTGCACAGACATCTTTTAATAGCTATGTGTCAGATCTCCATGTCGTGCCTGTGCCAACATGATGGGAGCGGTGGAAAAAAAAAATTCAACCCACTGAAGTTGCAACACTTCTTCCTGAGAATATATCTTGATGAATAATTATTTAAAAAATGTATATACTATCACAGAGGACTGTCACCAGCAAAAAAAAAAAAAGAAAAAGAATAAAAAAAAAGAAGAAAGAGCTACCTGCCATTACATTTATCAAATCTGCTACTTCAGCACTGTTCCAGGTTACCACAGGTAAGATGTTTAATGCTAATACGTTCAAGTGGTCTGGCAGAGCTCTGGGTCAGCAGAATATTCCCGCTCTCCTCCTTCCATGTTTTTCTTTCCTGGCCATTCATGCAGTTTTCGTGTGTCAGTCCACACTCTCTGGCACAAATTAGCTACAATTACACAGATTAGTATTCGTGTTCTTTTGAATTGGACTATTTTGCACTCCAGCTTTGCCCCAGAGGGTTATTTCAGTCATACAAGGTTGACATACTGACAACCTTGCTGACTGCTGCAATATGACTACTGCTAACTGAAGAAGGCATCAAGTCTGTACAAAAACAAAGCTACTCAACACCTCCCCTCTGCTGCACTCCAGAGAAGGCATGCCATACAGCAAACCTCAGGCTGCTCCAGCCTGGTGAAGGCCATTCATCCAGCTGTGTAGCTTTATATCATCTTCCCTTCCTACCTTTTCCAGCTGGCTCCACATGGCCCAGTGCAAAGCTGGATCACTGTTTCCATTTGTTTTACCTCCCATTTGCACCTACAAAGTCATCTCATTTCCTTACTCCTCCTTTTCCCCTATAAACTATTGATCTTTGACTGTTCCAAACACATAACTTCTGCCTCCACCATCCTCCTGTCATAGAATCATAGAATTGGGTTGGAAGGGACCTTAAAGACCACCTAGCTCCTACACCCTGCCAGGCAGACACCTTCCACTAAACCAGGCTGCTCAAAGCTCCATCCAGACCACCCACAACTTCTCCAGGCAACCTGTTCCAGTGTCTCACCACCCTCACAGTAAATAACTTCTTCCTAATATCTAATCTAACTCTCCCCTTTTTCAGTTTAAAGTCATTCGCTATAGTCATATGACAACATGTCCTTGTAAAAAGTCCCTCTCCATTTTTTTGGAAGCCCCCTTTACATAGTCCTCTGGTTTTACCCTCAAGAGCAGAGATAGAGCAGAAGGAGCAGTGCACATCCCAGCCAAAGGACAAGGGATACAGGTTTGGTTCTAGAACAAGTTCACTGAGCCGTTTTTTGGCTTTTCCTCTGCCTGGTTTTGTCTCCAATCAATTGGAGGCAAGTCTAGGAACTGTCAGCACCATCCACAGTTGTGGATGTGCAGAATGTTTTTACCCACATACCATGTTTCACATATTCTCTCATATGGGAACTCAAAATTCCAGTATTTGAAAATATAAATTCTACAAAAATATATTTATTTTACTGATGCCAATGTCCAGGCTTTACAGTGGCATGAACCCTCTCCTGTCAGTCTCACATCTCTGAGCACAACATATCCTCTCGCCAGGTTTCCTTTAGCCAACTAATGGGATGAGATGTTTTTAGCTGAGACACGGAAGATTACAAAAGGCAAGTGGAAAGCAAACAGCTACTGTACCACAGTCTCTAAGATTCCTATCATGTTCTGATGAGCAAATATTTACCTTTTTGAAACAATTATTCTGAGGTTCAGGTCTAGTGCATCCCAGTACAGGTAACAAACATACCAATACTAAAGCAATACTTCCTGGGTCCTGTCCATGCTTTTCCTTAAAATTAAGTCTTTGCCATAGCTCTTCCCCAACCCAGGTAAAGAAGGCTGAATTGAGTAACAAGACCCATCACCATCTTTTACGCTAAGCCACAAAAAATGTAATAAAAGCGAATGCTAAATTGAATGTATATGTGGGAATTTGCTGTAATTTCTACACAAGCTCTCAGGCAGGCACTACACTAAAACTGCCACCCCTCTTTGAAACAGGAACATTTTGCAATCTCAGAACAATGGCTAAATATAAAAAAGCAATGGAGAATTAATTACCAAAACATTTTCTCTAGCAATATAGCATGTTGATTAGGCAGTGTAAAGGATGAGCTGCTCAGGTTGTCCTGATGATAAACTAAAATCTTGGGGTTTGTGGTTATCAAGAAACAGTAAGCTGTGATGTTTGATAAACACAAAATGGGTGACAGGAGCTTCTGAAGGATAGAAGTTAATATGAAGAGGATTTTCCCTTGTAATACCCAGGAGAAGATCTTATTTTATGAATCTAGAATTTCTTCTTATTCAAGTAGCTCAATTCAAGTAACTATCATTTAAGTTATTTTGTTTTTTAATGGCTACTAAGAAAAAAATCACTTGTTGCTAAGCCCAGAATACAGCAATGATTCTTAAAAAGGCTCCAGGAATTTAGAAAGCAGAGGATGCCTTTCAGTGCAAAATTGCTGCATGCATTCACTTTGCCTCTGACAGCAGCAGCAGGACTGGGTTTGCACAAAACCAGCACCTCTGCCTCTGGCACACTGAATATCCAGCTACTTCAGCTGCTTCAACACACAGCAAAATAGAGAATTATCCTCCTCTGTTGACAAACAGCAGCATTCATCCCTCACTCTGGTACCCCTTGCACAGCCTGCACACATGCTACTGTTCTTTCAAATGTTATTCAAGAAATATGCTCTGGACTGGATCAAATACACCTTATATGCATGTTTCATGCAACATCTTACCTACCTAAAAGGAAACTAAACCATATATGTGCTGTGACTAAGCCCATTAAAGCCTGATGATGCAACACACAGGTTTTATCTATTGATCAGCTCAAAGCAGCGTCACAATATGCTGATCTCTGTTGCAAAGCTATTTTAAAGAAGTTTCTTTTCAGCTCTCTTTGTTCCTGCCTCTGAAGTTCAGCAGTAATAATGTTTGTGGCTCATCCTTTAAATTGGATTGCTAATTGGATTCCTCACAAGGAATTGAAGACATAGGCAAGAACTGGAAAATAACTGGAGCATTATCCCAGTAAATTTAGTGCAGATTATCTCGCAGAAAGCAGCTCCTGGAAGTGTCATGTCCCAGTGGAATTAGATAATGTTACTCCAATTCATACTGCTCCCTGAAACCACAGAAGACGAGTTGAAACAGTAGTACCCCTGCGTAAGCACAGCTCTGCATGGCCTGTGCTGCTGGAATTATTAGTTTGCAACTTTACAACTGCAACCCAGAAAAGGCAACAAGAGCCTTTCCTAAAGGAACAGGCCACTTGGCAATGTCTGATTAAAACCCTAAATGGGGGGCTGTGGTGTAGATGAACCAGTAGCTGCAAACACAAAGCTGGATGGGATGAACAGCAAAGAAGAGCAATCATATGGAGGGGATGTGAGGATATCCCTCCTAGGACTTAGAACGTGGGAATAGTTGTGCCTGCAGGGCAGGTATAAGCCCCTTCTTCGCACTGCATATGGAGAAAGACACCTCCTGGTCAGCAAAGCTGCTGCCTGGTTCCTGCTTGAAGCCAGATCTTGGCTCTTGCTAAATCTGGAAACTGGGAGTTAGCACCCCACATCCAGGCAAGGCACAGACTGCTCCTGCATATGAATATCTCCTATGGTTTTAAGAACTACTGGCACAGGGAGCTGCTGCCTCCACCTCATATCCTTAAACAGCTCACTTGACTGCAGCCCTACATTTATTTCCTCGCTGAGTACTGACTACGCTTCTGTTACTTGTCTGCTCTTTGAATAGAAACTACTTAATTCTTCCAAATGAATGCAATAGGAAGAAGGGTAAAATTGCCAGGAATGTATACATGCTCAGGACCTTGATAACTAGAAATACAGGCTAGGTGTCAGCATGATCCTCTTAAAAGCTAAATCTGACATCAGTAAAGATCATAGAGATGTTTCACTGTTATTACACAACCCGTCCCATGTATCCATCTGAATTAATATAAGAACCATCTATTCTTAATATAATTCTACAGTTAAATGAGGGTATTTTTATTAATATGACTTGGTGGTGCTGAATGCACTAGAAGCAGTGCACACTGCTCTAAATTCCAAATTTATTTCACGGGGAATATTAAAAAAAAAAAAAAAGAAAGAAATGAACCATGTTTGGTTTTGTTCTTGAATTCTTGAGAGTTTTACCTTTAAATTAAAACAGCTAATGAAAACAGTAGTCCAGAACAAAACCTGTCTGTTAGAAGGTCAGAATAGGTCCCAAGAGCTCTTCTGGTAGCTTTGCCATCTCCTTTCCTGGATTCAGTTTACATGAGCAAATAGTGACCTCAGGTGTCTGATAAATTAATCACAGGAAAATCTTTTCCATGAATTTATCATTCAATGCTTCTTCTATTTATTGTTTCTGCTGAAAATTAAGCTGCTGTGATCAATCTGTTCCAGCTGACACAGCTCCACAAATGCTCTCCTGGCTTTTCTTGCCTTGGCACTTGAGCTTTTGTGCAAAATACATACAGGTATTTACTCAAGGACCTGTTATCCACATACAGGAATTTGAGAAAACCTCCCTTAAAACTGTTTAAAAATGGTGTGCTTGTTTTCCTTTACATATCACAGATGCTTTTAATGCTGTGACTTCAGTATTGTTTGGTTAGCTTGGAGACCAAGCAGCACATCTGAAGACTGGATACAAAATTTATTGCAAATCTTAGGATAAACTCATCTTGACTTGTATATGAGTTCAGTGTCATTCATATAATTCAAATGTCAGTGTGCACAGTGGTTAAATATCTGGATAACCTAATGAATAGAAATTAAACATAATAGAGGATAAGATGAAGTAGTGTGTTTATGGTAAGGGATTATATAGACCCTACAGAATGAGCAGTAAGAATAAAAAAGTACTACTTAGCATAAGCATGATACTGAATACTCATTGAAAACAGAAGAGGGAAAGGTAAGAAATCAGTGCAAACTGACCTGCTTTTCACTAGGAGGCAAGATTCAGGCAGATGTCTAAATTCACCAAACAGCTTACTGATAGCAAAAACTACTAGCTCTCTTCTGCTTAAACTTCTACTGGCTTATTGATCAGTGCCAAGGACCATTCCTGGTGCAAGGGCAGGGTCAGGGGCTTGCCTACAGGACAGCAATCTGCAAAAAGATTTTTCACTAGTTCATATTTTCTGATTCTGTAACTGGAATTAGAAGTAACTAAGTTATTTGAAACCTCACTGTAGAAACTTTACTTGTGTAATTAACCTTTGGAGGAACTATAGGGACCTCCACATTTGCCAAAACAGACCTGTACAATGACAAGGTGTACGATACAAACAAGCTTGTAGGACCCGAGCCACAGAAGAGCCAGGCCTTTTGCTTACTCTTTTGTGACTACTGCAACATTCAGGCAATGCCACAATATCACAGGATCTCCCCTACATGAACAAGTGAGCTCCACACAGACTCAGATGCAGAGGATCATCAAATACATACTTTTCATTCTATTTTGCTTCCAGACACTCTTATGCCAGCCTGTAAATCTTCCAAATGGAAAAGAGGGACAATAAATTTACATCACTCTCCACCCCCAAACTCTGTGAAGAAAGAATGTAAAATAAAAACTTACACACATCGCTTGCCACGCTTCTGACCTTATGGAGTCCTAAGGAGAATTAAGAACTCCAAGCAACCAGTCATACATTGAAATGCCAATACAGTTTTAGACAGCAGCAGTCACAGAAGGGGGAACAACATTTTTCACCCTCACCCTTTCCATTCTCCATCATTAGCACTGGAGTAGCTGGTGGTGGAGACCTGACAGCTTTATCACCCAAGCTGCCAGAATTTACAAAGCCATCTTTAAATTCACAGCACTGCCTGTACAGTCTTATAACTCCTGCAGCTCCTAGGTGAAAAGGGAAATTAAATGGAGCTGTGAAAACTGAAATGTCCTAATGAGTTACTATCTTGCACTTCAGATAACAGCTCCATACACATCTGCAAGAAAACAAAACAAACAAACAAACAAAAAACCAAAACCAAAACCCACTCAACCCTCAGCCCACACTAGAAGCATAATTTCTTTAAGGTTTTTTTCCAGGAAGGTAAGCAGTTATTGCCCTTTTCTTACTTTGGTGTTATATATGCCATTAAGCACTTCATGGCTGTTTCAGTGAGAATGAACGAGAATTAAGAAAACACATGCAGCAGCACATCCAGATCAGCTTGAAATCCAGCCGCTGCACCTTTCTTTGGCCAGTTCACAACAGCAACTGGGCACATTCATAGTATTTTTTCTGTTTTGTGTTCCTCCAGTCACTTAGACCAGATCACAGTTGGAACACTTCTGAACTTTGTATTTCTGTTTCCACACTGCAATTTCATATTTCCTGTTACAGGTGTGTCTGCCCAACATACATAGCATGAAGAATCACATAAATGTACTCATGCACTGCTTTCTTCCAACCAGGGATCTCCTTCTGTGCTCTTTATACAGTCCCTTTGCAGCTGGTAGGGCAGTAAGGAAAAATCACATCTGGTTTGAAGGCACACCAGGCCTTCCTCCTTTTGAGTCTGGCTGCAGTATGAGTAAAGACAGTAGCTAGCATAGAATGGCAAAAATACACAGCGATCTTCCCAAATGTAGTGTATTAATTTAAAAGACTGATTTAGACCACTGTCATGGTTTGAGCATGTTTTGAGGGTGTTTTTGTTCAAGGTTTTTTCCAGCCAGGGGGAGTCTGGGAGGAAGGAGAGACAGGACACCTGACCCAGGCTAGCCAATGAGGTATTCCATACCATAGCACGTGATGCCCAGGATGCATACTGGGAAAGAGAAGGCTGGAGGGCTAGAGCTCTGGAGAAAAATGGAGGAGGGAGCACATGGTGCTCGGCCGGGCAGGGTGGAGTGAGTTATGGGTCGGTGGCTGGTGGGGTGTTGTATTCTTTTCACTTGCTGTTTGCTGTATCATTATTATTTGTAGTAGTAAATGGCAGTAGGGGGTTTGTGTTATGCCTTAGCAATTAAACCGTTCTTATCTCAATCCGTGGGGGCTACATTCTTTGGATTCTCCTTCCTAACTCTCCGGGAGTTGGGGGACTTGGTTTAAACCACGACATTTTTGGCGCCCAACGTGGGGCCCGAGGGATTGAGATAAGAACAGATCTGAGCGGATTTATGGTCTCTTGTCACAATGCTGATTTATTGGCTCTTAGAGGTTTTTCTCTGGATCTCGCTGTTTCGGGATTTTACCGGGTACTTGGTGTATGGATTGGATGTGTTTGTGTTTGTGTCGGAGGCTTGTAATACGGTGGGGCTCCGGCAGCAGGGGGGGATGGACGTGGCCGTGGACTTGGACTTGTACCAGGCCGTCCTGCTGCTCTTCGCTGTCCTTGTCCTTATCCTCGTCGTCGTCTGTGTGGAGCTGCGTGAAGCCAGGAAGGAGCGGCCCCGGGAGCTGCCAGCAGCTGAGGCTGCCAGGGAGAGCGGCACGGGGAGCCAAACGGCTGTGGCAGAGCAGTGGGAGCAGGCGGGGGAGGAGCGGAGCAGGGCGGTAGCTGAGCAGCAGGATCGGGCGGTGGGGGGGGTGAGTCCTGCGGCCGTTCCCGACCCTCCGACGGCCGAGAGTGTCCCCCGGAAGTCGCCCGCTGAGCCCCAGCAGGATGCAGGAGACTACGCAGCACTTCCCAGCAAGGCAGAGGAGGAACCGAGTCCTGCCGCCGTTCTGAACCCCGCAGCATCCGAGAATATTCCCCAGAAGTCACCCGCTGAGCCCCAGCAGGATACAGGAGACCAGGCAGCACTTCCCAGCAAGGCAGAGGAGGAAGATCTGGACTCGGGAGAAGAGAAGCTGATAGTGGGAGAGCTGGCAAGCACGGCAGCTACATCAGCCCCAGTGACAAGTGCAGCAGCATCATTTGAGAGTTCTGACGGTTATGAATGGCTTTTGGGTGCCCTTGGGACCTTCCTGCTGATTGTGATGGTTTTCGGCATGGTGGCACACACACAGAGTGTGTTCCATCCACAACCATTTTGTCTGATCCCAAAAGTTAAGCAGAGTCAGGTCTGGGTCTTGTCTAAGGTTAGACAAGTACATAGGAGCACCAGGAGACTGTTTCCAAGGCTGAACAGTCATGAGTGGCAGGGCATGTGGGACAGTATGGCCAGGTATCTGATCCACTGGGCCCCTCCAGTGCTTTGGAAGCATTGGAGGTGGAAGGCAGCTGTATGGAGTCCCCAGCAGCAAGCTGTAGAACTGCTGAAGGGGACGGTGAATGATTTTGAGCCTGGTGGGCCCAGATACTTCAGGCCATTATTCCAGAGATGCAACATAGAGATGTCTCATGATCGAGGGGTGGACTTAAGAGTGATGGTGTATTGAAAATGTAGGATCTGGGCATGACGTGAATGGTATGGAATAAGGGGTGGATAATGTCATGGTTTGAGCATGTTTTGAGGGTGTTTTTGTTCAAGGTTTTTTCCAGCCAGGGGGAGTCTGGGAGGAAGGAGAGACAGGACACCTGACCCAGGCTAGCCAATGAGGTATTCCATACCATAGCACGTGATGCCCAGGATGCATACTGGGAAAGAGAAGGCTGGAGGGCTAGAGCTCTGGAGAAAAATGGAGGAGGGAGCACATGGTGCTCGGCCGGGCAGGGTGGAGTGAGTTATGGGTCGGTGGCTGGTGGGGTGTTGTATTCTTTTCACTTGCTGTTTGCTGTATCATTATTATTTGTAGTAGTAAATGGCAGTAGGGGGTTTGTGTTATGCCTTAGCAATTAAACCGTTCTTATCTCAATCCGTGGGGGCTACATTCTTTGGATTCTCCTTCCTAACTCTCCGGGAGTTGGGGGACTTGGTTTAAACCACGACAACCACCACAAATGAAACTGATGCAGCTTGACAGGGCTGAAAAACAAACCCATATCCATAATCTTTTCTACAGGATTACTATAGCCATGGTGATCACAGAGAAGAAATCAATACCCTGCATGATTTATGCTCATACCTAATAAAATCCCACCCTCTCTTAAATGATACGCAATATAAATGAGTTCCTAACATGCCAGACCTCTGGCTAATGCCATCCTACTACAAGTAAGGTTTACCCATAAGCCAACATATAATAATGCCACTGATTTAGAGGAAATATCATAGAATCATAGAACAGTTAGGGTTGGAAAGGACTTTAAGGTCACTTAGTTCCAACCCCCCTACTATGAGCAGGAACACCACACGCTAGACCATGTCACCCAAGGCTCTGGCCTTGAACACTGCATCACAACCTCCTTGGTCAACCTGTTCCAGTGTCTCACCACCCTCACAGTAAAGCATTTCTTCCTTATATCTAACCTAAACTTCCCTTGTTTAAGTTTGAACTCATTACCCCTTGTCCTGTCACTACAGTCTCTAATGAAGAATCCCACCCCAACACCTTTGTAGGCCCCCTTCAGATACTGGAAGGCTGCTATGAGATCTCCATGCCTGTCTTCATACGGGAGGTGCTCCAGTCCCCTGATCATCCTCGTGGCCCTCCTCTGGACTTGTTCCAACAGTTCCACGTCCTTTTTATGTTGAGGACACCAGAACTGCACACAATACTTCAAGTCAGGTCTCACGAGAGCAGAGTAGAGGGGCAGGATCACCTCCTTTGACCTGCTGGTCACACTCCTTTTGATGCAGCCCAGGATATGGTTGGCTTTCTGGGCTGCGAGCACACACTGAAGCAGGCTCATGTTCATTTTCTCATCAACCAACACCCCCAAGTCCTTCTCCACAGGGCTGCTCTGAATCTTTTCTCTGTCCAATCTGTAGCTGTGCCCACGATTGCTCTGACCCAGGTGTAAGACCTTGCACTTCGCTTGGTTGAACTTCATGAGGTTGGCACTGGCCCACTTCTCAAGCATGTCAAGGTCCCTCTGTCCCTCTGGATGGCATCCCTTCCTTCCAGCTTATCAATCTAACCACATAACTTAGTGTCACCAGCAAACTTCCTGACAGCACTCTCAATCCCACTGTCCCTGTCGCCAACAAGGTTGAATAAGATAGGTCCCAGTACTGAATCCTGAAGGACACCCCTCATTACTGGTCTCCAACTGGACATTGAGCCATTGACCACAACTATTTGCGTGCAGTCATCCAGCCAAGTTTTTATCCACTGAGTGGCCCATCCATCAAATTGATGTCCCTCCAGTTTAGAGACAAGGATGTTGTGCACGACAGTGTCAAACACTTTGCCCAAGTCCAGGTAGATGACACCAACTGCTTTGCCCCTATCCATCAGTTCTGTAGCTCCATCATAGAAGACCAGCTTAATAAGCAGATTACTGAAGAGGCCAAATTCTGCTTTCCTGAAGTCCAGGGCAGTGAGCTGGCTGTGTGCCCTTCTCACTGCCCTAAGGATATCGAACTCTACCATCTCACGAACACCAGAGCCAGGGCTGCCCTGGAGCATCACATTCGCTGGTGAGCACGAGGTCAAGCATGGCACCTCTCCTTGTCAGCTCCTCTATTACTTGCAGAAGGAAGCTGTCTTCCACACAATCGAGGAATCTCCTGGATTGCTTGTGCAGGGCCATACCATCCCTCCAACAGAAATCAGGGTGGTTGAAGTCCCCCATGAGAACAAGGGCCTGGGGGTGTGAGGCTGTTCTTATCTGGCTATAGAGTGCTTCATCCACAGAGTCCTCCTGATCAGGTGGTCTGTAATAGACCTCCACAGTAATGTCTCCCATCACTGTTCTCCCTTTGACCATGACCTGTCCCCAGAGAGAGTTCCATAGTCTCCAGCCTATCACTGACATAAATAGCTGTTCCCCCTCCCCATCCACCTGGCCTGTCTTTCCTAAAGAGCCTGTAACCTTCCATTCCAACACTCCAGTCATAAGAGCCATCCCACCATGCTTCTGTGATGCCAATGATATCATACCCCCGTAGACGTGCACACATCTCTAATTCCTTTTGTTTATTCCCCATACTACAGGAGTTTGTTTAGAGGCATCTGAGCCAAGCTCCAGATGAAGCCAACTGATTGGCTGGAGCAGCTGAAACAGCTCTGCATTGCTTCAAGAGTTCATTACACATGCTGGCAACTGACTGGGAGTGTTGTGATGAATTGATGGCCCCCTCCCCATAATACATCTAGTTTAAAGCTGCCTTGACCAGCCTGGCAAGTCCCCTACCAAAGCAGCTCTTCTCCTTCTTTGTCAGACCAGCTCCAACAGCCCCCAGTAGACCTGGCCTCCCAAATCAAATCCCATACTCTAAATAACCAGTCCCCTGACTATGATGCCACCCTTCTATCCATTTATTAACCTGGCAAATCTACCTGGTCTTTTCCAGGTCCTCCCCTTTGATCTGGACAATCAATGAAAAAGCTATGATGAAAAATACAATGAAAAAAATTCAGAGCCCCTAACCACATCTCCCAGGGCTCCATAGTCCTTCTTTATGAGTCCCAGGCTACTGCTGTCTATATCGCTAGCACTCACATGGAGCACCAGAACTGGGTAATAGCCAGTGGGACTTACTAGACCAGGCAGCCTCTCAGCAACCTCCCTGATCCGAGTACCTGCTAGGTAACACACCTCCCTCGAGACTGGGTCAGGCCGACAGACAGATGCCTCTGTACCCTTCAAAGTAGTCCCCTACTACTGTGATCCACAACTTTCTCCTGGAGGCACCAGCAGTGATTCTCTTCACTGGTGCATCAGCTGGTTGTTCATCGGGTGCAGTGGGTGTTTCCTCATTAGCCCCCTGCAGAGCTGTGAAGGGGATGTGGATTTCAGAGGAAGTCCCTTGGTTTTAATTGTCCTCTTCCTCCATTTTTTATGTTACTAGCTCCCAGCTTCCTGGATTGATGCCCTCCTTTTCTGTATGCCTCATGGTGGCCGCTTGTGGCCCCTGCACAGTTCGAGCCTGGAGCAAGCAGCCCAGCCCCTTCTCAGCTCCCCTGACATCTTTCAGCTACTGACAGCATCCCACAGCTCAGCCCCTGCCGCAGGAGGGCCTCCACCAGGGTGCTCCGAGCGCAGCCCTGCCCATTGTGCACCCTGCCCTCACGAGACCGGTGCAGGCACTTTCTGCACCCCGCGCTCTGCGCTGCAGCCTCCCCTCTCATCGGCTCTGTCTGGTGCCGACGCTGCCACCGCCGGGGCAGCCAGAGCGGGGCGGCCAGAGCAGAGCTCCCAGAGCAGAGCTGCCGGAGCGCTTCCCTGCCCTCCCTGGGCACAATCGTGCTGCCGACACCAACCATCGCGCGCCCCCTGGGTCAGGCTTTACCGGCTCAGGGCGGGGCCGTCCCTCCTGGCACCGCCCCCTGTGAGTCCCTGCTCGCCTCAGCGGAGCTGCCGCTCCTGGGGAGGGCTCAAGGCTCCCTCTGTGGCTCTCGCTGCTCAGAACTGAGGCTCCCGGGCGCGGGGTTCCCCCTTGCTCTGGGGTTCAAGGCTCCTCTATGGAGGCACTCACCTCGGCAAATGACCGTTACTGGCCGACAAAGAGTGGTTTAAATCTGTCCATCCAACAACCACACAAATACTGCCTTTTCCTTGCATGCTGAATCTTCCCTAAAAAGAGATGGTGGAATCTGTCAGTCCCAACAAGTAGCCAAAGTCAAGGTAATAGGTTCTGAAATCCAGACCCATCATTTTTAAAGTTCTCAGGCAATTCTGTGGTGTGCTTTTTACCTTATTTATTGCATCCAAAGATGTAAAATCTTTCAGAAGTAGTGCTAAGTCTGTAACAATACTTTGATAGTTTAAAACATGCAAATTACATTTGGATGGGTAGAAGCCACAGGGCAACAAGAGCTTGCAGGTGCAATACAAAGTACCTTGGTGACTAAAAAGAACATAGCTTGTCAAGACACAGGAGTCACAGACAATGCTGAAACGATCAATGTGATCAAGCAAATGCCGTTTATTACAAAGAATCTACCCTTTTTATACTGTTGTCTGCATCTCCCTACAATAGCTTGGTGTATTATACTTGGATACATACACAATAACTGGCTGTATTAAGATTGGATACATAATCAATAGCTTGCTGTATTAGTGGCTACATATACAGTGTAGCACACAGCAACTAGTATACAATTGGTTACATTAAGCATATGAGAGCCTAGTCTCTAAAACTTGCTCACAGTTCACTATTGTGTCTTAGCATATTCCAGCTTCTTCTTATCTTGCTTGCACTGTTACTTTTGCTTCTTTACCCACTGCTTTCTTTATCCTCGGTTCGTGTCGAGCTCCACATAGGCACTTGCTGACTAGGGATCGTGGCCTGCACTCATCATAAACACCATCTTCTAATGCTAAAAATCAGGATTGGGCACAACATGTCCACCGCTTTGCAGCCAGTTCACAATAGCTCTGATATTAACTGGCAGCAGACACTGGTTGTGCCTTGAGCTGAGGTAGGGTTTAACATATTAGCATCAAAATAAGGTGGAGAATAATGAAAATAATTCTGCAGTGAAAATATTTAAAGTATTATTTGGATCAAATTCTTCTCCCACTGACATCTCAGGCAGTCTAGCTCCCATAAATACAAGCTTTGTCCTACCCCTCTTGCAACGTGAGACTCGCCAGGTGACAGCCTGCAATTCATAGGAAGCATATTTCATAAAGAAATCAAAGATTAAGTAATTCATCAAGGCTTGAAACACATAATACACTGTTATGATCTATAATCTATATTCTCAGGGAAAAAAACAAAACATGATCTCATTGCTCAGACTAAACAAAGGGCATTCAGGAACTCCTGTTCCTACAAAGCAAGAAGAAGTTGCCAGCAGATGCAAAAGGTAGCCAGTTAACTCAGAAACTAGTATCTTTCAAAATCAATACTGAAAGTAAATTTATTGCCAAACATGCCTCCTCCTTCCACCAAAGTTGGAAATTCTTTTCAAAATGCACTTGTGTGGAGACATTCAGTTGCATAAAATGCACTGGAAGTATTTGGAGATGTTCAGCCACAGCTGAAAAATAGGTCAAAACAATAGTAGTATTGCTTACAGCAGTATTTCTTTAAGATAAATTAGCAGCAGCCTTTAATTACTGTTGAAAAGGATCACCTCCTTGTGTACTGCGGATTGCACGTTCCCAACAATTTCATCAGGATTTGCAGATGCACAACACCTGTCAGATTAGTCCCCATGCTAATAAATGAATGTAGTACACTTCCATAAAAAAAAAAAATAATAACGACTAGGACATAACTCTATCGGCCATGGGAAGAATACAAGGTTGTATGCCGGGGCCGGGATTGGACCCCACCGATGCCATTTGCTGCAACAACAGCACGGGTTCTCCCGGCGGAGAAAGAAGCTGGATAGATTAAATCCCACTGTTTTCAAAGAAAACGTAATTAATGTTTCCAGTAAGAATTAATTACGCTGCTATTCTCAACAGCTACGGGAAGCATTCACTATTCCGCCACCTCCCGCGGGGCCGAAGCGCTCCTCCCCTTCCTCTCACAGCCGGAAGCGGATCACGTGTGCTGCTGCCGACATGGAGTACATGGCGGGGCCTGTGGCCCCCACCCAAGGCAACATGTAAATGCGGGCGGCGACAGCTGGGCTACGGGGGTGGGAAGGTTTTGGGGTCATCTGTTGTTGCGGGGGGTACCGGGGCGGCAATGAAGCAGGGCGGGGGTTGACGGTTCTCCTGGGCCATCGCTTTTCTTTGGGAGGGGGGAAGGGAGGAATAGAAGAAAAAAGAAATTAAAACCTCTTCGCTTATCTTCGGTTGCTGGTGAGGGTTCTTGTGGCCGTTACCCGTGAGGTGCTGTTTATGACTGTCTTTTTTCCCCTCTCTTCCAGTCTCTGCTGCCAGTGCGGCATGCCCATTCCCCCCAACCCGGCCAACATGTGCGTGGGGTGCCTGCGGGCCCAGGTGGACATCACCGAGGGCATCCCCAAGCAGGGCACCCTCCATTTCTGCAAGCAGTGCGAAAGGTGGGCAGCCGGGCCCCTCCTGAGGGGAACCGGCCCTCGGTGTGGCTGGGAAGTGGGGCCGCCCTTTCCCAGTGCATGCTTACTTCAGGTCTCATGATTTCTCGGCACGTTCTTGTATTTATTTTCCTGTGGCAGTAGAAAGGTGTGAGTATATAGAGTGTAGAACACTTAAATGAGTATGCTTATGGTCTTTGACAGGAAAAAAAAAAGTATAAGGATGGTAGTAAGAGTATGAATGTACTTGAAATGTGTGAATCCTAATGCTTAGAGAGGCAAAAATTGTAGCTGCATAGTTAATATTAAAGCTGAAAGCCTGGGAAATATCTGCTTATCTTTTAATTGATTTTTATTACTGAAGCAGCTTTAGTGTGCTGTAAAATGTTTTGTTATATATATATCGTATATCAAATGTATCATAGGTATCTTCAGCCTCCAGGAACCTGGATCCAGTGTACCTTAGAATCAAGAGAACTTCTTGCTTTGTGTCTTAAAAAAATCAAAGCTTCACTGAGCAAGGTTAGTTGCTGATCCTATTGGTATTTCATGGCATGTCTTTTGGTTGGTATCGCATAAAGTTGTCCCACTAATTCAGGGTTTGATCCTTACAGAGCAGCTGTTTGTACTTGTGTAGAGCTGATCAGCCAATTTACAGTACCAGAGAGTGACAATTTAATCTTAAATAGCTGTATACTGGAATTTGGGAGGATGCAGTAAGGACAGGCTCTTAGAAAAAAATTCCAAGTGTGCTGAGGAGACTTGTATTTCAGTTCTGTGACTTCAAAGCATTCAGTGTACTGCACAGTTGTTACTGTATAAAAGGGAGTTGAGTATAATTAACTGAAGGAAACTAATATGTTTTTAATGCACCTTAATCTTACAGCTTTCTTTTTACACATTTTTAAAATTGTTTATACAAGACTTCTTACCTGTTTATAACAACATGAAAGAGGGTTATACAGGGGTATATACAGATTATATTGAAGTAATGTGTTTAAATTGAATAAAATATCTCTTAGGTTCAGTCTTACCAGGGGAAAAATCTGAGATAGTGTTCTAGGCAAAAAAATTATTTTGTTACCGCAATAATCAATCAAGGTTTGAATTAGATTGCCTTATTGAGCTTTTTGCTATTGGGTTAGTGCTTAAATATACAAAATCTCTTTTGCTGCAGTAAATTTGCATGTTCTTAGTTTTAGAGATTAAATTGGCTTTTAGGTCCTGAGGAAACTATTATACTATTCCAGTTCATCAATATCCAGCAATAGTGTTGAATAGTGTATCCAGTTACTCTGGTGTGACAGTTTGAGTTTGGATTGCCGTTACTTTAGGTAGATCGAACTCAGTGTCCCAACTAAGCATTATCAATTAGGTTGGGTGTACTGATAAATATGGTTTTAGTTAAGATTATTCACTGTTGCTTGGTTGAGGATCTATAAGCTACAAGCTTGTGTTTTGTACTTAGAGCTATACATTTTTAACATATGTGGGCAGTAGCCAAGTTCATGTTCTTTCCCATTGGCAGGTCCGGCTGATTGATGCAGGCTTTATTTGGACTGAACCTCATTCTAAGAGGCTGAAGCTGAAATTGACTGTTCAGAAAGAGGTAATCAGAGTGTACAGTGTACACTGTGTAGTCTGATGGTAAACAGGAACTACTGAGGAAACCTTTTAAACTTCTGTTTTGCAGGTGATAAATGGAGCAGTTCTTCAGCAAGTATTTGTGGTGGAATATATAGTTCAGTCTCAAATGTGTGAAGACTGTCATAGGATTGAAGCTAAGGATTTCTGGAAAGCTGTAGTGCAAGTCAGACAAAAGGTAGAGGCAAACTGAGTTTTCATTTGTTGATGGCAAAACAATCAAGCAGATGAACATTTGGATGATTTTCTCAGAAAAAGATGAACTTTCACTTGCACACTGCCAGAGTGTGTCAAAGTTTTGTGTTCAAAGTGGATTTTTTTTGCTTTTTTTACAGATGCTGGTTTAGAAAAACTTTCTCCTGTCTAGTATTATTAGTGTATTCTTTTTAAATGATGGCTGGCAGGAGGTTCTTTTGTGAAGTATTAAATATCTTGTATTTTTAGGTAATGTTAGAAAAAGTGGGACAAATTGTTCATAAATATTTACATTTTCTTTAAACACAGTACTATCTCTAACAACCAGTTACACAAAAATGAGAAACAAAAGTTCTAAATTATTTGGCATAATTAGAGCACATCTCTGAAATCTTTTTGGTTACTTGGAATAGGCTTTGGACTGTTCTTTCTGTAGATGGCCCCTTCATATAAACACTTGGAGATACTGCATTTGCACTAGAAAGTTTGTAAATAACCCTAATAATTTTATTTTTGGTTTTAGACTCTGCATAAGAAGACTTTCTACTACTTGGAGCAGCTGATTCTAAAGCACAGGCTTCATCAAAATACACTTCGCATCAAAGAAATCCATGGTAAGTGAGGGAGCTTGTTAGTCTAGAGGTAGAATAGACTAACCTGTTTGATATTGGAAGAGTGCTTGTGCTAGTAGCTGTGTACGGGTAAGCAACAGATTACTTGGCCAATGTATTGTATCTGAAAAAAAAAACATAGTACTTGAAATGTTCATCAAGCTTTCTTTTCCTTAAGATGGCCTGGATTTCTATTATTCTTCAAAGCAACAGGCCCAGAAGATGGTAGACTTTCTTCAGTGTACAGTTCCATCTAGGTATGTCATTTACCTTTATTGCTATGAGTACTCAAAAGCTTTGGGGAAATGTCTTTTATCCTTAATTTTTAAAGAATTTTGTATGTGAAGGTGTAAAGAACCTGCATTCTAGTTAAAACACAAAATCCCTTCTACAGAAGTCCTGTATTTTCCCTTTAGGCATTTTAAAATTAGCCCTCATGCATTTTTCTGTTTCCTTAATTTTTGTATTTGTAGTGTGTAGCTCTACACTTTTATTGCTGTACTTTGTGCTGATTACCTCCTGTTCCAAGTAAATGTCCTTATTGTTGCCTGAAGGCTCTATTTTTGTCTTATAGATCAAAATCATCCCAACGTTTGATCTCGCATGATATTCATAGTAATGTCTACAATTACAAAAGCACTTTCTCTGTGGAAATAGTTCCAATATGCAAGGTAACATTCTCTATTTCATTTTCAGTGTATTGTATGAAGTGGGTGGAGCCTGATTTATTGTGTATTTGGGGGGATGGGAAGGGCTTGACTTGCCACAAAGCATGGAAAGTGGAGATAGCACTAATTTGAGGAAGCTGCCGGGTAGAGAACTGGAAATAAAGTTTAAAAATCTTTTTTCTCTAAATACTCTTTTCTCTAAATCCTTGATTAAAAATAAAGTAAATCTGAGTGTAAATTATTTTCTGTTTGTATGCAGGACAGTGTTGTATGCCTGTCACCAAAACTGGCACAGAGCCTTGGGAACATGAGCCAGATCTGTGTGTGCATTAGAGTAACAAGTACCATTCATCTCATCGATCCTAGCACTCTGCAGAGTAAGTTGCAGGTTCTTTTCTGCACTGCAGCAGCATCTGATTTTTCTGCTGGCACAGTTATTTTTATTTTTGTGTTGATTTCATGAAATCTTTTATTTTGAGATCTTAATGTTGTAAATTTATCTGTACAATCACTAATGTAGAAATTTAATAGCAAACTAGGACATAGTTCTTTAAACTTTATTTCTGTAGTATCCTAGGTAAAATGGGAAGACTCAGTGTTAAGTTCACTGATATTCTTGGCCTCTTCTAAGCACTTGCATTTGTCAGGTGTATTCCTCTAAAATTAGATGGCATCTAGGTTTTCCCTGGATTATGACTATAGCTGCAGTACCAGAAGCACTCTGCTTTGATTAGTGTATGTTGGTAAACTCTACCAGCAAAATGCTGGTATATCTAATCTAATAAGGATTACATCCAGGAGAAGGATTCTTGTGAATAAAAGGTCTGTGCTTCAGACGTGGTACATGGTTTGTCTGTCACAGCTCAACTGCTCACATTTGCAGTATGGGTCATGTCCTAAATACTTGTGTTACAATAGCAAACCAGAACAAAATACATTTGGCAGTGGCCTTAATTTTGCCTAATGGTTCCTTTTCCTTTTAATTTTTACAAGAATGTCTCTCCCTTGTCATTCATTGCCCACATTGGTGTGTTTTTTCCAGTTGCTGAAATTGATGGGAATACCTACTGGCGCCACCCTTTCAATAGTTTGTTCCAGCCCAAACAACTGGAGGAATTTATTATTATGGATATCAATCGGGTTCAAGAAAAGAAAAAAGGTGCAGGTGCAGGAGCAAGATCCAACAAGGTAAAAAGAGTTCCTCTCTGTTTGATTTAGTGTTTTAGGCTGCCTTCTCCCCTCTCTCCCCTACTCAGCTAAATTTCTGTTCTGAATCATTCTGCCTTGCAGTCAGATACATGCTTTTCTGTCTTGTCTCTGGCAAAGCCTCTTCTCAGGAAGATGTGAACAGTGGTTTGGAAGTTGCACGGGCATTGTGTGAATTCCACTTTCAGAAATTCTTTTCTGTTGAACAGCTTAAACTCGTTACTCTTATTACTGAAGTTGTTTTGTATTAGCTTTGCAACTCTTCAATTATTAAATTGTTTCTGATGAAGTGTAGAAGCTTTTATTTCTAATTAAAGTTAATGAGTCAGCACTAGAAGTTTTTTTCTGGGTCAGAAGTTGTATGTGCTTGAAAGTTACGATGGAAAAAACCGAAACAAATACCTAGTTGTAGAAATAGCCTTTATGGAATTCTTGTGAAAAGTAACTGGCATGTCCATTACCTTATTTTTGTAAAGATGAAAAATGAGAAGTAGCAACCAGTGCATTTGGTGTTTGGTGTAGAAGTACAAGTTTAATTACAAATGTAATGTAAAACAGTAATGCAGCAGTGCAAACGTTCTAATAGCATGGCCAGTTAACCTGTGTTTGATTACAAGGGTTTTATTTTTCCTTCCTCAAGCACATGCTGGCTGAAGCCTGGGTACAGAAAACCTCGGAGTTGAATACAGATCATCAGTATTTCTGCTGTACCCACTTGGGGCACATTCTGAATCCCGGCGACCTTGTCTTAGGGTCTGTTCTGTTCCTTGTTTTTTATTAAATGATTATGTAATGACTGAATTATCTGTATTCTTTACAAGCTTGTATATTATTGAGAAAGTTTTGAACTGTTCTGATCCCTAAATCAGCAAAAGGGATAGAATCTTCCATCTTGGCTGTCAAAAGATGATTCTAATATGGGAAATACTCGTTTCTAGCGGAAATCATCTTGTCAAAAGGGCCATTAGTAATAAGAGAGCTGAAGTATTGTCTTTAGAGTGCAGATCGGAATATCAGTTTAGACACAAATATGGGGGGGGACTTTTAAAATACTAGGCAAGATCTTTTTGTTAGATAGTGGTTATCTTATACAGCAATGCGAAATTTTTGTAAGATTAGGCAAGTCAGGTGATTCTCAAACAAGCTAAAACATTGAATGTTTTTGGAGCTGTTGTGAGCCCACCAGAACCTCAGTGGATATTGAAATCTGTGTTCAGGAGCCTGGGATATGATATATTGAGTTGGATTTTGTAGACTTACATAAAAGGGTAGGATAAAATAAGTATTTTTGGTTTAGATTCGACTTAGTGAACTGCAACTTAAATGACGAGTTTGCCAATAAGATGAACCCACACAATATTCCTGATGTGGTAAGACCATTTTCTTTATCTGTACAAAATTCTCTGTATTACCTGGGGCATTGGGAAGTATGGGCTTATAATGAACATTCATTATTTTCATAGTGAGTAGGGGGTATTAATATTGAAATAAAAAAGTGAGGTATTAATATTGAAATGTGAATAGCATATAATTTTGAGTATTGTTTTTTCACCACTTAAATACTTGAGTAGTAGTTAGATAATACATTAACTTACCTTACTCTTTGTTGTTCTTGTTCAAATTACCGTGCATTGCACGATGAAAACTATTACAACTGAAGTGTTTCTCTTCAGAACATAATCCAAAGTGTTTGGAAACTTTTGAATTGACAAATGCTATATAAATTCTGTATGAAACGTCTCATTGCCAGACTGACTGTGATATTTGTTCAGCTGATTTTACAGTTGCCCAAGTCTAGACTTGGGTGTTGGTTTGGATTTTGAAAGTGTGTCATTAGTATCATCGAAGGTGTGAATGTGTAAATATGTGCTGGTTTTCACTGTAGGTATTAATAAAGAAGAGCTATGATCGTACAAAACGCCAGCGTCGCAGAAACTGGAAGCTGAAAGAGCTGGAAAGGGACAGAGAAGGCATGAATACAGATGATGAAAGGTTCGGTATCTGCCATGAAGCTTTTCAGTCCCTTCAACTTAGGATACTGCACCTAGAAATCTAGAAGTGTAGAAATAACACTTCTCAGTTTCCACTGAGGATAAGTGCAATGTAATGCCTAAGATGTGTATCAAGGGGGCACAAGCAAAAGGTGCTAGTTCTGTCTGAGCATGATGGTGGCTCATAGAAGAGGTTGATACCAGTGTTCTTGGAAGAGCAGTATCTCTGTTACATATGTATATGTAAGGCAGGAGTGCTTTAAATATACGCGCCTTTCTTAGGCTTACCCTCTCTTGACTGCTCAGTTCTTGGGGAACTGAAGATGCTGAGGACAACAGGCCAGCGGGTGTGAAAACAGATAGAATTCTGAAATCTTAAAGATAACACTACAGGTTTTTCAGGTTTACTGTTGGAAAATATGAAAGGTACTTTTATGGTTTTTTTTTCTCCAGGGAAGCTTAAAATGTGAGACAAGTGAATAATACCAGAATCATTGTGTGTATACCTTACAGTTGGTTTCTGTCTAGGTAAAGGGACTTTTATGCAAAAATATGCTTGTCACTGTTTTTTTCAGTGACAAAGCTGATACAGCAACAGCATATTCTAAATAATGTTCAACTGAGTAATAAAAATTAGAGTTAAATGCAGACAGGCAAATTATTTGGAAACTAATAGGTGATAACAAAAAAGTAGAAAGAATGAGTTGGAAATGTGGGAATGCTCTCAGCCTGTCTGAAAGACTGTGGATTGCAGTCCTTCCTTAGGCCTTTGTTCCTTTAGTTTTGTTTTATAAATTTGTATAAAGGAAAAATGAGTTAATAGGTTAAACATCTTTTACAGGCAGTACCAAGACTTCCTTGAAGATCTAGAAGAAGATGAAGCCATAAGGAAGAATATCAACATCTACAGAAGTAAGGCCTTTTTAACCACTGAATTGCATGTGATGAAATCTTGACAGTTTGAGTCAAAATTGGGATTGGTATTTTGTTTGCTTATCTGTTGGGTTTTTTTTTCTGTGTGTTTTTTAGATGCAGATGTTCCAGTGGAGAGCGACACAGATGAGGATGGTCCTCCACGAATCAGTCTAGCTGAAATGCTAGAGGATCTCCATATCTCTGAGGATGCCACTGGTGGGGAGGGAGCAAATATGATGACAGAATAAGAATAGTGCATTAGTCAATGCAATAAATAATCCCTTGCTAAGGAAAAAGTACCTAAAACACATAAACTGATCACATGAAAAGCAAAGTGATGTGATAACTACTGCTATACCCCTTAGTGATGGGCCTAGATGTGATAACTACCGCTATACCCCTAAGTAATGGGCCTAAATTAATATTTTATATATATATCTTCTAGAGAATCAGCAATTTAAGTTAAACTTCTGGCGTGAGCATTGCAGTATAAGCTCCACATGTTCTTCCCTTCCCAGAGAGCTCCTTCCTTGAAACTTCAGCAATGTAAAGGTGAGCTGACTAACATCAGAGTTATCCATTGGAAGTAATCAGTTGTCTTATGCCGAAGACAACTGATAAGGATGTCCAGAGGGAGAGATTTCATTCTTCTTTGACAGATTTATAGGTAGGATACCTACCTACTGTTTACTGCCTTAATTTCTTCACAAGGGAAGGATTTTTCCTGTCTTAATCATTTTGGCACGATGGTTGAAGCGTGTTATGATACTAATTTTTCCATATAACAGTGTGTTGGGAAAGCTCAGGAATGTAGCTTCTGTTCCTTTGGTAAAGGAACTCCAAAGATCCATGTTGTGTACACAGAAAAAACTTCCCTGTAGATTGATAGAAGATGCAGCCCTTGATGAGAGAAGGTGGAAATTTCTCTTTAGTGTGATGAATGTTGTACTATATTACATGCCTGTATGAGTGGATTAAAGCAATATGCATAATGTCTAATTAATATATTAGGTATGAACTATTAAAAAGCTCCATAGATATTTTTGGTCCATCATTTTTTAGTTAACTTTGTAATAAAATTTTACTCTGCTGCAAGCCTGAAGAGGACATCAGTGATGCAGGAGGACATTACATTCTTAAATCCATCTTGTTCTAATTCATGTTACTGCACAGAAGTCATTCAACAGAAATTCTACTAACAGTTTATGTGAAGACAGATTTGATTTAACTTGGTGTAAATACAGAAGCACAGCATAGAGTGGTTTTGCCACTGCTTTTTTCTTGAAAAATTGTTCTGAAATAACTGGCATCTGTAAAGGAGGAAAATACTAACAATGTAATATTAAAAAAAAGATGTGTAGGATTCATCAAACAAAAATGATTATTCTGTCAAGGATCTGTATAGCTTAAGTGAGAATGCTTATAGTTTGCCTCTGCTTGTAATAGGAGGGTTGAAAATAATGGTATTTCCCTGTAGTATTGCCAGAGGAAGTGGCTGGAACACCAGTCTCTTATTTCATCATGCTTCACATCCTTTCAAGGCCTCAAAGAAAAGCTAAGAAATAATCAAGCAGTTCTCTGTGTTCAGCTTCTTGCCACATGTGAATGAATCTTACCCTTTAGTTTAAGTGTCAGGTTTTGTTGATTGTTTCCCAGCAGGTGTGAATCTGTGGGAATTTGAGCTAACTGTGAGCCCAGCAATTACACCATCAAAGGCAAAGGTATTTTTGATTGTAAAAAAGTGGAATTTTTATTCTGTCTGACAGTCCTCTAATAATCCACTTGTAAAAGGGGAAAACTCAGAACTTGCAAAGACAGTTCTGATGGGGCAAAGCTCTAAGCTGTCTGTTGACAATGTAAGCAGTGCCGTCTTTTACTCTGTCACACTAAGCACTTCTGCTTCCACTCTCGGAAGCTTTGTCATGTTTTTTTACTATGTAGAACAGTTAAGAAAATTCCATAAAGCTGATGGGAATTAAAGGTAAAATTTGTCTCATGACGGTAATTTAGTTCAGTATAGGGAAGGTGTAAAACCATGCTTGAAAGATATATATGAGAATGCAGCTGTGGAACATGAATTATCACTGCAGTAAATGTTTTATTGTACATATTTTACAGTAGCTACATCTGCTAGCTGTGCTGGGGAAATACAGATAAACTCAATTCTAGTGACCACTGGGCCAAACCTGGAGAGCTTTAATTTGTAACCTGCGGGCAATGAATGTATTCTGTATCCAGATGAGGCGCAGTTTGTGTTCTGATTTTTTCTGACAGGTAAAAATGATGAAGCTTTTATCTGCTGTAGTCTGGCAATAGCTTCCTGTTGTTGGCAGGTGAAGGGGGAGCAATAAAAGCTCATTTTAAGCTGTGCTATTTTGATCAAGAGTTTTCCTTCCTCTAATATTTTTCTTCAATAGTGTGCCTCAGTAATTTCAGATGTATTGCTGTCCTTTCTGTCATCCTGTTTGTTACTGGAGATGTCCCTCTTCCTACTCCTTCCTCACCCTGCCAGGGTCTGTTGCCAGTATGTATTAGGTTTCAAGCATCTTTTCAGCAAGAGTCTTGTCTGGAACAATCTCCTGCTATAGGTGCTAGGCAAACAAGTCATAAATCTAAGTATATCGCTTGGGGTTTTGTGCATCTGTTTGCTGGCTGCTAACACATCGGAACAGCTCTCCAGTGAGCGGGTAAGCTATGTATACTTGAAACCAAAGGTAGTTCTAATTTCAGGTTCTCTACAGTATCCCTTTACCATTTAACTGGTTGGGAGCCAAAACAGTCTTAGATGGTGTTCCAGCAAATGAAATGTTTGCCAGGGCCTTCTCACTGACACCAGGTGGGTGAGTAATTTGACAAAAGGTACTTAATTCACAATTGATAAAAGGCTGCTACTTACCCTGTACCTATTTCCGAAAATCTGTCTTGAGCCACAGCTTTTCAGTCATAAGTACTTAATGATGAATTTTCACTCAGATTTTGATGAATTTTGAATTGGAAGACTTAAAGCATATTGTCGCACTAGCTTTCTTAGGGAGGAGGGGAGGTTTGCTTTTGAAATGTGAATATATGCACGTGTGTGCCAGATTTGGCAGAGTTTGTGTGATAGCGACTATCAAGTGGTAGCAGTGCATACAGTAATTTATGAATCGGATGCAGGTGTAAAAGGGTTGTCTGAAGTAATTACATAATGGTTAAATTTGAAGTATACTTGCCACATGCAGTAAGCTAGTAGTAAGACTGAAAAAGAAATAATGCTTTTTAAATTATAAGAAAAAGAAGCACAGCAAGCTGGTGAGATTCTGTTTCAGCAGAGAAGTTTTGTCCCTCAAAACAGCCAACATTTTATTCTCACAGAGACAAGGCTTTTACAGTGAGAAACCAAGGAAGGTTTTGTCAGCCTCTCAGTCCTCAGACCAACTCTCCTGGCGAGGAAGTAGTTACTCAAGCTAACTTAAATCACTTAAGTAACTTAAGCTACTTTTCTTATCCCCCACCCCATCCTCCCAGGTGAATTACTGAGGGAGAAGAAAGGAGACAGAAAATGCAAGGCTGGATCTAAACTTTGTGGGGTTTTAGTGCTGAATTCCCATTTGCTTAATGGTGAATCATTTCAGGGGTTTGGTTGCCTCAGTTAGCAGTTTGTGTACAGTAACTCCCCAGAGCACTTGAAATTTGAAGTTCTTACGTCAAAAATAAGCAGCTGTCCAGAACTTTGTAATAACTGAAAGTTTTGCTCACAGAAAATGGTGGAGTATGTTACGTGGCATAAGTCAAACCTGAGGATGCAAAATGTGTCTGCTTGAGGGGAAATACCCAGGAAGGGGTGGTTGGGGTATGCAAGCACTACGTTTTGATTTTTTCTTTTTTTTAATAGAAAAAAAACTAGTCTTATTATCTATTGATGGTGAAAATCCTAAGGGTAAGGATTTCGCCTTTAACTGCTTTTCAAAATCTGTTAGTAAAATTTCTTATGTAACTACAGAGGTTCCCAAATACGTTTCAGATGTAAATTACTCACGTGAAATATTTATGGGAAAATAATGTTAAAATCATGCCATAAAACTCACCTTTGTACTAGAAGGATTGCTTCTATGCCAGTTTTGGGGAATTCCAAGCTAAGGAGTATGCGCTAATTGTTGAGTTATCAAACTGGTTGGGATTTCTAATAAAATCAATGTTATTTTAGTCTCTTTTACTCTTAGAAGTAGCTTAAATATAGGGAATTACAGGGGAATATTGTGTGAAATCTTTTTGCTTAAAGAAGTTAGACTAATATAGAGGTTGCTTCTGTTTGGTGGATGGGTTTTGGCTGCAGGGATGGTGATGGGCTTTCACTGGATATCACTGGGAAGAGCCTGGCTCCATTGTCTTTACTGTCTCCCCTAAGATACTAAGACAGATGTGATCTCACTGATCCTTCTAGCTGTCTCTTTCCCAGGCTAAACAGCCCCAGGTCTCATCCTCTTCTGTCAGAGTGTTGCAGTTATAGTGGCAGGGAGGAAGGAGATACTGAGCCGATCATACCATTTTCAAACAGGGAACGTATTTTGGGAAAATCTACACATGTAAAATAGTGCTCATCCTTTCAGACCAGTGTAGCTGTAGATGTAATCCCTCTCTGCCCAAACTACAGATTAGTTCCCATATCAATTCTACACCCTCACACATCAAATTGCTGAATCTGATGTGGGCAGGTACTATTAGACAGACTCATTTTTTTTTTTATTGTAACTGTACCATGCTCAAGATGTAACACAGTGTCGGGTGTGTTGTAAGTGTCGTTCTAGGCCGAATGACCAAATTCACACTGCTTGAAAGGCTGCCATGTCCTGGCAAGAAGTGCAGGTCTCACTTGGGACAGGCGGCATGCACAGCAGGAGGCACTTGCCCATTCTTCCGTAGAAGTTGCCATAGAAAAATTGAGACGTGCCTGCAATTAACGTTGTGGTCCACCTGATGTCAGTATTCCCTCACGTTAATGGCCCCAGCCGTGGTCTGTTTAGCTGTTCTAAAGATGGCTATAAACTCAGAAAAACTTCTTGATGCCGATGTAGCTCCTAACATTTTCATTTAAGTTTAAAATAACACCAACCTAACGAAAAATAAGACAAAAGGTGCTTTGATCTTGATGTCAAAGCACTTATGCATAACAAACTAATCCTGCCAGCAGATTTGTCTCTGCTTACACTTTGCCATGGCTGCTTATTTTAGTTGCATTAAATGAGCAATTAAATGTAGGAGCATGACTTGTGTTGCTTTTCAGAGGGATTTTGGCAATGTTTCCTACAGCTTGTCCAGAACATAACCACATAGCAAAGAATATTTGCCTTCAGAAATAACTGATGTTTTCTGTATTTCACCTTCAGTGCCAGTTTAGGATAGAAACCTGGTTAAGATGTGTAAGAAACAGGAGATAAAGTTTAAAATTTGTCAGTATGTCAGTTCCATGGTGAAAAAACAAAGAAGAATCATAAAGAAAGATAAGTGCCTTCATGTAATCTGAATATTCAGCTTTATAAAATGAAACAGTTACGTATGACACAAATCCACAGCTAATGTTCCTTTTCATATCAACTAAGAAAATGTTTCAGATGTGCCAAGAACTGAAAACACCTGGAAGATTATTTTAGGATAATCTGTGCTCAGTGACAAGTTTTGTAAGATAGAAGGAAACTATTTAAGCTGTAAATTACTCAGCAGGTTGTTTTGCATACCACTTAGCATGATGAGGCTTTGTGCTGCCTGGGTTGTAACAGTTAATGCCTTTATTATTAATGTAGGTCTTTGTTAATTCGTACCTTTTTGTAGGGTGGATCTGAGATATAAAGGGCTGCAATTTTTAACCCTGCTGAAGTTAATTTATGCTAATATATGAAAGCTTGACATATTTAAGCTGGTATGAATGCAGCAGAAGAGAAAATGCTGGAAGTCTGTTGAAGTCCTAGGTTTGTTTTAGACTTTTCTTTGAAAGGCAAATGATCATATTGAAAATAATCCAGATTTAGGAGCCCTTGATCCTCTGAGGAGAGGAAGTGTTCAGGCCCTTCAGAGTTCCCTCATGGAAGCCTCAGTGCCAGGTTGGCATGTAGGTTCCCAACACTGCAGACCCAGAGGTAGTCTAAAAACCATCTAGACAAATTTTTGCATAAATACTATTCTGTATGATGTTTACAGTGTAGAATGGAAATGTCACCACTATAGGAAGAATTGTTTTTCTGTAATAAAGAAAACTAAGCTGTTGCAAGAAGTAGTTTCAGCTAAGCAGGCAAGTTAGGAAGAGTTTCAGCCAAGCAGGCCTGAATAATTTAGTCACCTTTCTAAAAGGAAACTGATCTGCTGTAAACTGAACGTTGTTCTAAACAAATTTATGCAAGATGAAAAGGAGGCTCTCAAGTGCTGACAAGTTCATCTTAGAGACAGGATTTTCAAGTCAGATAATTAATAGCTCAGATAAGAACTCAAAATTACACTCAGATGTAGATAGTAGCAGAGGCAAAATGCATAGATTGTAGTGCCAAAGCAATAAAAGTAACAACAAGGAGCATGAACTTCTCTGAGGCCTCTAAAAAATGGCAGAAGTGGTCAGTAGCAGAGAGAACAAAGTTGTGTGTGAACAAAATCATCATCTTCATTGCCTTGAGGAAGGCAAACTATTTGGATTGATAAAATACAGTTGTAGTTTAATGAGAGATAAGCTGTAGAAGTCCTACAATAATAAACCTTCATAATGGGGACACTGTGAATCTGCCATTGTGTATTACAGCTGTAAAGATCAAACAATTCCTAGGGAACAGCATGAACAGCTTTATTTTAGCAGATGTTTGCTATTTGTTTTTTAGTTTCAAATCTTGTTGATCCAGTGTTGGTAAATTGTACAATTTAAACATGAGATTCCCTTCAAAAAGTCTAAGAAAGTCAGTGAAGCAGTCCTGACAGTGCTCCACAGCACCCTCACCTCCCTTTTTAAGGCGGAGTGCCACAGGGTCATTTCCTACTCCTCTTGTAACACTTTCTGTTTCAGCCATACATTAGTAAGTCTAGCTTTGCAACACTTTCCGTCAGGTTCCGAAAATAAATACTGTGGCCACTTCAGGGCTGAGCCAGTACCAGCTCTGCTGATTGGACATGATTTTCAAAGGTAGAAACTGTGCTGAATGAAAGCAATCTTGAAAAATACTGAAGCAGACTCTTAGAGTAGTCTCTGCTCCATGGCAGACAGCATTTGTTCTCACACAGCTGGGATAAACATGTGAAGTGCCCAGTGATTTTGATAGACACCAAATTACACCATGTCTGACCTTGATCAAATTTACATTGCCAGATGAGCATGCACAGGCCTGACCTCAGCAAATCTGGAGCCACAGCCACCTTCTAACAATTCTGCACCTCAGGCTGCTAGGCAGACTGCAGCTTCCAGTAGAGAACCTGCCCAAGCAGGTTTGTGTTTCAAAACTGAAATTGCAAGGTGGAGTTTGAATGTAATATTTTAAATCCTATTCTGTAGATGAGAATCTGGGTGACAGGCAGGGAAAAGATTACGATGAATAACACTAATCAAGTAGTTAGGGGTGTTTGGGTTTTTCAGCCCCTTGTTTCCTTCTTTTCCTTTTGTTGCTTTCCTGCCTCTCTGATTCACGCAGCCGAGCAGGGGTCTTTCTGCTGTGGAACAGCACAGAGAGCTGAAGTGACTGTCACTAGCAGACACCCAGGAGCCAGTCAGTGAGGAAGGACTGCTGCACACACACCAAGCAGTTCAACCAGTAGGATCCTACGCAGCTGTTGCAGAAGAGGCAGCAGGCTTTTTGCACAACCACAACAAACACCAAGTGGGTTTGTGCTGAGAGAGATGGGGAAAGGGTGGCAGTAAACAAAAACACACCCAGAGGAAGAGTTCCTACTTCTCCAGCCCAGTGAGAGAGTTAATGTCAAGAAATACTTTGGATGTATGTGTACAGTCTTCAGTTGTAATTTAGCGTGACCATAGATGTGATGGCTTGCTTACCCACTGAGCTTTCTTCACAGGCATACAAGGCAGTTTATACACACCTCCCCTGCACATATAATGCAAAATGCAGTATTTACTTACCTATGTTATAGATAAATTTGAAACAAAATTGATGTCTTCATAGGTAGTCTAATAATTACCATAACTCAAATACCATGTTTTCTTCTGTTCCTAAGCATCAGTAAATGAAATACATGTATTGAGTATGAAAGCTGCTATGAGCAAATGTAAGATATTTACTACTTTAGCCATTATATTTCTTTAATAAAACATACAATTGAATTCTAACCTAGGCATTAAATAGAAGTGAGGGGTTTGGGGGGTTTTGGGGGGTTGTTGTTTTGTTTCATTTTGGTTTTTTTACTAACTTAGAAATTAGCTGGGTACTGTTAAAAGAGTTGTAAAGTTAAGCACAGCTGCCCTCATTTTCCCCAAATAACCTATTTTTTATCCTATCTTATTTTCCCCCAGTTATAAATTGGGAAAGTAACTGACCCTGCTGAGATGACAAATAACATAACTAATAACTATCACCTTCCATAACCAACTCTCAATTCATAAGTCATCTGACTGCCACACAGTAATAACATCCTAGTCTCTTGAAGGAGAGTCTGGTCCAGGAGCAGCTCAACACTTGAAAGAGACAAGAAAACTCACTTCAGTGTGGGTAGAAGCAAAGTCAAGATTACATTACCGTATATGCACCGTGCTACTACTGTGTTCTTCTGCTGGGATGACACAGAACACAAGTTCTCATTGTCAACTTAATCATATGGGTCCTTTGTCCCTGGCCAGCTCCACTCTACATTTGACAGCACAGGCATCTTGTGTTTCTAAGGTTGAAGCTTAAAAAATATGGATGTTGAAACCAAGCCAGTTACAGTGTATCCAGTATATTAGTTACAAAGTGTGCAGTCTCAAGAATTCATGTGTCAGACACTATTCAACATGTAGAGTCTAAAAGAAGGTAAAAGAGGGGGCATAAGTGGTTTAGGCAAAAAGGAGAAACATTGTGTTTTAGGTAGGGATTTTATTGTTTTTCAATCAAAATGTCCATATCACAACCAAATATGTAGTTTCATGTTTTGAACACAATATGCGTGCTTTACCAGTCTTCTCAAAGTAAAACAAAACCAATATTTTTTAATAAAGTTCATTAATATCAGAATTTTATTATGAATTTTCATGAAAGCAAATCCCCACATTTTTAATAGATCAGCTGCTTTATTTGCACAATGCTTATGAGACATTCAAGTAATCCATTCTCCTAAATAGATGAGGAAACGAAATAAATAATAAAATCATTCTATAAATACATACATACCAAGCTTAGAGAAGCAGCTTACAGTCCTATAGTGTTGTGCAACACCTTTTGTGTACACATCTTTCCTGTCAGCAAAGCTACAACAGATGAGACCAAATGTATGCCTTGTAATTTCTCAAGATGAAAACTCTCCATACCCAAGCAGCTCTCCCTGGAACAACAAAATATGCAGCACAATTGTTTCTGTACCAAACCCTGCTTCGTAACTCCAGCCAGTCTTTAAAATTGAAAGCTCCTCAAGAAGCAGTCAGTCAAACAATAAAAATGAGAAGTGACTGAAACTGTTTTGGCAAAATAATTTGCTGTCAGAGTCCCAGAATACAGAAGAACATTAAGAGCTACTGCAGAATGAAACAGTGTCTGTGCACACCCTGAACTTGTTTCTAAACAAAAATGGGGTGTTAAGAAAAACACTTCTTTGATCCAAAAGTCAGGGTCAAGTTGCTAGTGTTACTTCACGATAGAAACAGCATTTTCATGTTGGTTTCCAAGTACGTGCAAGCAGAATTGAAAAGCTGTGCTAATGTGGATGGGGACATAGATGTAAGCAGTATATAACACCATAAATAACATGGTAATGTTGAAAGTGTAGAAAAGCACTTTTTCCCAGGGCTCCATGAGGTAGCTGCAAGTAATTAGTTCGAACTGGCAGAACAGCCAATAGAGATAGTTCTTCATGTTCTTAATATCCATCTTCAACTTCGTGCTACTTCTGAAAGCCTTCCCTATTAAAATAATGGATAGTAAAAATAGAAAACTTTTTCTAAAAAAAAGCAAACCCCCCCATAAAAACATCATATGCACAGCAACTCTGTGCTACTCAGTTTGCTCATAGTGACCATTTTTAGTAAATTATGTTTTAAAACCACAGCAGATGTAAAATTCCAAGGTTGCAAATGCATTTTAAAGCATAAAACATGGTCAGAGAGTAACAGACTAACATGAGACATTCTTCTACCCCATCCCCTAAAAGGCTTCATCTGTATTCCATTTTCTTTTCCTATATTCAGTTCTGAACATGACAGATCACTGGCACTTTTATTTACCAAGAAGGATCACAATGTTTCTTTATTTCAGAAATCAGTTACCCAATAATTGGTGCAATTCTGTTCTCTGAGCCAAACTCTACTTTCATAACTTTGCCTTGCACTGGATTATTTAAGGCTTAATACAAAAAGCATTTCAAACCCTCTCTCCTTCACCACTCATGGATTTTGACATAGAACTTGGCTAGAAGTCTGATTTCTCCTACTGCAGGCTGAATTTTATATCTTATGTTTCATGTGCTGCTGGAATGCAAACTGCAAGTATGCAGAACGCCACACAGACAGAACTACAATAAAAGAAGCTATATACATAGTCTCCTGCTTTTGCAACAGAGATTGAAAGCATATACATTTATTTTAAAGCTTTGTGTTCAAATTAATGTTGATAATTACTAAGTATTACGTTGTATAGATACCAGAACACAGAACTGGAGAGGTAAAGAGAAAACAGGACTATTTAAGTTACTTATGCTTCCTGTCATTTGGTAAATAAGAGATGACAAAACAAAAACTGATTCCCCACTTTTTAATAGAAGAGGTAAGGACTTCTGATGGTGTCAAGATCTGTGAAATTATTCCACAGAAATTAAATACAACTTCATATATCAATATAGAGTGGTATTTTATCCTAACAAAAGCCCCTTCCTAATGTTTTTTGAAAAATTTTGCCTCACCTTTTCATTTACCTTCTACAGCTTCTCCAACTCTGTCTGACAGGTGAGATAAACTAGATAATGCTTCTGTAGTTAAGAATTGTTATTAGCTACTTTTAGCAATATCCTTTATATCCATCACATTTCTGTACATTAAATGCAGCTTTTACTAAACATAGGTTATACCTAAGTGTCTTATCATCAAATGTATTGCCAAGCATCTTTGAGGAAAGACTTTTCGTAACAAAAATTGATCTTGTAGAAAGTGGAACTTACCTCTTTGCTTCGCCCTGATGACAAAATGTCCAGGTGAGAAATGCTTCCTAACACTTCTGCCTTTTGCAGCTGAACAGCTCAGCTACAGATTAAGAAGCAGAACCAATTACCTTTGATCCTCAATTACAGTGTGTATCCTCCATACCCCGCCCTTCTTCACTGTTGCTAAAACTCTGGCCAAAATTATCTGCATTATGCAACCAGGACAGCCATCATCAGGCTCTGTACCATGCTCTCATGACAGCATTAATTTGATAACTTGTACAAAGTCAGAGTTTAAGAATTGCCAGTTGGGAGGAACATACAAGGCTGAAACACTGTTCAGGACAATCAGCAACACATGTTTACAGTCTGTGCCTTCCCTAATTTAGCATCTCAAAAAGCATCTCTGTTTCTCTGGGATGTTACGATGCAGGATGCCAAGGTTCCTACAAGGTGCAATTTAACATCCACGCAAAATACAATTTATGTAGCCACAAAAATGTAGCTCAATTAATATGTCACAGACAAGTCTCTGGTGAAGCCATCACCTCCTGCAACCTTTGATTAACACCACTTCCAAACAGTTCCCAGTCTCCTCTGTATCAGTATATCCCAGCCCTGTATAGACCCTTCAGTTGTCCTCATCCAGAAACCCCAGGGTGGAGAGAATACGTGGACAAGATTTCTGCAAGGAAAAGACTGTGATATTTTTTCTTAAAAATGCTACAAAATAAAACCAAGCCACAAATACTTGAGGCATTTTAATGATCTAATTGGACAAGCAAACAAGATAGAAATCTGCATAATATATTATGTTCTAAACTACCTGCCTGCAGTCAAATAATTTCCAAATATGAATCAGCTTAATTCTGGGAGACTATGCCATAAGCAATGTCTAAGGCATCTGAGCCTCACCTTCGTTCTTCCCTTCCTTACAAAACACAGCCTAAGTTGATCTATTAGTAACTGCTGATCTACTAATAACTGCTGATCTATTAGTAACTGCTTATCTACTAGTAACTTCCTACCTTATCCCTGCCCCGTTAAACTTTATTCTGTTTTTTTAACAAAATAATATTTTCTGTCTAAAACTTGTCCATTTTTCATAGAAAATTTAGAAATGGTAAGCTGCTTCCCCTAGCAGCAGTAGTCAATATGCCCCATGCCCGGCAAGGTTTGTCAGAGGAGGAGTGTATATCACGAACTGAACAAATTACTACATGATGGAAGATATAACCTAGTTTGTGGTCTAAAGAATGGACTCACCAAAGGTTAAATATAATTGCCCTGGAATACTGCTGCAGGATTCTTATCTCAAGAGTTTCTACTTTCAACCAACTCCATATTTCCATGAAGTATGGAGGGATGGGCTGGGAAGAGTTGATTTTCAGGTTGGTTGGTTGTTGTTTAGATTTTTTTTTTCCATGAAAATGTTGGTGAAAAAAGAAATGTATACATAGGAGAAATGTTCAATAGCCACAATACCTCCTCCTCATGGGCATCCCTGCTTCACATTACTCACTCTCCCTGTGAGATGGATCAGCCTCTTCTGAATCCTTTATCAAAATGCAGTGGCAGAACACTGATTACCAGGGCAGCTGAAGGCAGGGCTGCCATCACTGTGCTCTCTGAATCCTCTCCAAAAAACATTTCCATAAGAGCCAGGAAAACTCAGATTGGTACTTCAGCCATTCTCAGGTGCACAACCATAGGAAGTTTTCATTCTTTTCAGTAATTATCCACTAGTTCTTTCAATAGCAAATTCCCTGAGTTGGAATAATGCAGAAAGAGACTTGCTGGGTTTGCTGTAGTTCCTAACAGCTTAAGAAAGTTTTTACCTGACAGCTGAGTGCCACTGTGGTAGTGCAGAAGAACTGGCAGTTTCACAGCAATAAAATGCTTGGGTAGGCAGAATCCATTCCTAGCGTGGTGCTGTAAGCAGATCTCAAACGGTGGTATGTAAAGCCCCCAGGCATTCTCTCCTCCTCACTTTCTGAGTAGCCACTCCTGCTGCTTTTCCCAGCTTCTACCCCAAGGGGAAATAAGAACTCACAAATACTTTTCACAAGTTGTAATCATATGTGTATAGCTTCACAAGAATACAAAATTCACCTCAAATGCCTGGCTTTTAAGGCAGTTTTAGCCTATGCACTTCAAGATTCCTTTCCCCACATATGGAAGAAACAGAAATAGTCTTCAAGATAAAAACAAAGCAAAACAGACCAAGAAAACCAGAGAAAATCATACTGCAACATTTGGTAAGGCACTGTGAAGGATGACTGCAGATGCATAGAACTTACTCTGAAAAGCAGGAAAGAGAATCTCCTGGATAGCATTCTGTCCCAGAGGGACTGGTCCCTTGTTTTCAGGCCTCTTGATGGTGTTGCTCACACAAATTTCAAAACCTCTTTTTACTGCTTCCAACTGTGGTTTCCAGATGAACAAATTGAAACACAACCATATGAAAGTCACACAGTGAGACAGCAACCAGAAACATCCAAATTACCACTGTGCTAAAGGAAATCACCAGCCTCCCTTTTTGAAGTTCAGTGAGATTCCCCATATGGAAAAGCCACTACTTCTGGTTTATACAGAATTTAGACAATTAGCTCCAGAAGCAGAAGTGCTGTGCATTTTTTTCCCTATTATTTTATGCCTTATAATGGGATCCTCTGATGCCTAGTAAGGTGCAAACCTCCACTGAGGCATTTGCTCTGCATTTGGCTTCACAATGGCTGCTGCCTCATGTGGTTTCTTTGCTGTCTAGTGAGGACTATGTAATATCCTGCTTTTTCTCTTCATGATCATTTGTTTTGACACAATTTGTGGTTTTGAGATCTTCTCAAATAAGCACTTTGAGTACTTCTTTTTCCAACTTCACTGAAATTTGTCATGGATTAAAAAGTGTGGTTTGTATAGAGAGATAGAGATAATGAAAGAAAATAAGCCATATTTTCATAGAAGACCAAGCTAAAAATGCCTGAAATCTCTCTACCTTACACCTATACACTGTGGCAAGTCATTTATCTGTCTACTTAAAATTTACACACTGGAAGATAATTAAAGCAGAAAGTTAAGGTGATCAGGACAGCTTTCTAATCTACTCCACCTATCTCTCTACACAAAGCAAGGCACAGACAAGTTTGTTTTGTTGTAACAGTATACTTTAGTTTGTTTGCTCCCCTTTGGCTCCAGCACCTCTTGGAAAAAAAGCAGCACCATTGATGAATTATTAACATTCCGGGGAGGCAACTCTCTGTGACAGCCAGTATGTGTGTGTGCATTTGTACAAGCTCTTTGGGCTGCAGCTTCAAGCCCATAATGTGGTCCTTAGCTCAGCAACCTCTTCCTGCTCTTTCCCTCATACTGGCAAGGAGGACACATCAGGGAACTAGCTCAGGCCTGGCAGGTCATAGATGTGCCAGCATCTTCAGTCTACACAAAACCTGACCACACAACTGCAGGCACTGGAGGAAGGGACAGGATGGAAACACAGAAAAAGGGCAAGGAGGTGGTGGGAAGTTAGGCAGGGCACAGCAACCCAGTGAGCTTAACCTGCTAAGGAACTGCACCATAAGGTAAGTAGCATGACCACAAACAGGGGTACCAGCCTCCTTCTATGAACACCTGCAGCCTCTGAGCATCATCCTGTGTCCTCAAGGCACCTGAGCACCAGCTTCATGGTAAAAGGAAAGAAACTCAGCAATATAGGATGGCTTTTATAGCTAGTTGTCAGCTTGATTTGCTGATACAATCAAGCCACACCAGAACATGCACTACTGTTCCTGGAAAGGAGAAACATTGTCCTGTAGTGTAGAACAGGCCAATTCTTAGAAAGGTTCTGCTGTGAGTGATGTAAAATATCTGGCATGTGGCTCCACAATTTCTGGCACCAGACGACAGGTTTATGTGGAGTGGTGTCACACTGGAATCAGGCTGTATGACACCATATAGCAACTCAAGGAATGTATCTTGATGAGGAATGTATCTTGGCTCCAGCTTATAGGAACTTGACTTACTCCCATTTGTAATGCAAATAGCATATTTTCATTATTACATTTTGGCCTGCAAGAGTCATACAATTTCCCAGCATGCTTCCCCACACCTGGCTAGACCAGTTCATGAACTTCTTGGATTCTACATCAGGACAGATAATTAAGTAAGTGAAAATTATGGAGGCTAGTGATCTCCAGAAGCACAAGGAATATGTGTAGTTGGCCCAGAAGTATTAGGCACAAACTAAGATGGTATCATGCCATTCGATGTGTCACAGAGTGTTTCATAAAAGCTGGACAGTTAAGCACATCAGTTGTGAAAGCAGTGAACCTAGACTATTACTGTTTATCTTACTATATAGCTCACTCACATTATTTCTTATCTAGCTATGACTGATGCATGGGAAACCCCAGCAAAACAAGTTTATCCTGCCCACCAGTGTCCTAGCAGTATCTAGAATATGCTCTTGAGGGACAGTCCTTGCATGCCTGGTCCCTCACCCAAGTCAAAGGCTTGTCTCCAAGTGTGGTCCAAATTCACCACATATTCCTTCACCTGGCAGACTTTCTTAAAGGAGAATGAGTCATTTAGGACTAGAAAGGGGAAGCTATATGCTCCTGCACAGAGCAGCTACACTCTGCTTTCTCCTTCTTGTTTCTATAAGCTGTTCACAATGCTTATCAATTTCAGTTTTTTCACAGTGTTTCCCATGCTGTCATACCACTCAACATGTAACTGACATTGTTTCAGGTGTCAAGCAAATATAACTGAAAAGGAAAAGCTGCCTAAAAGGAGTTTAAAATCTAGAACTGCACAGATACAAAGCCACAGCTGTGATTGCAGAGCTGAATATCCAGCCTGGGACTAGCAGCTGATAACACTGTTCTCCTAAGACCAAGATTCTCCTGTTCTCTAATTTCTAGCATGATTTTGTAGTTTTACTTTAAAGCACGGGTGATACAACCCTACCTATCTTGCAGGCCTTCAGCACTGCAAACTTCAGTTGTGCTGCCAGCAAATACAGTTGTCTCCCACATGTGTGTAGGGAGTAGAAGGTTTCTATATGTATGCTGAGGATGGCAACAGCTGCAGTCCTGATGTGCTCCTGTAATGCTCCATCCCATTTCCAGGAAGATACTCAACTGCCTAATTCTGTCACAAGCACTGAGGGATTCCCAAAGACTTTGTGACTTAGCTCAGTTGCGAAAAAGACAAAAAGGGCTCTTTAACAGGCAGCAACTAATTCTAAATCATTGCAGCATTAAACCCTTCCCCATCTAATGCTGAAACCACAAGAAAGAAGAATATTCCACTTGCAGAGCATCAAAAGGGTAATAGTTGTGTACTTGGTTCTCTCTCACAACTATGTCAACATATACCTAACACACACTAAGAATCCACCAGAACTGATGCACTGTACAGAAGATTTGTCTGTAAGATAAATTAGCGTAGGGTGAGATCCAGGGACCTGGTGTTCAGGAGGAAAGACAAGAAATCAAAACTTTGTTATTTTAAGAAAATATGCAAAACGAAAGGATGAGCTTAGTGTTTGTCTCTTGGTATAATTAAGGCAGGTAGTTACCAAAATGGGAGTCCCTTCCTGGGCGAGAGTAATGAATTCTCACATCCTCTTTAATTTCAGTTGTGGCATCTAAAGCCTACCTGAAGCTTGTAGCACTCCCAAAAGTAGGCTCAAAGCTGAATTCAGTCTTTCAGCAGAGTACAGCTCTTCACCCAGCCATCATCCATCATGTGTCCATCCCCGGCAGTGTTCAAGGTGAGGCTGGACAGAGCCTGGAGATGTGATCTAGTGGAAGGTGTCCCTGCCCATGGCAGGAGGGTTGGAACCAGATGATCTTTAAGGTCCCTTCCAACCCAAACCATTCCATGATTCTGTGATTCATTCTATGTCATCAGGAGACCTGGCCTTGCTGAGAAAAAAAGCCCTGCCAGCAGGCTGATGAGGGATGCAGTGTCCCTGCCAGGCAGGAGCCCTTCACGGGTCCTTACCTTGTGAGAGGCAAGCAGGAGCCATGAAGTGATCATTGCCATGAAACAAACTCAAAGGAAAAAATAAAATTAAACAACAAAACAACACCACCACAAAACAAAACCCGAACAAACACCAAAAGCACTCGCTCAGATCTCATATTTTCCTTACAGACAGGAGAAGGGAGGCTGTGTGAAACCTCAGCACCTGCCCACCATTCGCCGCCCCCGGAGCCTACAGGAGTCCCCCGCGCTGCCGACCCTCCCCACACCCCCAACGCCTTCAGCCCCCTGCCGGCCCCTTGCCATCTCCTCAAGCTTCTTTGCTGGCCCCGCCGGGCTGCTCGCGGCTACCGGCCCGGCCTCGCCCTACTCTGTTGCTTCGCGTCGCTCCTCCCACCCCGGGCCGCCCGCAGCACCTGCCCCACGAAGTAACCATAGGCAGAGAGGCGTAGAGGCAGCACGGATGAGCGCCGCGCCCCTCTGAGGCGGAAGCTGCCTACAAGCCCCAGCAGCCCCCGCGGCAAGGACTCCCAGACTCAGCGGGATGGCACCGCAAGGGCTGCTGGGGTCAGTAGTCCTACGCCGACTTGCGGGGGCAAGGGGCGGTGATGGTTGTGGGCATATGGTGAGAGATCAAGTTTATTGTGGGCATAGGGTGAGGGAACAAACCGCGGCTGTGGCAGTGATAGGGTAAGAACAATCACACGCACCTCAGAAATTCCTCTCACACGGTGTTCACAGTTGTTGCTTCATCCACCCTCTTCACGACTCTTCCAGCCCAGTCCCTCTCCCTTTCTCTCGCAGCTCTGTGAACAGCTTGTGGGGTTTGTGCTTATGTTTTATTCCACCCTTTCCAAACTAAAAGTGGTTTTACTCAAACGAGTAAACTCAAGAGTGGTTTTGCTCAAGCTCATGATTTCCTCAAGGGCTCACTGCGTCACTCACCTCAGGTGCATCCTGCAGCTGTGTGTCCTGAGCAGCCTGTGTCCCGTGCCCTCAGAGCTGAATCTCTTCAGGTAATCAGTGTCCTCTGTTCTGCTGTGTTTCGAGAAAATTCCCTGTAAAATCTAATTAAATATTTTCTCCAGATATCAGAGAATTGAGTGTTATGAGGGAAAAAAATACTTCCTGTCTTGTGTAAGTGATCCTTTGAAAAGGCAAATTTGAGAAAATTTAGTGTACCCTTTTGACAGAAGGATCCCCAGAGGAATGACAGTACTAAGAAGTATTTCAGTCTTTTCTGTAATTGCTTTAAGAACTATATGGCATTCAAATGTGTCTCTTTTCTTTCTGTTTAGCCAGAGATATTTTCCTGGAATAAAATTTGCAAGTGTCTGATTTTTCCTTTATTTAATTATTTGGATAGTATTGCTGTTCTAGCATGGATCCTTCCTTGCCTCATCAAACCCTAGACAGGGGTGTTTGTTCCTTGGTGTGCATAACTGTGCTCAAGTGAATGGGACTTCAGGGGAACACAGCACATGGCCACAACTGTGGACATGAACAATGTGGCAGGATGAGAAACCAAAATTAGACTTATCAAATTATTTAATGCATCATTCCCAATTGTCTTGAAGAGGTTTCAAATACCCAAGTAGCTTTGAGCTATAGATACTGGAGTAGAAAGAGCACAGCCATTTGGGTACTTACTCTCCTTCAGTGAAATCCTATTTCTCCAGTGAAATTTGGTAAAATTCTGCTTGGATAGGAATACACAGTGTCAAAAGTGAAAACAATGCAAGGGGAAATCACTGGAAAACTGAATAATCCACCAAATAATACCTCTTTTTTTCTCTAAAAGGCCACATTAATCCACCTATACGTGCTTTATCTAAAACTTATTTCAGAAAAGTCTTTGTCAGTGCAATAAAAAAGAAACTACTTCTAATTTAATTGAAACTAAATTTTCTTTCATCCCTACATTTTTAAAATTCTATTTCAATCTCTGGTGCTTAATAACTGTGAGGGGAAAAATATTCCACATACCTCCAAAGGGAAAAAGGTGTCAGACATTATGCATAATAATGGAAAGATTGCTAGTTTATCTTCTGCTAAGAAATTAGCCCAGACTACCTCGTGGGTGACTTTCACAGGGCAGATGACTTTCAGTGAAATTTAATCTACTGTAAAAGGAGCACAAAACTGAAGGCTTAGGAAGTCATTTGTTTTCTTAATTGCTGCCTCCTTGGAACTAGAGAAGTGAACATCCTCACACTATTGTGAAAATGGGAGTAGGGATAACTCAAGGAAAGACTAGAGGAAAACAGAAAATCCTGCAAGTTCAGTATCTTGGAGCATAGCCTACTTGACAGAGAGAAAAGTGGCCTGTCAGCAATGCTCCAAAAGTAAGGAATGCGGATTTGCATTTTTCCCAGCTGATGTAATTAGTCATTGCTTCCCACAAAAACACAGAAAGCAATTGCCAGGCTATTTCAACCCGCTGCATCCTGCCTCTTCTGACTGTCAAACCCATTTGTACCAACATGTTAGAGCTCGGCTTACAGAACTGAGACATCTGCACCCAGAGAGGATTGTGTCCTTTCTTTGATCCCCAAATCTGCTCTCCCGAGCAGCTTCCAACAGCCAAGCGTAATGAGGTTCAGCAGTATGGAAAATGCCGCCACGCTGGAGTCACCCATGCCCCAAAGAGACAGCAAATGCACCCCACACTGCCATCAAGTCCCGCGCTGTGGGGCTGCAGACACGTGTTTCACAATTGGCTCATCATGGTCAGCAACGCCTGTCATCACTTTCAAACCAGGATGCTTCAGGAGTCACAGTGTGTCCTGTCACCTTTTCTTCTCACAATGCTAACTGGGCTCTGTGCTCTGCAAGTGCACAACAGAGACACAAAAACATGTTGATGAATCTTGTTTGTTGCTGCCATGCACTAATGCACCTCAGGACAGGCAGATGGATTGAGCAGAATTGTTAGAATTAGTCCTGCATTTTAGAAGTGAAAAATAGCGTATAAAGCAGTTCCTTAATATCTCATTAAAACTAGGTCTGGACCCCACGCAGAGACCCTTCACCTTTGCCCATAACTCTTCATCAAACTTAGTTTCTTCTGTGGCACATGAAGGGGAAAAGGCTAATCAGGATGAAGAGAAACTTTTTAGTCTTGGTTTGAAGAATAATGAACTATGTGAAAGTGATTTGCAAGTATGAAAGTCAGACAGCAGAACTTGCACAAAATGCAGCAATTTATGTTCAAAATTAATTTCCCTAGCCAGAGGACCAGAAGTTTATTATTTTACAAGAAAACCTTAACATTTACAAAGTTCAAATTGTCTACAAAGAACCCAAATACATAAAATTTGTCTTATCTGTGTGCATTAATTTCTCTGACTGCATTCATTTCTCAGCCGATCTTTCGATATAAGAAGCTTTATAAAATCAGAAGGCTAAAATACACAGAAGTACATATTTGGCTTAACTGTGTTACAGTTCATTGTTCTCCAGGCCACATGACTTTGAACCCTTCAGACAGCTTTTTTTACATTTGCTCTGGCCATCTATACTTTGCAATAGCACCTATCAGAAAAGTGGATCCATCTTATATTTTATCCCTGTAATTTCTGAGTAATTAAATTGATAGATTAAGAGAATTTGAGTCAGATTTTTCTCAACCTTTATGTATTTCATACCTATTTTATGTATTTCTCAACCTATTTTCTACTAGAAAACAAGCCTGCATTTCTGCACTGCCAAGATAATCAGTGATGCTGCTTCTTTATTCATATTATTTTGACAGGGGTTCAGACCTTTCCTCCATATGAATTCTCTTTAGATACTTCTTTTACATGTGTCCTAGTCTCTCTATGACTATGGTATAAGAAATGAGAATTTATTTTCTGTGTAATTCCCAAATCATCACTGACAGAAATTAATTCTGAAGGATAATTAGAACTATTTTAGAAATACATGAGGAAAAAAAGAGAAAATAAATATATTCACAGTTCATAATTTAAAGCAATGCAAAACCAGTCTGTATAGATGTTACTACACTGTGCCTGCACAGTGTGTATGCATATGACTGGCAGAACACTATGTATTTTATTAGTGGTACAATGAGGTTAATTGGGTATTTTTTCAGTTGCAAAATTTCTACATGTCAGCTTTAACAGTATTCCTATAAAATACTGTTTTGCATGAAATTTTTTAGGTCTTATTGCCATCCTCTGAAAACTTTTCCATACTGTTGCAAAAACTCATACATGGATCAGCAAAGAAGTTTTTGTTCTGTGGCTTTATTTTCAATGTAATCAAGCATTATCAGAGGGATGCTATCTTATCTAAGAGGTGGATGCTTTGTTAAATATGGTGCAGTTATTTGCTAAACAATAAATTAATAAGAAGTGGGATTCTTGAGTTTTAATCTTTGATCTGCCTTAGCTCCTCCAGTGCCCCTGTATAGTCAGAAACTGCAAAAGCAGTGGGTGTTTGAGCCAGAAGGTCTCATTTTTAACATTTCTCTTTGGTTTTCTCTTTATATCCTTCTCTTATTAATAGCCATTTGTCAATGTAGAATTCTCAGAATTTTAGTATAGGTGTAAAAATATCTTCTTTAGTACATATCCATCTTTATGACTAATAACAGAGATGTAGTGACTAGCCTAAAAAGACCGATTCCTTTCAAAATTATAAAAGGCTTTCATCCCATGTTCTGATCTTAAACAATGACATTTTTAATCCTAGAAGAATGAGGCATTGCCACTCTATATAAATCAAAATCTGAGCTTGCAGCCTAATTTAATGAATAAAAGCAAGAACAGTTTTTACTGGAAAATGCAGACATAATCATCAAATGATGGATAACATAAGGTCAGTGGTAAGCCATATCTTAGAAGAAAAAGAAAACAGAGATTTTCAGATACAAGATTGTATTTACTTTTAACCTCTACAGTTTAACTAAATAGAAATATTTCCCAGTAGGAATAAGTACCCAGAGTGTAGTTTTTGAATCTTCATGGATTTATGAGCCATGTTCAATTACATTTTTAATTCTTTCTTCATACACAACACTTTTATGACCTTCTCACCTATGAAAGCACCATAAAAATAGGACTCTGTTACTCCAGAGTCCTATTGTTTCAAGATTCCGCAGACATACTATTAAAGCCCATTTCAAGTTTCATAAATTTTTATATCAGACATTCATCCCTGGCTTGCTTTCCTGTCTGAATGACATAGTGGATTTTATTTTAAAGATAAATTAAATTCTCTCAGCCATATTTTCTTTATTCCAAATGTAACCCTAGAGGACCTACGTAAAATATTGTTTGATAGTGAAGAAAAACAAAGCCCATTTTGAAAACAAAGGGCAAAGTTATCCACAGTTTGCCTCATTGTGACTTATATGTTGAAGCACTCTTCCATGTTGCTAATATAAATGTAATAGTTGTTGATCTCCTGCCTCTCTTCATATGCAGAGTTCAGTCACTGGGTATGCTTCCAATGAAGGATATTTATCAATATATTCTTCACTTCAAATGGCTAGAGAAAGGGTGAACTTTGAGTACACAAACTAGTCATTTTAGCTGTAATTCTGCCACTGATGCTAACAGAGAACAAAGTATTAGACAAAGATTTAAATGTGTTTAAGTGATCCAGTGTGTCTCTATGTGTCATTAAGAAATCTGCATCTCACAGAAGAGACTGAAATCAGTTGTCACATCCATGTGTGACATTTCACCTACATTAATGCAGGATGATTTGGTGTTCTTTCAAATGGTTAGTATTTAAAAGATGGAAAAGAAAACAGTTTGCTGCCAAAAAGTGTTATAATTTTCAAGCGTTTCAGTGAAAAAATTGTTTTTTATGAAAACTGTAAAACAAATATCAGTGATTCCTTAAACATTAAGGATGTTATAGAACAGGTTTAGAAAATAGCAACAGCAGATTCAAACACATATTACTTCAACCCCACATAACTTATCCAACATTTAAAATATATATCATAATTCAAAATGAGTGTTTCTAATTTTTTTCAGGGAGGTTATGACTTTCTTGTATTGCCACTCTTGTCTTGATGCTTGCAAATGTGAGACTTCTCAGACATTTAAGAGCCCATTTTATTGGGGTTAGAGGCCATTATTACATACCATCAAATCTGCTGGACGAGCACTTGAACTTCTGTATTTCTTCTCAACTTTTGAATTAAAACTCACTGTAAGGGAATGCTGTGTGGTCTCTCAAACCTGTATTTTACACAAGCCCACTTTTACTGCCACTGCTTCAGATGTATATCTCATGTTTCTTAGACTGCTCCTCACATCTCATCAATACAGATTTTTTTCAGAGTGTTTTTTAGTTTCAGGTAGAAAATGTACAAACATAAAGTGAAATATCTTAAAGTCTTCCAAGTAATATCTTTCATATCACAATCTTTACAAAAATAAAGTATATGGGCATTTAGATTTTTTCAGTGTGGTTCTACTGTTTCATGTGTATTGGTTGAACCAACCCTTGCAGAAGGCAGCAATTTAAAAGTTGCCAGGCTCAAAGGCACTGGCAGAGAGGGGTCTTCCATCTTTTGCATAAGAGTTCAGTTGTAAATAGAGCTTGCTTCACTTCCAAAGAGTTTTGTGATTCAAGACTTTAATGAATTTTCAGATCTAGAAAGGCCAGATAAAAGCAATAGAAGATACATGAATATGCACACAGCCAACAGATTCTGTACATTATGCTTTATTTTGCCTTTCTGTCTTCACATGGAGCAATTCAGGAATTAATTCCTGTTGCTCCTGGTTGAGAACATAGCTAGTAAAACTCAAATTTTGGCTGATAGCCCAGTTCCTCTCATATAAGTGCATCAGACATTTCCTGTTCCATTACCAAATCCGTAGCATAACATGTATTTGTTACACAGAAAGTACTGTTAGTTAATGCTTAACCTAGCTGTGATATTATTTCTTGAATACTTTACTTTTTCCATTACAGACAGGAGCAGAAGGGAGAAACACTTTTATCTGTATGCAGTTATCTGGTTTTACTTCTAAAGCATGAGATAAATTTTAGCATTAAAATGTTTCAGCTCAGTTAAACTGCCTATCCTGAGGTACATTTCTTACACTTTAAAGTAGAAATGTTATGAGATTCTATAGAGGAAGGATTGCTTCTTTCTGCTTTCGCTTCTGAAGATAGGAGAGTGTGGTTGATGCCCTTTTTCTGTAGCAGGCCAAGTCAAGCGACAGTGGCCCTGGCCTTCCTGAGAAGTCCAGCACTTGCAAAGCCAGAGATGCACAGCTGCAGCTGCAGCAGGAATAGTGATTGTGCATCAAGGAAGGGAGGAAGACTTTTTCCTCCTCCAGCAAGAGCTTGGGACACATGAAATATGTATGTGAAATACTGTGTCATCCCTCCAGCAGACAGCATCACCTTCCATTTACTGCACAGGTCTCCTCATAACTCCAATGCGCAGCAACAAACAAGATTCATCAACATGTTTTGTGTCTCTGTTGTGCACTTGCAGAGCACAGAGCCCAGTTAGCATTGTGAGAAGAAAAGGTGACAGGACACACTGTGACTCCTGAAGCATCCTGGTTTGAAAGTGATGACAGGCGTTGCTGACCATGATGAGCCAATTGTGAAACACGTGTCTGCAGCCCCACAGCGCGGGACTTGATGGCAGTGTGGGGTGCATTTGCTGTCTCTTTGGGGCATGGGTGACTCCAGCATGGCGGCATTTTCCATACTGCTGAACCTCATTACGCTTGGCTGTTGGAAGCTGCTCGGGAGAGCAGATTTGGGGATCAAAGAAAGGACACAATCCTCTCTGGGTGCAGATGTCTCAGTTCTGTAAGCCGAGCTCTAACATGTTGGTACAAATGGGTTTGACAGTCAGAAGAGGCAGGATGCAGCGGGTTGAAATAGCCTGGCAATTGCTTTCTGTGTTTTTGTGGGAAGCAATGACAAATTACATCAGCCGACAAAAGTGCAAATCCCTGTTCCTTATTTGTGGAACATTACTAATGGATTGGGCATTGCACAGGCCACTGAGAGACAGAATCCCTGTATAAGGCGCTGACAGTATAAGGAATTGATCAGATTACTGGCTAAGTGTCCTCAGCTCCCATATTAAATCAGGTTTACTGGTTATTCTGGAGAATATCGCTGTCCATAGTGACAGCAAAGACAGTAAGGTGAAAAAGCAGGAGAGACAGTAGAAACAATGGATTCACAATACAGCAAGAAGCTTTTCCCCCCGTATTTTAGTTTAAAATTACACTGTTTACTTGGCAGAGTAGGTCTCATAACTTTCAATTTAAGTGTAAAGGTCAGCAGGGAACAATGTTTTGGGAGATGTCATTAGTTATAAATAAATCAGTTCATAACATCTGATAAACAGCCTCCTGCAGAGGGATCCATGTAAATACATTCCATTCTTTCTGCGCATTCTCTCACCCTTTGTTTGCCTCTTTTACATCAGCTGAAAGCAGCTGCCAGTTGTTCTGCCCCCTCTAACAGGGCATGTGGCAGTATGATTGTGGCAACTTTGTGAGTTGTGATAATGCTTAAAGTAGTGGAGCTTGCAGGGAAGAAAACTAAATTTAGTATTGTCTTGCTATCACCAACCTTTTCCATATGCACGTGCAGAAATGAATCCTTGATTGCTGGAAGCAGCAATAGGGAAGCCCGCAGCTGTTTGAAACTCATTCTCCCATCTGGTGTCAGCTTCACAGTCTGGTGCCTCAGGAGACCTAGGACTGATGTGGGAACTCAGGGGAGAGGGAAGCAGATATAAAAGGAAATTAAAACAAAGCCATAAAATTCTCTTCTAGTCAGTTGATTTTTCCCACTAAAATACATCTCTTATGCAGCAAATCTGCATGATGGTAAAGCAGATGGTGCTGTGGCATGTGTATTTCACAAAGTGGAAAGGAAGGAGAGACAGTTCTGACAGCTGAAGGTACCAACCCATGCAGCTATTTTAGTAAGAACCATGCCATTTGGATCTCACTAGACATATTGCCCATAAGAAGATGGAGAACAAACAAAAGGAAATTAGTTTGTCACTGCAGACACACAAGAAGAATAGATATCACTTAAAACATTCTTGAGTAGGAGTTGCATATGGAATTACCACTTTTCTTACTGCATCCAGTTCTTATGAACTCAAACTTTCTTAAGTACAATTCAGTGGAGCATAGACATCTAAGTATCTCAAAGCAACTTACACTATTACCTGACACAGGATGTTTTTAAAGTCTTTTTCTGTGACTGACCCTAACAATTACTTTTGTTTTTAATTACTTTTTATTTCTTTATGTGCTTTTTTCTCTTGGAGGAAGATTACGGCTGTATCCAGTAAACATAGAATCATACAGTAGTTAGGGTTGGAAAGGACTTTAAGATCATCTAGTTCCAACTCCCCTGCCATGGGCAGGGACACTTCACACTAAACCATATCACCCAAGGCTTCATCCAACCTGGTCTTGAACACTGCCAGGGATGGAGCATTCACAACCTCCCTGGGCAACCCATTCCAGTACCTCACCACCCTAACAGTAAAGAATTTCTTCCTTATATCCAATCTAAACCTCTGCTGTTTAAGTTTCAACCTGTTACCCCTTGTCCTATCACTATAGTCTCTAATGAAGAGTCCCTCACCAGCAACCCTGTATACATAAGCAATCCTACTTCAGTATTCTGTGCCACTTCTTTAGAAAAAGTCCGAGTCTCTTCCTTTTCCTGCTACTCATAGAAAACATTTCCCATTTCTGCCCTAGATGTACAAATATTTCATCTTTATGTAACAATAGACATATTTCAAGCAAATTTCAAGCACTGGGCATAGATACAAACACTATAATTTAAAAAATGGGAAAAATCTTAATAAATTCTCTATATCCCAGTAAAAAAAAAAACCCTCCACCATCATTGTTTGAATATTTCTCTCACTCCATCACCAAAAATTGGGAAAATCAGTGAGCCTTTCAAATTGAGTGAAAGGAGCCTGTCCCCGAGGCTGCATATGAAAATGAAGCAGTGTGTGAGAATCAATCACATATACCCAAAGACAAAAGAAACACAGGCTGCCTGCTTTGTGTCATTCAGGGACCATAAAGCAGTCAGAAAACCAATTTATTTAGCTTGCTCAAGGAGATCTTTGGTAGCCCAGAGCTCAGCTATCTTCATCATACCTTTTGTAAGGCTTTACTTTTCTAGTATATTAGGAGTATGGTTAGGTGTCAGGTTTTGAAATTCACCCTGCGTGCAGCTAACCTCCTGAAGAGTCATGGAACAGAGTGCAACTTGGGATCTGTTTTAAATTGTGCAGTCAACTGACTGCAGTTGTCCACAGTTAATTTTAGTTTTAGAGTAAGTCACAAAAAAGGCACCTCTGAGCTCAGTTCCCCTCCCTTCTCAGCTTTGGTACAAGACTAGAATAGCTGACCTAAGGATCTAGTCAGGAATACAGCCCATAATGTTTTGCATACAAATGTACTTGAGAGAAGTAAAACCGCAAGGAATTAAATTGTATAAATCAAATTTGTAGTCTCTTGCTTAATGCAAATTAAATAGTCTACAACAAAGACAAGAAACATCTGCTGAACAGAGTAGAAATTAATGTAGAAGAAAATTAAGATTGCTTTGCTGTTACTTTTTTTCAATTTGTGTTCAAATCTGAGAAAGATTAATAAGAATGCTGCCAGTTTATAGCTAATTCAAAGTTATTCTAAATTGCTTAGCTTCTATTTATATTTTACTTGCATATTTTGGAGTTCTTCATGAAAGTAGTTTGTAATACATTAATTCACCAGCAAATACTTTACAAATGTTTCCAAATATATCTTCACTCAGTAGCAATGAAAAGTTATTTCAATAAAAGAAAACGATATGCAGCAGCTTTGGCAGTGAGGGTCATCTTCGGCTTCATCCGCTGGGCTTTTTTGGTGATGTTTCAGTCATGCTCCAATTCTCAGTGAGTTCACCTCTAGAAACTGACAGGGAAAAACATGTTTTGAATCACCATGATACAGAGAGGAAACTGGGGTAACCTCAGAATGAATCAGTGAGAATTTCCAAGAGTATGACATGATCTTAAGAGCTGGACTTAATTTCAGAATTTCAGGACTGTGCCCCTACCAAGGTCCAAGGCAAAAACTCCCACTGAAGTCAGTGGAAGCTTCAGTTTATGAACAGCTTCAGTTTATGAAGTTCAGTTCATTCAGTTCATGAACTTCATGAATTTCATGAAGTTCAGTTCAGTTCAAGAGCTTCATTTGCATGTTATTGTCACTGGCAGTACTATAGTTTCTTTGTGAACCTTTTATTTGGATCACCTGATAACTGTACAGCTACTGAGACCAGAACTACATCGTATTCCTGTCAGCTTCTTTCCATCCCACTTCCTTATGGCAGTTGCAGATTGTCTTTATGTCAGCTGTTAGAAAAATGCTTTTTTTTTCACCTATGATAGCCAATTTTTTCTTGCATGACCAGAAATGTATTACTTCAAGGTTGTGTAAGTTGATAGACCCCATAATTTCCTTCTGCAATAATCCCTGTTAAGATTTTTCTTGATTATGTGTATCACAGGAGAGTGGCTCTGATATTAAAAGTAAACAAGAACATGTAAACAGTAATAAAAAACAACCCTTAGTTTATTTGGGAAATTAAAGGTGTTTGTTTTCTTGAAGTAATGTTAGCTTCAGGAATAACTGACACCAAATCATACACATATAATCAGAAATCATATACTCTAACATTGGCAAGTCAGGTCTGGGATTTCCATTCTTATGTTATCTGCCTGTATGCAGGCACCTGCCTACATATAAACTTCCCAATGTATCCAGGATGCACTTCAGCTGCACAGCAATACACTGCTTCACTTTCTGGTTTGGTGCACTCTATTCCATTGAAGAACCTTATGTTAAATAGAGGATGTTGCTAAAATATAATTCTCAGTTTTCTAGAAATCTCCATGCATCCTGTGACTCTCACTCTCATTGATATTAAGGTCACTTTGTGTTGCCAGGAAATAGACAAAAATCAGACTTTACACATGAAAATGCACTATAATGAGGAATGGGAATTGAGAATCAAGGAAAACAGAAAAGAACAACCTGTGTGGTAAACTGCTATTTCATTCCCCATCTGCAAATGTTCCTCTTCAACAGAGATGCAAGAAAATGCCAATAAGATTTCTCATGGGTTTACCTGGGAGAAGGCAGAATTTACCTGCAATGTTTGGCATTTTCTGCAACATAAAATTTTGGAAACACTCTTAGAAAGTGTTGTTTATATCAACTGAGATCAAAAGAAAGGATAAAAGTAATTGTCAGAGAAGCTGAACTTTATTTACCTGTTTATTTACCAAAACTATTGTAGAAGACAGTTCATGATATTGCTATACTGTTATTCCTCTGGAGAGCTGTGTGTCGTCCTGAATGATGACAGACAGAATCCTAAATTCTAATATTTAAAACATCTGAAAACCACTAAATATTTTGCTATATTGCAGTTTTATTCCTTGACATGCAAAAAGCCTGTTTTATAGTTAGCATTGGTCCTGCTTTTTCTATTATGATTTTATATATCAACAGAAAGAAAGAGAGGTGCCTCTGTGAGCTTCTGATGATATTCTGATATAAGTTTCAGTGTTCTGACCTGCAGTGCAAGGACTAGCCTGCAGTAAGCTACATTATTGTGCACTTCTGATTTATGCTCATAGCATCGACTGAATCTGAAAATCCTCAGAAGGTTTTTCTAATAGGCAGAAGAATAAAATAAATAATAGCAGAAGCATATTCAAAATTTTATCATCCCAGAGAATACTACAGAATAGAAATATTACAGATTTTGGTAGTATTTTTACAAGGAAATTTCCATCAAAATAAATGCTTTGTGTTAGTGAAATTGTGCAGTAAAGTTGATGGCCTATTCAGTATTGCATCTTCACTGTTCTTCCCCGGGGTAAAATAATAATAAATTCAGTCTGCAACTACAGTAAATGAAATGGTTATTTTTAAGTTATCCTTGTGAGTATCTTTACAAAGTGAGGCTTCTTACAATCAAAAGCATTGTTTTTTTATTCTAAGGACTAAATTGTAATGCTAACAGTGATAGTATTGTGCAGACTAGCAAAAAGTGAGTGCTTTCTCAAATATCTTATTCTGTATTTTAATTCTGTGTACCATAAAAATTGCCTATGAATGAAAGTTACATATTGCTTTTCTTCTCCTGGACCCAAAATAATTTCTCATTTAATTACATATCAGGCGACATAGACGCAATTCTTGTGTGTTACAGCACTAAATAGACAATTAATACATTTGTAACAGCAGATTATTTGCTTCTGTAGCCAAGCCATAAAAACAAAATCATGCCTTGGTCGCTTCATGCTATGTGTAAGCAGTAGGAGGAGCTGTTGAGCAAGAAATGTCTTTCACATGTTGAAGTCATTACAGTGTAAAATTCATAAGTTTATTTGTGAAGCTGACTCAGTGATTGCTTTTGAATACGTTTGGGTCTCAAAGTTATATATCTTACTGGGGAGATTTTCTAGAGTAAAGGGTGAAGGACTCCACCACAGAGTGCAAAATGAAACTTGTAGGTGGGTTTGTTGACCCACCTCTTGATCAGCCTACTGCTCTCTCTCAATGTTGCTTTGAAGTTTTGCACTTAACAGTAAATTGGTGTAGAACATGTACTCAATACCTGCATTTTTCACTTTTAATTAATGAATAATTCCATTTCAAGGTGGGATTAATTACATGCATGGCTCTGAGGTGGTCCCACCATGATGACAGTTGCTGCTTCATTGCATCTGCTCAGTGGAACAATGTTTTGCCTGTACCCTATTGTTTCATCTGCTTCCTGCTCAGAAAGGAAAGCTTTAGACACTCTGCGGCTGCAGAGCCCTTCAGATCATATTTTCACAGCCGAGATGCTTTTAGAACCAACTCAAATTCTCTTGCAGTTATAACGCAATGGAAGATAGGCAACAATTATTACTTTGCTAATGGACTCCTCCAAGGTAGTGTGGAGCATCTTCTGTTTCTGTGGGCATTTACCACAGAGAGGATCCTACAGTCCTTTGGACAAAACTGTTGGGCAGTATATGGGTACTAGACCTCAGCAACTGAAATAACAATGAGGAGATGCATGCTGGTGGCCCTAAAAGTGATTTGTGCACTTGAAACTGCTTTATTTCACTTTGCAATTCCATATTCTGAATTCAACTTGCCATCAGTAAAATACAACTTCCATACAAGTCGCTGTTCCCTCCCAGTATATACACATTTATATGCCACTAAAATGATAGTCAAATAAACAATTAATTCGTTGATGGTAGTGAGTGGTGTTCTCCACATTTTTACATTTATTTTATCTTCCATTAAACACCAAATTAAATAGAATTAAAAGAAGCCATAATACAGCTATTAAAACCAAATACAATCATTACAGAGCCAACTTTGCTTAGGGGCCACATACAGCTTTCAGCCAGTATGATGAACAACTCAAAGGGAATTGATGCTGGCAGCACAGAGCCAGGGAGGAGAAATTAGCAAAGGGCACAGACACAAAGACAAACTGACTGCTCTGAGGGATCTGTGTTGTAATGCAAGTGTCCCAGGCACGCAAAGACTCAGTTTAGACAGAACAGGCTTTGTTTAAACCAAAAAGTTTTACTAGAAAAGCTCTATTCACAAAATGGGGACTTAGTCTGACTGAAACGCTTCAGGCTAGATGTAGCTACAAAGTTTGTAGTAACAAAAATATTATTTAATTCATGCAATTTTAGCCTTTTTGTCATATTAAGTCTTCTTTCAGTTAGCTATTCCAGCAGCATCATAAGCCACAGATGCTGCAACGACTGTGTTGTTGACAGACCATCAAACTCATGGGCACATGTTTTGGCCTTTCAGGTAGAGAGCCTGAAGCTCGACTCGAGCAGTCATAGGTGGGAACATAATAAAGGTAAGCGTTTCTTCAGCCCTGAAATGTACAACTTTGGACAGTCCTTTGAAACACTGACAAAGTGGGACGTACCTCCAAGATTTAAAGCAGCATCGCATTGGTTACAGACAACAATTGTAATTAGCATTCCTGCTTCTCAGAATTGGATGTAAGAATCAGACACCAAAAAGCTGAAATCATTAGCTTTGTGTTAACCAGGTCTGGGGTTATGTAATGTACTTAGGATGATCTTTAAGAAAAGTAGCAAAACAATAGTTCATGCACATTTATGTGTAAATTCAGTGTTAAAGTCCTAAGGGGTAGGAGCTGCTGAAAGACTGGAAGGTGTAGACCCAAACGCTCAGCCATGGCTATAAAGGCAGTTTACCATATTTTCCACTCACAATTTCACACTGGTTTTGTGGCTTGCTAATTCAACACCACTCGTATGTGTTTGAATATTATATCAGCTGTCATACTCTCTGAGGCTGGTTGACTAATCTTGTCAGGTTTTGGACACCTGGCCTGCCAGTCAGCTGAAAATCACTTCGGCTCATCCACAGCTCTGGCACTATGCCGAATTGTTGTTTATAGTCCAGCCAGCTTGTGCTTGCACCCTCACAGCTTGTAACTTTTATTCCTTATCAGCAGAAAAACGATGGTTTACAGAAATGGCTTGGAGAAATAAAACAATCCGTTTGAACACTGGGGGAGGGGGACGAGGGGACGGGGAGGGAATTCCCATTAGAATGCTGTCCAGGCAAATGCCGCCATCAGTTTAGTAACTGAGAAATTCCTACTTTGGTTCCCGTACACTTGCATGCCCGTGGATGTACCTGGCGACTGACAGTCCTGTAAGGTTACCTTCCAGCAAAATCTCAGCCCTGTTTCATGTCTCTGCTGTCTCGGGTTACAAGCAGAAGCAGGGTGGCCGGTAGGGTGGTCCCGCCTTTGGAGACAGGGTCAGCTACACTCCAGAACCTGCTGCCCTGTGCTCCTCCAGAGGGGAGCCCGGGCTCTCTGTAGCCAAGGGGCTGCGCAGCTCTTCCAGCCCCGCTCCCACCCTGCGCGGAGAGACCCAGGCCCAACCCCGCCACCAGACTACGGGCCCCAGAACCCTTCGCGCCGGCACACGCAACAGCCCTCGCTTCCCGCGACGGCCGCCGGGGCTTGTAGTCGGGCGGCGGGGACGGGCGAGGCGGTGGCAGCAGCAGCGGCGGCGGCGCTCCGCCCCGGGGGAGGGACGGCGCAAGGCGTGGGGGACACGGGAGACAGGTACCCGCAGGCGGCCCTGCAGGCACTTTCTCACTGCAGCCAGCCGGGCTCCGAGAGCGGCGAAGCGAGGCGGCCTCCCTCGGGGCCCTGAGGTGGAGCAGCGGCCTAGGGGTGCCCGAGGCGAGCTCGGGTTCAGAGAGGAGACGCGGCCGCGGGGGGTGCGGCACCGCTGAAGCCTGCCGAGCCGCGCCGAGCCGGGCCCCGCTCCTCGCCCCGCTCCTGGCGGTGCGGCCCCTCCGCGGGAGGCACGGGGCGCCGCGGGGCCGGGACGCGCAGGTGGCCGCCGCCCGGCAGCGGCGGTGCGCGGAGCCGGCCCCCAGAGGCCGCCGCCGCGAGGAGGGAGCGGCGGGCGCGGGACTTCAGCGGAGGAACATGCACTGACTCGCTGCCTCGGCTCAGAGCCACTCCGGCCGCCGGGTGCGCGTTGCATGGTGTGGGGATACACGGTCTCGATAATAAATGATAGAGGATACAATGACTTTGCTGTCTCTGCTGGGTCGGATCATGCGTTACTTCTTGCTTAGACCGGAGACCCTGTTCTTGCTGTGCATCAGCCTGGCCCTGTGGAGTTATTTCTTCCACACGGATGAGGTGAAAACCATTGTTAAGTCCAGCAGGGATGCGGTGAAGATGGTGAAGGGCAAGGTGGCCGAGATCATGCAGAATGACAGGCTCGGGGGGCTAGATGTGCTGGACGCAGAGTTCTCCAAGACCTGGGAGTTCAAGAGCCACAATGTGGCTGTCTACTCCATCCAAGGCCGGAGGGATCACATGGAGGACAGGTTCGAAGTAATCACTGACCTGGTGAACAAGACTCACCCCTCCATCTTCGGGATATTTGATGGGCATGGAGGAGAGGCAAGTGCTCAGCTGGAAAAAAGGCACAAAAAGCAAAAGTGGGGGTTGGGGGGTGGATGGTTACCGGGCAAGGGATTAATCTGTTCTCACCTGCCAGGTTTGTGTGATTATCTTGAGACATTGTTTGGGGGGGGAGGAGGGCACGAGTCTCTAAATAGGGGTTGAGGATACTCTGTTCCCTTTATCTCTCATTACCCTTCTACAGTCAGTGCAGTATAAATGTGTTTATACCTTGGCAGCCCTTTACAGTAGTAAAGGTTTAATTGAAGTAAAAGCCGTTGGAGGTGGCTTTTACGTGTGTGGAATAACGATGATGAGCACAAGCTCCCTGGAGTCATCTTTTGTTACAGCGAAGTGTGGTGTGATCTGATTTTGGCACGGGGCTGATCTCCCCCTCCTGTCAGGAGCCGGGCTCATCATCAGCAATTAGAGAGCAGTCCTCTTAAAGCCAGTGTGCGTAAAACGAGTCTTCACAGGAATTCACGCTCAAATGAGGACTGGCAAGTCACTGAGAACCAGTATCATGTTTGGGAGCTGCATGTAGATTTTAAGTCATTACAGCTGTGCTGTCATACTTGTTCCCTCCCTAGTGGAAAGCCAGGAAAACTGTCATTTTGAAACTTTTTGGTGTTTAACCTCTTAACTTTTTTAGGAAGGGCAATTTCCTTCAGGTTTTGCTGTGTAATTAGTGCTACAACTTGATGGGATGCTTCATTTATTACAGATTACAAATGCTGAAGCGATAGCTTCCTCTTTAAGATTGTGGTGCTGCCATGTAGCTTTTTGTATAGCACAAAGTATGTTTCATAACTGTGGGAAAGGACAAAGAATTTGTCCTTGTGTAACAAATTAGCTGAAGCAACCATCATGCTGGGTATCAGAGAACCTTCCGGGTTTTGCTGGGGTGATGGAAGCTGGAGAGAAATGGTGAAGTTTGTCACAAAATGCTCCTGCCGAGGAGGGGTAAGGCAGCAAGAAAACTTGGGTGTTCCTCCAGCTGCTTTCACAGATCAAGGAGTCAAAGTCCTTCCTTGAAAAGCCTTGGCAGTGACCAGATGCTAGTGGAGCACAGGGGTGTGGAACTGCTGCCCCTCTGAACCTGTAAGTGCTGCCTAAAAAATCCAGGCCTGAGCCACATAATCAAAAACCTTCTATTCTGTTGCGCACATGGTAGTAAAAGGAGTCAGCCATGTGTCCTGCTGCTGTCTTGCAGCATACAGCATTTTGCCCCCTTTAAAATAATGCAAACATTTTGGACAGTGAAAACTGTCAGCTTCACAATTTCTGGTTGTGGTTGAGCCCTGTTTTCCTTTTTACATCTGATTTCAGTTGGGGCACAGCTGTGCCAACTTGTACTGGCGTATTTGTGCCAGCTCACTATCCATGGCCTTCGAGGAATGCAGGTAGAACTGTGTATTGCAAACTGTTTCACATTTTTTCCTGAAAGAATATTAGCTCTGACCAGTGTGTTTGGTGCTCTCTTGTTTTCTGAGGAGTTGGACAGGAGGTGCTTGTGCTCTGTCTGCTGCCTTCTTCCTCTTTGTTTAAACTGACAGTTTTCCTTGTCTGAACTGATTAGCCAAAACAAATCTGCAGGAATATCCGTGTCATGTTTTTAAACAGTATTCTGAGATTGTTACAGATACAAGTATGATACACACATAGAGTCTGGCATTGTGAAAGAGTGATCTTATTTCTTTCATTAATTTGGTATCATACATGTATCTTGCCTTGTGCGTGATTGCAAACCCATTATAACACAGAGAATAGCTAAAACAAGAATGTGCCCTGTATATATATTGTTTGCTTGTTTGTTTTGCTGTGGATCTTGGAATTACATGGATAGGATATATTAATGATATTACTGGATCTGTGGAAAGCTCATTTGTCTCTTGTATTCTCATTCCTTAGAACCTGCTCTAGTTGTTTCAGTGGCAAAGTATGAGGCTTTTCTTTAAGAGGCCTGTTATTTTGAAATGTTTAGCAGATCTCTTTCAAAAAACCTCAGTAAAGTTAATATTAAAAAATATATATATCTAATACCTCTTATTTATCTTTCTAATCCGGTTCTCAGGTGTTCTTAATAGCCTTTGCTCCTATAGAAATAAGTGCCTCATCATTGAGGACATAACTAGTTTCCAGCTTTGGATTTTATGTAAAACTGAGCAGAAAAGCATGGACTATGTGCTGTGCATATAGAGGGAAAAAAAAAAAGGAATTTAATCTAGACAGGTTTTGTAGTTTTGAGTAGAAAAGAGGGGAGGGAGAAGAAACAGGAAAAATTAATGCTCTTATTTAATCCATAGTAAATAATGCTAAATTTCAGGTTTCTATGTGAATTGGTTTTCTGGATGTCTGGGTTTTTTTGGTGTTTTTTTTTTAAAGATAAATGACTCTGGAGAGCACTTTGCCTACATATGTAACAAAGCCTTTGTGAAGATTTTTTCCACATGGGGTCCCATAAAATTTCTTTATGTGTATTTAAAGAACAAAGAACTGCTAATCTCTGCAGTTAACATGTGAAATAGACTGTTCTATGTGGGCAAGAATTGTTTTTCCAAACAGACAATGCCATAAATGAGATGCTAGATTAATTCTTTCCAGCTAAATACAAGGGAGTGTGTCTCCATTAATTACTTCCTGCCATATCACATTGAAGTGGAAAAATAGAAAATATTATTCAAAAATATTACTTACTCTGTAGTGCTAATTTATGAAGATTACTGAGTTTTGCTTAAATATTGCCAACATTTTACATGAATTCTACTTTTCTGTTGTGTCATTTCCCCTTCTATTTTGCAATTTTAGCTTGAATAGGCTGACAGCTTTTTGCTTTAATTTTGTGGCTGGCTTGATGAGAAAGCAATAAGCAAAAATAAGTATTAATCCTCTGTGTCACAGCTAAGTATCTGGTGTGCTGCTGCAATTCCTTGTGAAAGACAATAATATTTCAGAGAGAAAACTTGATACATGATGGTTAGTGTGGCCTTCCTTTTATACTAAGTCTGTTGCTTGAAAACTGAATAATAATAATAATAATAATTCAGAACAGGTAGAGGGCAAAGTCGTAGAGTTGGAAAGAATTAAGAAAAGTTTCTGTCAGTTGTCTCTGAATGAATTTGGCCAAAGGAGTCTTCAAGGTAATCTCACTTGGGATCAAAAAAGATGAGAAGAAAGTATTAGACTATACTCACATCACCTTCTTTACAAGACTGAAAGCTAGGCTTGAGTGCCTCTTTTTTCTTTCTATTTTTCCTTTTTTTTTTTTTAACTTCTTCCCTTTTTCTTTATTTAGAAATTTTGAGGCTGTCTAGACTGGAAGATGGAGAAGTGGCAAACTATGCAAATGATAAAATAACAAAAAAAACTTGAAAGCTGAGCAAAGTAAAGGATGGTTGCTTAATTAGAATGATTTGACTGTTTTAACTAACATTTACTGAAGGGTTCTTTTCTCAGATATTTAAGGTTTAAACACTCAATTTAGTGAGATCTCATTATTAGACAAGAACAAAGCTATCATCTGCAGTCTTATGGTTATGGCTATGTTTCATATAATTGTTTTTTCCTAACCCTGTGAGGTAAAGACTTTAAAAATAGTTATTGCGATAGTACCTTAAATGCTGCCTGTGCTTGTTTGCAGTCATAAACTGATGTGGATAACGATGGGGGGAAATTAAAGCTCAGTAACTGTCTCATAAAAAATGTCTTGCTCTTTTTATTTCTCTTAGCCTCCTTAAATAGAAATGTGGCAAGGCTTGTCCCTTATGATCTGCAGGTATGGTTAAGAGTATTTTGCATGATATAATTCGTTTTTAGAGTTGCTGATATAGTGTTGCAGTATGTGAAATACACCTTTTTATTTTTCTTCGTAGTGTAAGGAAAATTTTGGGGAGCTTAAATGTATGGCAAGGAGGGAAGTTGCAGTATTTGTAACTGCATACAGAATCACATTAATACTTTGTGTGCCACAGGACCTTGAAATCAGTATCAGAAACTGTTGGCAGAAGTCTCTGGTTACTGATTAACTTACAAAGACAAAGATAAAAGGGAAAGGTCAGAAGATAATGGTGAGAGTCTTTGTCTGAGAATATGGAAACGTGAATGCTGAGGTAAGGCTTGGAGAAGAGGGTAGGGTGCCAGCTGTGTTTAAATGAGCCTGCTGTGCATTTAAAATACAGGTACTTGAAAGAGTGATTAATTCTTCCCTGATTCACTGAGGTGAACTTGCTGTCATCTTCTAGCCCCATCGTAACAAACAAGTTGCGGGAGGCTAGGTTGAGAAGAGAACTTCTTGTGCATATTCTCCTCGTTCATGAATATGGGAGGACTAGTCCTCAGTGAAGGCAAAAAATTTACCAGAGTGTGAGAATTTGGGCAGCTGTAAATCACACTGTCAGAGTAGGACATGGTGACTGTACACTTGTGGTCATACCAGTTATGATTTTTAACCCTTGACAACCCTGAGCTCCCCTGCGTGTTGTCTGTGCTATGATGATGAACATCTTTTCAGGCAGTGGTAAGGGGAAATTTATTCCATTTAATTGGGGATGTTAACTGATGGTTGGAAGATAATGTTTGCCTTCTACCAAATACGTACTAATGAGCTAATACTTTTATTTTGGTGATCTTTGATTTTTTTTTCTTTTTTGTTGGTGACTGATCCTAACAGCAGAAGGTGTTCATGCTGTGATAAGAGAAAGCTAACAGTTTTGTTGGGATTTTTCTATAAATTCCTTTGGATCTGCTAATTCTAATTCAAAAGCCATCCTTCTGATGCTGAACTACTTAGGCAAACTTAGTGATGAAAATGTATCTATCATACTTTTGTGCAAAGGCCATTAAGGATTAATGGCTTGAGATTTCATAAAACGTAAGAATAAATCAGACAACAGCTTTGAGTTTTTATGGATGTTATAGTCTAGTTGCAAGGTGAAATCTTTGAGGCTTTGTAGTTTTTAAAAAGAAACTGCTAGGGTGGTTTTCCTTTTATAGTATTTTCTTTCAGTTTCTAATCTAGAATCCTCTATAAAGTGCCTAAATGTTTGAATAAATATTTACATAGGTGAGGTCATGTTGATATGCAAGTCTCAAATCTGCTTATAAATTCCACAAGTGGCCTACAATATAAACTAAAATGATATATAGGGACATTTCTGTCATTTTGTTTAGTTTATCTGAGTTTTGATTCCTGGGTATCGTGTTACAGGGTTATAATCTTCATCCTACAAAACCATATTTATTTGATATTTAGGTCTACACCACATGCTCATTTGCTATACAGTACTGTGACTTAAAATTGATTAAAATGGTGTAAAAATATGTAATTGGGAGTAGGAACTCTTATCACTGCCATTAATAACTGTATCATTTGGTGTAGGATTGAGTCTTTTTCAATTTTTATGAAAATCAAAAAGTCAATAAATTTTAAATGCAGTCTGCCAGCTTAGCTTGGATCAGTGCTTCCTTATTTGGGCATGCAGGTAGCCAATGGATTGCCACTGGTTTAATTACATCAGTTTTGATTCTTAGATGCTTTCAGATTATGAAAGTAATTTAAGTTTCCATTAAGAGCTTGAATAACTCAGAGTACATGGGAAGTGTTTGTGTGCATGCTCTTGCTGCATGGTCAGTGCTTAGCAACTTATCTGTCGCTGTAGATGGAGAGGATATTTCACAGCTACCAAATAGGAATGTTCAGACCGCAGTTGTTAAGAGTGCCCGATTCTTTTTAACTTGATGCCTTGTGGTAGCACTGCTATGGCTGTGTCCTTAGATACATAAGCAATCACTTATGTAGCTAAGAGAGATTAGATGGATCAAAGCTTAGAAATGAGCAGCATCTTAAACTCCCTAAAAGTGTGCTGATTTATGTTACTGATGCTGCTTAACACACAAAATAAGCAGTGTTGAAGACTTGTTAGCTAGTCCTGCTTAATCTAGTGTCCAGCCTGGATGACAATATGCACATTAAATCTGGTTTTGGGCAGTAGAGTTTGATCAGTTTTGCTCTGCAGGTCAGGAACTTGGGTGTTTTTGTTTAACAGTGTGAGAAAAAGAACATTTGTATTCTTCTGTCATGTGGGATTAGTTAAAACAGCAGATTGCTCTAGCTCTGTCTGAAGTGTTATGCTTTCAGTAGCTCCTTTGGACCAGAGTAGTGTTTCTCCTTCCTCCCAGTTGTTAGAGGTCCAAATATTTATAGTGTAAATTGTTGCCTAAATTTGAGTTCTGGCTTCTGGCAGTGTGACTTTTAAAGCCATCTCCTAGCATCTGGAGATTTTGTTTTGTGGTGGCTGCATACTAGTTGCTGGGTTGCACGCACTAGACCTGGCACTTCTAAGTTTCCCTTTGCTCTGAGAACTCTTCAGCCCCTTCCCTTTTCGCCTGTCCTATCTAACACACTTCCTCAGCACACAGTTATTGTCTTCACCAAACTGAAACTACAGACAGTGCTTCACATTTTCCCCATCCCCAGGAGCTTTTGGACATGCTGATTTCTTTGGAAATGGTCATACATGAGATCAGTTAGGTTTTATGACCCATGCCTGGAAGTGTTGAAGGCCAGGCTGAGTGGAACTATGAACAATCTGGTCTAATGGAAGGTGTCCCTGTCCATGGCAGGATCTAGATGATCTTTAAAGTCCCTTCTAACCAGGACCAGTCTATGATTCTATGATGGGCAATCCAGAGGTGTCTGGCACTAATGTTTCTTGGGTCTCAAGGTTCAGGACTTGCTTTTCACTTTAAACACAGCATAGATACTGATAGATCTGGAAAAAGGAACAAAATGCTTACATACTTCTTCTGTAGTGCCATTTGGTTTGAATCTGTGCCCTTGAAAGGAGAGTTCTCAAAACTAATTTAAGGGCAGCAGCTGCTATAATTATACGCAGAAAGTCACATGCCTCTAGCTCCACTTCTTCACTGTAATATTTGTTAAATCCTTCAAATTTAAGTGGACCACCCTTTTGACCATATTGCCTTCTTGCCTATTCTGTGTCCCACAAAGCAAGCCTCTGCATCGACACACCCGTGCTCCCTGCTGTCCAGGCAATTTTGTGACCATGCCTTTGCACCTGAGCATTGCATGAACCTCACGCCTTCATCCATTCAGGGGATGCTCTACCTCAACAAGCTGTGCTCTGCTTGCCCGTGCCAGCCCTTGGGTCTTTGCACCAGGTAGGTCTTTGCATATGTTACATCCTGAGCAGACCCATGAGGAGCTGTACAGCGGTGCTGAGGTGCTCAGCCTGTATGTCAGGCAGGATGCCAAAGGCAAGCAGTAATATGAGCTGTTGCTGCTCATACCATGTGGCATATCTATGCTGATTAAAATGATCTGTGTGCTCCTAGCAGAGTGCGTGCATGACCCACTTTGAAAACCTCTGTAACAAGTTTGGGAACGTATGCCCTGTGCCACTGCCTTCTGAAACGGGGGCTAGGTACAAATGAGGCTCTTTTTAATTTAAAACAGCTTTTATAACTACAAGTTCACGTTAACATCAGGAAGAACTTCTTTACTGTGAGAGTGACAGAGCACTGGAACAGGTTGCCCAGGGGGGTTGTGGAGTCTCCTACATTGGAGATATTCAAGGCCCGCCTGGACAAGTTCCTGTGTGATGTACTCTAGGTTACCCTGCTCTTGCAGGGGGGTTGGACTAGATGATTTTTCGAAGTCCCTTCCAACCCTTGGGATTCTGTGGTTCTGTGTTTCCCTTTGGCTGCTGACTTCCTAGTCAGGTTCATGTTATCATTAATGCTGACCAGACTGTTACCAGATACTACTCCAGCTGGACAGACCAGTTTCTCTGGTTCATGGCCAGCCCAAGAGATCTTACATGTAAAAGAAGGTCATGAAGAGTTAATGACTTATGGTCTTTATTCACCCCATAGAGTTTCAGTTCACCCCAAAGGTGTTAATATAAGTCTACAGTTAACACAAGTTCAAAAGGAAGTTTCTACCTGGACAGAGATGTCCATACAAACAGCTTGTGATCTCTGGGCCGTTGTAAGTTGTATGCAAAATCAGTAGTTGCAATAAGGTGGAGAATTTCTCTTAGGCTGTTTGTGTGCCTGTACTTTTGTTTAACTAGTGCTAAACGCTTCAGCTAGCATTTTTATGAAGGCAGTTTAAAATGTACTGCCAAATGTAGAGGTTTCATTTGAAAACAACATAGCTTTAAAAAAATATAAATTTCATTGCATTTTGCAAGAAGAAAGTTTTTCAGGTGCTAAAATAGAATTGTAGAATGGTTTGGGTTGGACAGAACCTCCCTGCCATGGACAGGGACACCTTCTACTAGATCACGTTGTTCAAAGCCCTATCCAACCTGGCCTTGAACACTTAATACTAATAAATACTTAAGGTAAGTAGATAAGACAGGTGAGAGTGTAAGTTGCTCTTGGAATAACTGGCCATTTATGCCAAAAGGCCTGATATTTAGATGGCAAAGCTGTGATCTAAGTGAACTATCTTGGTCACCTTAAGGAAATAAAAAGAACTGAAAGTACTTGTTAAGACTAGGCTTTCAGGTCTAGAGTAGTCTGCAGGCCATAAAATAGTCTTAGTGGAAAAATCTACCTTTCTTTCTACTCCTGTAGAAAAGTCATTCCAGAAAAGTAATCAGTTATGCATGGCACAGAGCTGAGCCAGGGGCTCAGGCGCTAGGGAGGGCAATGCCCAAGTTGTCTTGTGACAAGCAAAACCGATGAGGGAAGTGGAAGAAGCATCCTTCTTTGGGTTGGTGTCATAGCGGGCTCCTGAGAGCTGCATGGCAGCATGGAGTACCAATCATACTGCTGCTGATACAAATTGATTATGATGCTAAAACATTGCTGGCTTTCATCATCTCTGACCTTGTCTGATTCACAGCTGTGTGAGCAGCTGACATCTCCAGCCCCACAATCAAAGTACGTGTTTTAACTGCTAAACCACAATGCAATTATCCATAACACGTCATGGCGGCAAACCTCAAAGCTCCCTTGGAGAAAGGAACATTTATTTGCATTTAGTTTCAGTGCTAAAATGTTATCCCTTGCAAATGTTCTCATTGTCATAAATGTTGAAAAGGCTTTTTTTTTTTTTTTTTTTCCCAAAACCCCCTTCAGGGGTAAACATTTGATTTTAGTAAGTCCTGTTATAATAGCTGAAACTGTCATACAGTACTGCTTTCAATCAATACAATTTTTAATGTAATAAATCTCTTTACTTTTTCATTCTCTACCAGATAGAAAAATGCTGGAGGGCATGAAACATTTCTTCTGATAAGTGAAAGTATGTGGCTGATAATACAGTTCTCTGTTGAGCCACAGCTTGCATTCATTTAAACTTGCATTTTAATGGAAACATGATTTATTTGCATGTAGTCTACACATGGACTGCACCACAGAATTGCCTAAACTTTCCCTGAAATGTGTGTTTCCTCCAAACACACACTGAAGCTGAGGTATTGAAATATCTGATTCTGATCAGCATTAAATAAATATCTATCCAGGGTGGTGTGCTTCAGGAATGGAAGCATAGTGTAGGAGTAGGAGGAAGGGAAGGAGAGAACATGTTTGTCTCCTTAGTTTTCTTAATGTTTATCCCCTTGAGCTTTCACTTACTTTCCTGCATTTGAGAGTGAATGTGTTCTTTTTTTCTAATTTTTCTGGCTTTTAAATTTCTATTTATTACTTAGGTCTTTTTAGATTTTTTTTTGGACACTGTAGGATGTAGAAGATGCTTTTAATGTTGGGGGTTTCTTTTATTTTTTCAATCATATGTTTTCAGTCATTATTTTTCAAAATAGTATGTTCATTTGATATTTACGCTCAATCATCCTCAGTCTGGACCCTTACTGGTGTGGTAGGAAAAGGAAATCACACATGGAGAAGTAGGAATATACCTACAGGATGGATAAAATCAGTCCCTAGTTCACAAAGAGGAGAGAACCAGCAACCCTGGGAATGAAACAATCTCATTTCTCTGAAGTGGCATTAACTGGGAGATGCCAAACTGACCAAAGTCATACATATGTGTAGGTGCTTGTTGTAAGTCCTGTTCTCCTATAACTGAGATTAAGCAAGATTTTACTGTGAAGACCTTTGATAATGATCACCTCATGCTAGTATCATGATGCACAGCACACTTGATCACTGCTGCTGTGAGGAGTAGGCCTGCTTGACTGTGGCTAGGATGCTGCTGGGATTCCTCTGGAGAGAGGTGAAGGTGAGTGGCCTTGCACTATGTGCTTGGATATGCAGTTAACTCTGAACCGTGACAAGGAAAGTAATTCTTTTATTAATTACTTGGAAAAAAAATAGTTGCTAGCTTTCCTGGATGTGCAATTGAAAGCATCCAGAATTTTTGCTGTAATAACATGGCAAAGGGATTCCAATGCAGGAAGGGGGTGAGGGAGTTGAGGTGTGGAGTTTGGGATTTGAAGACAAAAATGTGGGTAGAGGAGAATAGTGTGTGGTTTGCATTGTAGCTTGCCTTAATTTTAGGTTGCTGTAAGACTGGATGTGTTTAATAATAAAATGTCCTAGCAGGATCACCAGGCAGCCACAGGAAAAGTACTCTGTTTCAATGTGCCACTGTTTATATATTGCCCAAGATCCAAACCCCGAGAGATTTTTTGTAAGGGTTACTTCTGCGGTTTAGAATGAATACCAGTTTATCTCTTTCTCTGCATGTTTGAGAGAAGCAGAGAGCATGAGTGTGCATTTTGGCAGCATTTCTTTATGGCCCTGAAAGAGCACTAGCAGTTTTGTAACTCTGGATGCTCTGAAAACTAAACTTTGCCCTCTTTGTTTCTGCTATGTTCACTGGTTTGCTGGCACGTATTGCCAGTCCTTATTGCTTAGGACTTAGAGAACAAAATGTAGGACCAGCTGCCTGTTTCATGGTGCCAATTGGCACTGGCATGTCAGAGAAGAGCTCCAAGCAGCCCCTCTTCTTGCTTCTGTTTCAAGCATAAACAGAAATGTGAGGTGCTGCGTTAATTTACAAAGAGATTGGTGTGACAGACTTTTTCATTTTCCAAAATGTTTTGTACTTACATATAAAATACGTCACATAAGTTTGACTTTTTTTTTTAAGACTTTTCTTACAACTACTATTACAGTAGTGGTTTTGGAAGGCAAACTAGAGTGATTGAATTCTCTGTGGATTAATGTTGCATAAAAGATTTGCAATCTTTGGCAATTAGAAAATTGTTGCTGAGGTTAATGGTGATATTATTTTTAACTTTGAGGGCAGGAGCAATTTCCTGCCTCCGGGATGGAATTATTTCAATCAGTGCTTTAAATAAGCAATTTCTGTGATGCTTTAAATTGACAAACACTTAAGTCATCAACCTGAATTCTTTTTTTGCTAGACTATTTATTTTAGCAATTATGTATCCTGATATACTGATTCACATTATTTTTATTCTGTATTGTTTCTGAAAATGAGCATGGTATTTACTATCAATGTTTTCTTTGGTAAGGTTTTTTTTTTTCCCCTACTCTTGTGGAGATATTGTAACTGTAAATAAAAGCAGAACAAAAAAATAAAAAAGAGGCTAAATAATGTATTATTTGTTAGAAGTTATTGAATGATTTGCATCTCAAACATTCTAAGCCCCTGGAGGGTGAATTGATTTGAGATGTGCTTCTGGGACTCTTAAGGTCTGTTTTGTGGTGGGTGTCCTCTTAGCAAGCGTCTCTTCCTGATACCTGGACTCAGTGGCCGGAGTGTCTATGATGAGGTCAGATACTGTCTCTTCAGACTCCAGCTGTAACTTGAATTAGGGCAGGACAGACAAGAATTGGAGATAATTCTACCTGATCAAGCTGTCAATAAGAATGATGCTAAGATAGTCAATAATTTCAAAAACCCCATATTTTTTCCTGCTTAGGAAAACCTGCTATTCTGTAAGGTGTTCTTTGCAAGTGTCCTCATCTAGATCTGCTCAAAGGCGCTGCCCTGGTGGCTCTGCCAGTACCTTGATACTACCAGTTCCAGAATTGTTTCTCTTCAACCTGCAGAGATAAATATATGCTGTTTCTAATCTGTTATTTTTATCAGTTATCTAATTAAGGTAATAGAGTATGTTCTCAGGCTTTGAGATATACATTTTGTTAATAGTTTTATTTTTAAATAACACGTGTTTTTTTAAATAAGCAAATATATCTAACTTATCTGCCTCCTTGTAAAGCACAGTGCTAGTCTGCCTGGTAATGTCATATATCAGCTCGAGAGAGTAGCTGCATACTGGTTCATGCTGCAGGTCTGCATGTGATGACTAGAAAAATACTTAGAGTAAATTAGAATATCTCTTGAGACATGCTGGATTTTGCATGGCACACATACGCAAACTTCAACGCATGCAACCTATATTCTAAGGTGTTTGTGTAAACTTTGAAGACTGGCAATTGAGACAGCTGGCCAGTATTACTCCCACCTTCAAAAAGAGCAAGAAGGAGGACCTGGGAAACTACTAGCCAGTGAGCTTCACCCCCGTCCCTGGAAAGGTGATTGAACAGGTCATTCTAGAGATCTTCACCAAGCATGTAGAAGAGAAGAAGGTCATCAGAAGTAGTCAGCATAGATTCACCGAGGATAAATCGTGCTTGACCAATCTGATAGACTTCTATGATGACATGGCAGGGGGCATCAACAAGGGGAAAGCAGTGGATGTTGCCTGCCTTGACTTCAGCAAGGTTTTTGACACTGTCTTCCATAACTTCCTCGTAGGTAAGCTTAGTAAACGTGGGTTATATGAATAGACAGTGTGGTGGATCAAAACTGGCTGAATGGCAGAGTTCAGAGGGTTGTGATCAGCAGAGCAGAATCCAGTTGGAGGCCTGTAGTCAGTGGTGTTCCCCAGGGATCAATACTGGGTCCAGTCTTATTCAACTTGTTTATCAACAATCTGGATGAAGGGCTGAAGTATACACTCAGCAAGTTTCTGATGATATGGAGCTTTGGGGAGTGGCTGATACACCTGCAGGCTGTCCTGCCATTCACTGGGACATTGATAGGCTGGAGCATTGGATGGAGAGAAGACTAATGAGGTTCAGCAAGGGCAAGTGTAGGGTCCTGCAGCTGGGGAGGAAGAACCCCAAATACCAGTACATGTTGGGGACTGACCTACAAGAGAGCAGTTGAGCTGAGAAGGACCTGGGAGTATCAGTGGATGACAAGTTGACTGTGAACTGGCAGTGTGCTCTGGAAGCCAGGAGGGACAATAGTACCCTGGGGTGCATTGGGAGAAATATGGCCATCAGGTTGAAGGAGGTGATCCTCCTCCTCTATTTGACCCTAGTGAGGCCACATCTGGATTATTGTGTCCAGTTCTGGGCTCCTCAGTACAAGACAGACAAGGAACTACTGGAGAGGGTCCAGCAGAGGACCATAAGGATGATATGGGGTTTGGAACATCTTTCTTATGAGGAAAGGTTGCAGGAGCTGGGCATGTTTAGTCTGGAGAAGACTGAGAGGGGATCTCATTAATGCATATAAATGCTTCAAAGGCAAATGCCAGGAGAATGGTGCCAGACTCTTTTCAGTGGTGCCCAGTGACAGGATGAGGAGCAGTGGCCATAAACTAGGAAAGAAGTTTCACCTCAACATGAGGAAGAATTTCTTTAGGTTGAGGATGGCAGAGCACTGGAACAGGCTACCCAGGATGGGTTGTGGTGTCTCCCTCTCTGGGGACATTTAGAATTGGCCTGCACACGTTCCTGTGTAACTTGGTCTAGGTGGCCCTGCCTTGGCAGGGGGGTGAACTAGATGATTTCCAGAGGTCCCTTCCAACCCTAATGATTCTGTGATTCCTGTAATAAACTGTAAACAACATTATGATGCCATGATTGAAGAGCCAACTGAAAGTGTATTCAGCAGCATATTGGAATTAGTTGTTTCAAATTTAGGTTTTAAAAGCTTTTTTGGCATGTGGGTTGTGCATGTCTTATTAAGGAAAAACCTGACACTGAAGGAAGATGAAAATCATGTTGATGAATAGTATGAAAGGCTGTAACCTCAAACCTATTATAGTGAAGAGTGATATTTTTACTGGAATGTTTTTTTTACTGAGTTTCCCAGCACTCACAATTGATAGGAGAGCTCAATGAAGTTTGTGGCAAATACCATTTAATTGAGCTTTTTTTGTGTATGAATAGAAAATAGCGTTTTGCCTGTCACAGTGGCTTTCAGTTGACCTCACTGTGCTTCTGATTCAAAGTATTTCAGGTGTGTCACAAAAACATATTATACCTCTGTGAGCAGGTGTTTTCAGATCATTTTACAGACATTTCTGGTTATGTTTCTTGGCTGGTCCAATACAAGTCAGTAACACAACTGAAAACAGAACTTTGTAGTTCACTCCTTCTCTCCCAGGTGCAGCTCCTCATTTTTTCTCTCTGTCAGACGCTGACATCTTTTAACCTTGTGCCTTCTATTAGTAAATGTAACACCATCACCTACCTGTTGGGTTTTGCAGTCTTCAGTTTATTTTCTCTAATGTGGTTATCAAGAAAGGGATGATGCCAGAGACCCAGAAGCGTCAATGCTTACTTCACATCAGTACTGCAGATCTTAGCAGTAGCCTTTCATGCCAAAATGATGATTGATGTGTCCCTGTCACAGTGAGAAACCCTATGCTACTATTTGTCATATTTTAAAGGAACTATTTCAGCATTTAGTTGTGAAACAGAATTTTTTGTTTAAAAATTGATCTACATAGCAATAGTGAGTATAAGAAGTTGGCCAGTTAAGAATAGCTCTGTTAGCTGTGACAAGCATGAGGAGCACAGCTGGTTTTTCATTAAAGGGATCTCCCAGTCCTGATGACATACATAATAGCTGAAACTTGCTGTAGATGTCATGATCTCATCATGCATATGACCTGCAAGTCTATCACTTCATCAGTCATTTCTGGAGCTGGAGGGGCTCTGCATGGCAGTTCCAGGAGACCCAAGCACATAACTGGTTGACTGAATTAACCCCCAGAGCTTCCAGCCCTTCTTACTGGTACTGTGCAGGGAGAGAAGCTGAACATAATCACTGTGTTCACCCTCTTCTCTGGAAGTGGGACTTGGTCTTCTCTTTTTTTGCCAACAGGAGTCTTTCAGTGTAGGGAGCTAATGGCAAGACTGAAAAACTTGGCATAATTTGCTCTCTCTTGAGCAACATAAAGGAGAGTCACTGAAAGTAATCTACTGCTTGCAGTTTAACTGCAGCAAGTGTTGCAGTGTGGGTTTCTGAGGCAGTACTCTTTCTTCTCTCTAATTTTGTGGTGTTGAGAGTTAAATAAATGCCCTGGAAGACTAAAATCTTCTGGAAGCTTTTGATCTAGGAGACCAGTTTCTAAGAGGCTGGGGATGGGAACACAGCAGCATTGCGAAGGCTGGAAGGGAATATGGGTAATGTTTTCTGATTTAAATAAGGAGAGAAAAGTTAAATTAGGGAACATGGTGGTGGGTAGGGTTATTCTTTCCATAACAATGCACCAGAAGATCTAGTTAAGTGATTTTGGTTTTGACTTTCAAAGTTATGTTAATAAAACGTTTAAGACCAAGTGATCTTTCTTGAATTAAAGTGCTGTAATGCAAGAAAATTGCCCTTAGCAGTGAGGGGTGTCTCAAGGTGAAGAGGGATGAGTTGGGAACAGTAAAAAGAAATTAAAAGAATTAAAATGGGAGTGGGGTGTCTGTGTTTTACCAAGGCTCCTTATAACCACATGAGGAGCCACAGGTGAACCAAATGGAAAAAGCATGTGTACCCCAGCTGAACAGGGATTTTGCTGTTGCTTTAAGCTCATAGCTTAAACAACTTCACACCACTGTAAAGAACCTACAGGCATTATTTTTGCACAGCAAGAAGTCATGAGATACTCCAAGAAAACAGAGAGGTTTTGAGTGCTCTAAAGAGGAAAATATGTAAATATTTTGTAGGGAGAAGTAATTAGTGGTAGGAATAATGCCCAGGCCCTGAACTGCCAGAGAATCTAGGCTGCCCCATAAACAGTTTCAGAATGCATCACCAATGCGTTCTCTACTTCAGTCATTAAGCCATAATGTGCAAGAACTTACTCAGATGTCAAAGTTCAAGAGTCTGTCACAAAATTGTCTTTACAGGAAGAAAATGAGTCAAAAGCCTGTCATGGAACTGTCTTTATATCAAGAAAATGAGTCAAACCACTCCAGGAAAGATTTTTTTTTTGCCTAATCTCTTCAAATGCCTGTGTCCTGGGGTCCACAATTCTCATCCGTGTACTTTAGGAGTTGTGCAAACACCTCTTTGTGTCTTGGGTTCGAAAGCTCTGGCCCTGGGTTCATCTGGGTGCGCAGGTGCCTGGAGGGGAACTCCCAACAGTGGTGTAGCACTGGTAGTGCTATTGTGTAGCTCTGTAAGTGCCCTGCAGTTTTAACTCTTAACTCTTCAGCTATGGTGCTCTAGGTTGATAAATTAGAAAAGAATCTGAGCTGCTTTAGGAGTTATCAGTGTTCCTTGCACTTCAGTAGGAAATGTGAAGCCAGTGTTGCCTTGACCTGCTCCCGTTGTGTGACCTTACTGTTTCAAATGTGGTAACTTTCAATATTTGAGACCATATGAACTACTTGGTGTCTAGTAAATGTGCTAATGATCTCTTGTTTGCATGAGCTTGAAAAAAGCAGAGCTGTTTTAAATTACAGTTGAATTCCAGAGGGACCAAAGTAAGGATGGGCTTAACTACCTGGTGCGTACCTTGCATACCTGTCAGATATCTGGGGCAGGTACCTGAAAGGAGAGTATAATTGCAGGGTTTCTTATCTTTGTTTTCCTCTTTCATCAGCAGAATTTCTAGCATTATGGGTCATTAGGTACACCATAAAGAGACTTCTTTATTTTTCAGATAATAGAAACTGAAGATCTCATCAGTCCAAAATGATATATGAGGGAAAGTTTAAAAATAAAAGTGAGGCAAGCCAAGTTTTTTCCATTCCTTTATAAAGAAAAACAAATATAAATTCATTTCTTCCTTGATTCATTCCAATAAAGATAAGGATATCTGTTTCAGCTTGAAAGCAAAGGTTGAAACAAGGAACAAGAGGGACCCATACACTGACAGGGAAGTTGGCTTGGTTGTGCATGTGTGTGTATGTGTGTGTGTAATAACCAGGAACACCATTGCTCCTTTCTTGAGGACCTCCTAATGAAAGCTACCACCAGCCCAAACAGAAGAAGTGACAACGTGAACATCTCTGTGTATGTCAAAGCAGCAATAAAGAGACAATTCGGAGTTTTCTTAGGTATCCAATAGCCTCTTTTGTTTCCAGTTGTGTTGTTTCCAAAGCTTTTGACAGAAAAGCTGTTGGTTCTTTGGGACAATACTGAAAAAGGAAAGATGGCTACTCTGTGAGCAGGATGTGCAGACTCTTAATGTATTCCTGTGCATCTCATAATATCAAGTATTCCCTTGCTGGACTGAGAGGTGATGTAAGAGTATAATTGCAAAGCCTTGGGTATCAGTGTCTCTCTTGTAATTGCAGTGCCCCTTGATAATGTACTTCAAGGTTTTCAGAGAGCCAACTTTCTGCTTTGCTTTGTGGGTTCTTAATGGAAAAAAGAGAAGCTTGTACAGAAGCCTGGGGGATGTAATGGATTTAACACTCATTTTAAATATTTCTTAAGAAGAGGAGAAATACTGGAATAGAATGCACAGTTGTACCATATTATCATAGTTTAGAGGCTAAGGCTTGCCTGTACGTCTGCCACCACTGCGACTGTGGCTTATGCAAGCCTTTGTGAGCTAGCTTGAGTACCATGACTTGAGTAGCTGTTGCAGTACTCTTCAGGACTTAGTAAAGATGTGTAAAGTTAGCCTGTGTGGGTCTCCATCTTACAACAGCCACATGCTAGCAATATGCAAAGAGGCTATTTAAAATTAGCACTTCAGCACAGTAGTATAGATTATCCTTGGTATAAATGTATCTCCTGCTGTCTCCACCAGACCTACTTAATTCCTCTTCATTTTTCCCAGCAACAAAGTTGAAATATTTAACTGCTTGTTAGCTATTGAGGGAGTGAATACCTGGTATTTCTGAATGAAACCAGATTCTTGTTCATTAGAATGGAATTGGGATTTCTACCTAGTAAGAGAAGATAAAAGTGCTGGTTTGGATTCTGCTATATGAGAATTTAGTTCTAATTATTGATTCTATGGATATTAGTTATATGTATTTTATGGATATTAGATATATTTATTTTAGATACAGCTTTTTAAGTATGAACTCAAAATCCTCATATCCTGTCTTGAAAACTGAATTCCAATCTGAACTTGAAAATCCAGATCTGGATGACTTTGGAATTTGAATATGGAAGCTTGCAAAGCACTCTCCAGCTTTACAACTGAATTTCATCAAAGTTTGTCATGCTGGGTTTTTTTTTTTTTTCTGGACAAGAAATTTGCATATGTACTTAATGAATCAAGCATGGGAGGAACATTGGGAATGCTTGGTCATAGTGCATACATGAATAGTAGAAAGTCAGACTCCAGAATATTACAGTCTGTTTTAAATTGAAAGCAGGCAATAACCATAAAGGTTTCATAGCCTAAAAGTATATGTAATAGAAGTTTATTAACAGCTAAGAGAGGTCATCTTTGAAATAAAACCTGTTCTTACATGCATATATGTTTAAGATCAGTGATGTTGTCTTTCATTGCTTATAGCTATACAACATGCTCGTGATCTAACTGTAGGAGATTACTAGCCTTTAATCCTGGCCATGCCAGTGCAGACTGGATTTAACAGAGGAGGAGGTGGGAGAGTTTGTTGGAATAACTTTTGTCTCCCACTTCAAAAAGGTTGTGTAAAACTGCCCTAGAAGTGAAATTCATGCATTTTTTTAAACTGCCCATGCAGTAAAAATTGTAGATATATGTTGGCTGAATAATTCATCGTTCCCTGGTTGTAATCCTGATGTGACTTTTCCACTGCAGATTAAAGTTCTCCAGACTTCTTTAGTGACAAGACATTCATCTAGATGAAATGGAAACAGAACTTTGAGACCAAAAAAGAAAAGATTTAGTGTGTGCAAATATGGAAGGAAAGAGATGAGAAAGAGCAAAAAGCAGATAAGAATTGCAATGTTGTGCAGCTGTATCAAATTAATTTATGCTCTTTGTTAGCATGTCCAGGACTAGGAGTCTGTCCTCTCATGATTCTCCCAGATAATGTTTTCAGCCCTTGTTTGGCTGACAGGAGATGACTGGAATGACAACTATTTAGTACGTCAGGGGAACGCCTTGGGTGGACTCTCTGTGGGAGCTTGTTGTAGTAATGTGTGCTAGTATAGGAAAACAGAGGCCATGAAACACGTGTAAAGTATGAGAGAGAACCCAATTAACAAAATATTATCTGTATTAAAGACAAGGTAGAGATTTCTTTAGCAGCTGCTCACTGGCAAAATTTAACAGAGCCAAATGTTGGGAATGGAGAAGTCAGTATAGACCATCTAGAAGATGAATAATCTGTGGGCCTTATTTGTGGTTAGGTCTCCATTAGACAAGTGGGTCTCGAAGATTTGCTATTTTAAATTGTTCCAAATGAAAAAATAGGAAACATTTTTATTACCTCTGTAAAGCTGTTAAGAGGTTGAGCAAGGCTAGGCTGGACAGAGCTTTGGGTGACATGATCTACTGTGAGGCGTCCCTGCCCATGGCAGGGGGTTGGAGCTAGATGATCTTAAGGTCCCTTCCAACCCAAACCATTCAATGACTCTATTATTTGCTGCGTGTATTGTATCTGCCATTGAAGTGAAGCAGTGATCTACAAAAATTGCTTCCATAATTCTTTCATTGTGGAAACCCCATTTCACTTTCAAAATATTTTTACTATCTATTGTAAACATCATCATTTAAAATAATTTCTGTGTTTATTCTTGGATTTATTAGTCCCATTTTAAATTAATCCCATCTTAATATATGTTTTCTTCTTAGAGAAAAAATGCCATTTCAAAATCTGGATATAGTTATACTCATTCTCTGTGATTATTTGATCTTCCTCAATCTCAATAATTTTTTTTCCCCCCTGTAATGCTTTAGTCTGATTTTGGGTAATTTTCCATTGTAAATGTTGATTTCAATGGTATACCCCAGAGCTCAGCACACATTTTCATTTTGAAAAGTCAATTTTTAAAAACTGACTTAGAATTCTTTACATATTGAGGGAATGCAGCAAAGTTGAGAAAATTTTATGGTCTTATAAAGGCTGTTAATCTGTAATAATTACAGCTCTTCAGTCTGAATTTAATTCTTATTTACTGTACCAAAACCATAGAATTTTTATTTATTCATTTATTTCTAATTTCTGAACCATTTTGCATAAATCATGAAGCACTGTGCTTCTGGTTGGAAGACTCTTCTGTGCTGGAGATGAGACTATTTCTTTAATTTATCAACTGAGCAGCTGTGTTGCAATAAAACATCTTATTCTAATATTGAGAGACATGGAAATACACTTTTTGGGAATGGTCATTCCAGCTGTGATGGAAACAGAAGGTTTGTTTGCAAAAATAAATTTAATTTTTTTTTTTTTTTAACTGACGTTGTAACAGAGCTCATCTGTAATTTGACATATTTTGACTGGACACAAGCAATTTTCTCAGTGTTCAGCAATTCAGTACAGGAGAAAAAATAATAGTCTTGTCATTTCAATAGGCCTCAAAATATTGTTAGCTACAATAGAGAAAAAAGTAACTGGTAAGTGTAGTATAATTAGTTAGTCTAATTTGTCCTGTGACACAAACTTCTATTTGTTTGCAAAGTCTGTAAATCTAATAGGTGCCTGAGTAGCAAAAGTGTTTCAAAATAGATGTCAAATGCCGAAGTTCAAGAAGTTATAAAAAGACTTCTGCACATGGAAAACCTCCAGTCAGTGGGCAGAGCTGGCAGAGTTCATAAATCTCTGCAGGAGTGGTCACTGCTATGAATTCCACAGCTATGAAGTTCTGGCCTGCCAGTGCAGCACTGATTTCCAAACACCTGGAAATTAGCATCATCATAGAATCATAGAATGGTTTGGGTTGGAAGGGACCTTAAAGATTATCTAGTTCCAACTCCCTGCCATGGGCAGAGACACCTACCACTAATCCAGGTTGCTCAAACCTCCGTCCAGCTGGCCTTGAATGCTGCCAGGGATGGGGCAGCCACAACTTCTCTGGGTAAACAGTTCCCATGCTCACTGGAATGTATTAATTTGTTCATGCATGCTTTTTTGTTTGAATATTTTCCCGTTTGAGACTTTCTGTAACTCTGTAGGATGTCTGTAGCAGTGTGCCACTGGGTTGTGGTCTGCTGCTAGCCCCTCTTGTTGGAGTTAACATGATGTTATTCCCCATCAACTCTTTGCTTTCTCGTACATCGAAAACTGCACAGAAGTGTACAGCCCTCATAATCTGCTTGTAACTGTGAGAATATATACTGCCATATTCTGGAACACCTAACTCCATAGGTGAATATGTGACAGCATGTTCAGGCCATGGTCACAAGTAACTGCTCCTTTGGACTACATTGCAAGGAAGAAAATTTCCTTTCTTTGTGATACATTAACATCCAGTTGGTATGCTTAAATATGCATGAAATTAAATATGTATTTCTTCCAAGGCAGCATTTTATATATATGTAAATAAATCTTTTCCAAGAAATGGTCCATGGTTTGTCTTGTCAGAAAGGCCACAATTATTTTATGACAAATGGTACGAGTAAATGCAACCTGATTCTTTCTCTGTGACAAACCTGCATGTCTACTATCATCCTTCTGCTGTTCAGTTAGAGTTGCTGTCTGGAGAGAAGGAACATCCTTAACTGGAGATGCTCATCAAGTGTCAAAGTGTTAGAAGAAATTAATTTATTAGTCAGCTTTCTTGGGTTGTATATATTTAGCTTTAGTCTGCTAGTCAGTAGGATGAGGTATATATGTTAGGTACAGGTATTTACACACAAATACATGTGCATATACGCTTGTTCATAAGTGAAGTCCAAGCCTTTACATGCAGAAATAAAAATCCTCAGTCAGCTATTGGACTGAAGATGCTTGCAGAAGACAACACAGCAAAACCTGACAATAGTTCATTTAGTTTTCATGCTAAATCCAGATGCCATTGGGGCAAGAATGAAATACAGGGAAGTCTGAAATGCAAACTGCTGTTCCACTGGAGGCTGGAGGGCAGCAAACATTTTCACAAGGCACAGTGGTATATTTGCTTTCATTTATCAGGTTTTGACCCTATTGATAAGTTACTCGTAAACAGAATCAAACTCTGTGGATGAAAACTTAATGAAAATTATGTTTTAACAGGTGCTATTCAAATGTTTAACAGATTTGAATTAGCCCTATGAACTGTGGGATTTTTTTAAGAAAACCTGAGGAAACAGTTCAAGAGTTACCTATTTCCAGCTGATCAAAAATCCAAACCAGATCATTAGCCTTTTAGGGATGCAGATGTGGAAAATGGGCAGGTGTGGTAGGAACCAGAATGAGAAAGAAATGCCAGCATCGTGAAAAGAGATCTCAGATTCCTTTGAGTCCCAAGTAGTCCTAGCATTCTCTGCCTTGGAAAAACACCTGCAGCAGTAGTGCTTTTAAACTAGTAGAAAGAAAAATGTCTTAATATTTCTGAAATTTTGTGTCAAAACATTTGTCTGACATCTTTAGAAAATCTTTAATATAGTAAATGCATTTTGGTGGCTCTTGTAGTGGAGTATGGTATGCCTTCTTTAAAAAGAAGAAACAATAGAACATTCCAGTTACTGGACACAATGTAAAAAGTACTAATCTGCAGTGAGTAATATTGTTTAAAGTTTGACCAGGTATCATCAGGAAATTTGCCATATGTGTAGTTTCCTGCTTTGGGTTTAGAATTGCAGAGTGGCTTTAGAATTGCAGAGTAGATTTCTTTCCAAGTTCATAAAAAATAACTCTAACCAGTCTTTCACAGACCATAGCCTGTATTTTCTTAAGACTCATCTATATGCAGAGGTTCTGGTAGACTGACATTTAATTTGTTTGCGCTAAATTACTTTGTGTCCTCATACAGGTCTTAAAAATCCTCTAACATAGGGTGTCCCGTTTCATGCTGTATCTGGTGTACCTGCCTTCTGCCTACCCTACTTGCTTTCTCCTTTTTCTGGACACTCAAAACACTGCAGTTAAAAGTTTTCTGTCTCACTGCTAGATTAACTCTCCATGGACTTTGCTTCCTCCACATCTTTACTGTGCTACAAGAAAAAAGCAGGGGCATTGCTAATTCCACGGTTCCCCCAGGCACTGTCCTAATAAAAACCCACCCCCTTGTCAGTGGACTGAATTGAAATGAGGTTGGTTTATGCAGCTAAGTTGGTAATGCCTCACAAAGCCAAAAAATACATGGTTTTGTGGGGTTTGCTTTTGTTGTTTATGGCCTGATTTATCACAGCAAAAGAGCAAGAAAGCAATATAAACCCCTGCGCAACTTCTCCACTTAGATATGAGTACTTTTTCTAACCAGCTGTGTGTTCTATGCAATGAAATTAGCTAAAGTCAGCTAACTAGTTCATAGCTACCAGCTGGTGCTCATTAAGATCTGACCCAAGGTGAGCACAACCATTGCAAGGGAGTATGGTATTGGAGCTTTAACAGTTGCAGCTTCTCTCCATGGCCACAGCACACAGCTCTGCTTTGCTCTGAAGTAAAAAATGCAGTCATTTATTACAGCTGGATGGCTGAAATTACAAAAGTGGGTTTTGCTTCTCACCAAGGTGCACTTATCGTAGCTCATCCGCTAAATACTGAGTTGCTTAGGGGAAGTAACCAGGATGTGAGTGCAAGGTGTCAAGCTGATCTAAAAGAGGCTACTTCCCCTCATTGTTGCTCCGACCTTGTCTCCTTCCTGCCCTGACACTTCAGTGGCAGTCAAGAGTTGCTTCAGGAAGCTAAACTGGCAGAAGCTGTTTTTTATCAGCTGGCATCTACAGGCATGAGCTAACGCTGGAGCCAGTGGGAGTGGATGAGGGGGGACGTGGGGCAGGGCCCGCGTCTGAGCTGGGTTTCAATTGAAACATTGTAGTTTCAGGCACTTTTTTTGTGAGCCTGAATGTGATGTCAAGAACCTGTTTTTTCTTGCAAAGGCAGTGTAGCAGGGTAGGCTTCTTGGGTCAATCTTCAGGTATTTCTGTGACTCATTCTCTGCTGTTTCCTATGCTACACCCCACCCCACCCATCTTTCTGTGTGTTTCTTACACCTGTGTCAGAAATATGTTTACTGTTCATTCTCAAACATTTCACTTCCTCTAAAGGTTGTCTTTGCTTCCCCAGCTTTGATGTCACAGGTATTCACAGCTGACCGCTTGCTGTATTCTTTTTCTTTATTCCTTTGTATGTCTGGTTTTGGACATTAAACTGTTTGTGGGTTTGAGTCAGTCTTGGGAAGCCTTGGGAGAAGTAATTGATTCTTCAGAAATGTTTTAGAGGTGTGGGAGACAAGCAGTGCTGCTGTTCTGTGTGGTTTGTTTTTTAAACTACAGCAGTAGAAGCTAACCATAGTTCATGCCTTGCAAAAGAGTATATATTTTGTGGGAAGAAGGCAGGAGAGGTGATTAAGGTGGTGTTTGAGTGAATGGGTTTGTATGTGCATCCATTGTGCTGGGGTACAATGAATTACTTGTCTCTGATATGATAAACTGTTACTGTAGATTTAAAAGTGCTTCCTAATATTCAAGGCATAGTAGAGACAGAACAAATCTCCCCAAAGGCTATATTAATATTCATTACAGAGTTAACAGCATTACAACGCTCCAAAACAGGCATAATATATAGAGAAGAAACTTTGTGGGGGTTGAATCTAAGGACTCTCTGATCTAAAAGTAGCTGCTGCACTTTTAGAGCTGAAGAATCTTGGCAGCAGGAGTAACAGCACTTCTCTCCTTCCAGCCACTAAAAGGCAAGTAAAATATAGCATTGCAAAGCCTTTATATTTTGAGCTCCATAAATTCAATTGGAAAAGATACATGTATCTCCTGGCACTGACTTTAAGCAACCTGTCACAAAGCCTGTATAAACTCAAGTGATGTGCCATAACCTGGCAGTTCTGGGGTCTTTTGAAACTGGTTTGCAGAATGGCTTTTCTATGAAATACCTCCCTCAATGTGTGCGTGTCTCCTGTGTTAAATTAAATCTTCTATGTTGAAACAACTGCTCTGATTGAAAGAAAGCTGTTTGCTGTTTGTGCATCTTTGAATTTGCACAGAATTCTTAATGTTAACGAACGTTTTACTCTTAGCATTGGTCTTGCACAGTAAGCAGTAGCCTTTCACAGACAGAAGGAGGCTAAAATGGAGTAATGTGTTCCTAGAAAAACTGTGTCACTGAAATAGAAAAGGGTCTAACTCCCTAGCAGTATTTAGAATAGGAGTTCCTGGGGATAAATGAGATTCATGCAGCAGAGGATGAGGGACCTTAGATGCTGTTTCTGCTGTGCCCAGCTATTATAATGTATTTGGTTCATCTCTAAAGCAAGGTGATGATGATAAACTCCCAAAAAAATCAACAAATAAAATCTGTGTCATATTATTCCTTCAGTTTTACATGATCTAGTTATAAAATATGTAGTATCTCCTAGGTGTATAGGTATTACTCCTGTATTTGCTTACCTGCATGTGATATTGCTATAAATTTAGTTCAGAGTTGAAGCTAGAGCTGAGGTTCTGCCTTCATTTGAGCCAGTACTTAACATACCAATAAATTTTAGTCTTATTGAAATTATGTATTACTACGTTTTCTTCTCTGACCTCATTGGTCAGGTTTCACAGAATGTTTGTATTATGGTGTATTTTAATTTTGCAATTGAAAATGTATGTCGTTCCAAATGAGCTTTCATGCATCTTGACCTCTTTGGCGTCATCTCATCCATATTTATTATTTTTTAATTCCTTTAATGTAAAAGCAGGCATTCCATTTGATGTTTTCTTTGTATTGTCTCTTCAGAGCAGAGAAAAATTAGTAAAGTCAGAGATTATCTAATAATAGCTGTAAAGTTTATAAATAAGACCTCAATCACTGCATTTTCTCGTAGTAATAAAGATGGGTTAATTAGTTTTACTACTCCATGGCAAAAAGAACTGAGTACCAGGTGGCAATCAGCTCTGACCTGATGAGTCTTGGACCTGAGGGAATAAAGCTATTCAATGACTGGGTTGAGGTTTGCTTATTTCTAAAGTGAGTAATTGTCTGGGCTGGGTCTTTGTAAAGTGTATTTTTGTCTAAGTGTGGTGATTTAGTCTCTCTCTTCAGTGGAATCAGTCTGAGTTACATGGATCAGCTGACAATAGTTTAGTAACTGATAATGAAGATTCCTTATTGCTTCAGAACTATGACTAAAATCAGGCAGAGCAAAATAAAAGGGAAATAACTGAAATTTTTTTAATAATAATAAAAAGACAGCCAATCCAGTTAAGATCATTCTGTTTAAAAATTATATGATACCTCCATGGAGAAGGTACAGGATGTTCTTACTTTGTGCTTTAATAATATGTTTAAATAGAAGTCAATAAAAGTTTACAAACTGGCTGAAGAGGAACCAAATTACTTTTAAAATACTATTTGCTGTAGTGTAAGATGAGTGCCAGATGAGGGTTCAAATTCCAGAGGTTGTTATGATAGGAGAAATTTCTCTGTGTTGTTGATGGCCTCAGATTGTTGTTAGTGATAGTTGTAGCATTCCAGAGCAACAGTGTTTGGTTCAAGATTAGGATTTGTGTATCTGTAAAAGTGCTTGCCTGCTTGGCAGTGTTAGATCAAAAATCCAGCCAGGAAAAGAAATGCTTCACATCTAGCAAGCTCACTTGAAAATGATCATGGGTTACATAAATTATATTGTTTAAAATATTTCCTCCATATATCTTAAGAGAAGTGTGATTGTTAATCTTGCCAGAGACAGCAAAAGTGTATGGTGAAAAGTTTTTAACAGTTCAGCAGATGTATTTCTTGGCATGCTACTTTTCCCACTTCAGAGCACAGAATTTGCTGGGTTTATCTGCCTCACCTGCAGTCCAAAATGTCTTGTTAAGATGGTACTGTCACTTAATTTTAAACCAGTGATGGCATTGATACATCAAGTTTTGGAGGCTAAAGATTTTTCTCCAGAATACATTGTGCTATCTACACTGTAAATATTTAGCTCAGGGATCATGCTAGATCCAGCGCAAATCACCTCCAGTCCACAAATAACAGGTGTTAGTGTAACTTTGAAAGGGAGAAAAGTTGGTTCTTATATTTGTGAGACTAAAGGTGAATGTCTCTTCCAACTTCGTTTAAAAGAACTTAAAAACAGACCTGCCTGCAACAAAACATACATAACAGTATTGCTTTATTACCACTTAATTTGTAGTAGAACTTGTAGAAATAGCAGTGAACACAATAAAAATTATTTTATACTTCAATCTGTTGAGTATTGAACACAAAAGAGGTGTCTTTGTGTTAAGGCTGTGTTGAATGACATTAGGCAGTCAGGCTGTTAGTGACTGAGAAATAGATAAACAAACTTAAAGAATCACTTTTGCCCTGAAATTGGCTTCAGATTGAAAATTTCAGGTTTGAAAATTCTAAGTAATTTACAGTTATAAGGGCTCAAAGAGAGATTTTAAATTAGAGTTGCTATTTTCTTAGAATTCATTCAACCTGATATGAAGCCAACATTTTGGAGGGGTTAAGTTAAAAAATAGTGTACTTCTGATCTTACAATCAATTCCCTGGAAAATCAGTTAAACTCTCAAATTGCACCATTCTAGAAAGAAAACCATGGTTTTATTATCATAGTTTTATAAGTTTTCTTTCTAGAGCCTAAAGAAACTAATTCCCCCTCTCCCCCCCCCATAAATTTTATATGAATATAATCTTGCATTAAACAGGTTGCTTGTCAATAAGGATTATAATAAATTGTAAGCATATTGTTTTCTAAAGAATCTGGAGAGTGAGCAATTAAACCATGTTGCTAGAACACCAGTAATGAAAGAGAGACTGTAGGCATAACTGAATTACACTTAGGTGAACTGTTTTAATGGTTTCCAAGAAATCCTGAGTGCTATAAATGTACATAAAAATTTCCATAGAGAAGAAACTTTCTAATACTGTATCAAATGTACATCCATTTGCTGCTGTAGAATGGGTGGAGCATGCTATCCTCTGAAAGAGGTTAAAGTCCTACCACTAAGAATCATGGTATAGTTATGGCTGGAAAGGACGTTAAGATCATGTATTTCCAACACCCTGTCATGGCCAGGGGAGCCTCACACTGGGACATGTTGCCCAAGATTCTGTCCAGCCTGGCCTTGAACACTGCTAGGGATGGAGTATTTATCACTTCTTTGGTCAACCTGTTCCAGTGCCTCACCACCTTCACAGTAAAGGACTTCTTCCTTGTATTTTACCTGAACTTCCCCTGTTTATACCCATTACTCCTTGTTCTATTACTACAGTCCCTGACAAAGAATTCCTCTCTGGCATCTCTCTAGGCCCCCCTTCAGATACTGGAAGGCTGCTATGAGGTCTCCACGCAGCCTTCTCTTCTCCAGGCTGAACAGCCCCAACTTTCTCAGCCCATTGTCAGAATTTAAATGCTCATTTGCTGTGACAGCCTGGTGGGTTTTCTTGGTCTCCTCGGAGTTATAGTGCTGCCATGCTGGGGAATGGCTTAAAACAAAGCCCTGACCTAATAGATAGGAGTTCATTGTTCTGGTGGAACTAAGACAGTCAAACTTGAGTGTTGCCCTTGCAAGCTTAGTTAGTCCCATCCCAACACCACCTAAAATAGTTCTTTGATACATCTGCCTTCTTACAGCAGGTCTGTGTGTGCCAGATAGGTAAATACCAACAGTTACTATTCTGAACATGCAAGGAAAATCAAGTAAATTTTCATTTAGCTTTTCTTCGTCATTGTTGTCCTTCCCATAGCCTGGTTTCAGTGCAGTACGGCTTATAGCAAAACCCTACTCAATTATCATTTATATTTTTATGCAAGTTTTGCAAATTATCATATTCTTGCCAGCATCCTTCTGCATAAAACTTCAGCTCTCTGGTCTTCTTTGTAGCTGTCTCTGATCTCATGACAAATTGATACAGTGTTTAGACCTCAGGGTGCTTTTATGTCTCCTCTATTCCTGGGTCTGGGTTGTTGTGGGGTTTTTTTGTTTGGTTTGGGTTTTTCTTTTTTACTTAGTCTTTCTCTCCCCATGTGCTGGGAGAGTCCCTGGAAGCTGTCCTCTCAGCCCTTCTTTTTCTGCCTCTACAGCTAAAGGTAAAATGTGCAAATTTCACAGAATCACAGAATCCCAAGGGTTGGGAGGGACCTCGAAAAATCATCTAGTCCAACCCCCCTGCAAGAGCAGGATAACCTAGAGTACATCACACAGGAATTTGTCCAGGCGGGCCTTGAATATCTCCAACGTAGGAGACTCCACAACCTCCCTGGGCAACCTGTTCCAATGCTCTGTCACTCTTACAGTAAAGAAGCTCTTCCTGATGTTAACGTGGAACCTCCTATGCTCCAGTTTACACCCATTGCCCCTCGTCCTATCACTGGATATCACTGAAAAAAGCCTAGCTCCATCATCCTGACCCCCACCCTTTACATATTTGTAAACACTGATGAGGTCACTCCTCAGTCTCCTCCAAGCTAAAGAGACCCAGCTCCCTCAGCCTCTCCTCAGAAGGGAGGTGTTCCACTCCCTTCATCATCTTTGTGGCTCTGTGCTGGACTCTTTCAAGCAATTCCCTGTCCTTCTTGAACTGAGGGGCCCAGAACTGGATGCAATATTCCAGATGCGGCCTCACCAAGGCAGAGTAGAGGGGGAGGAGAACCTCTCTTGCCCTACTAACCACACCCTTTCTAATGCACCCTAGGATGCCATTGGCCTTCTTGGCCACAAGGGCACATTGCTGGTTCATGGTCATCCTCCTATCCACCAGGACCCCCAGGTCCCTTTCCCCTTCACTCCTTTCCAGCAGGTCAACCCCCAACCTGTACTGGTACATGGGGTTGTTCTTCCCCAGATGCAAGACTCTACACTTGCCCTTGTTGAATTTCATCAAGTTTCTCCCTGCCCAACTCTCCAGCCTGTCCAAGTCTCGCTGAATGGCAGCACAGCCTTCTGGTGTGTCAGCCACTCCTCCCAGTTTAGTGTCATCAGTGAACTTGCTGAGGGTACACTCAGTTCCCTCATCCAAGTCGTTGATGAAAATATTAAACAGCACTGGTCCCAGCACCGACCCCTGAGGGACTCCACTAGTCACAGACCTCCAGCTAGATTCTGCCCCATTGACCACAACTCTCTGCCTTCTTCCTTTCAACCAGTTCTTGATCCACCTCACTACCTGATCATCAAGCCCACACTTCCTTAGCTTATCTATGAGTATGCTGTGGGAGACAGTATCAAATGTTTTACTGAAATCAAGAAAAACCACATCTATCGCTCTACCATCATCCCTCCACCTAGTCTCTTCCTCATAGAAGGCTATAAGGTTGGTCAAACATGACTTCCCCCTCATAAAATCATGTTGGCTGTTCTTAATAACCCCCTCATCCTTGATATGCCTAGAGATGGAGTCAAGAATAAGTTGTTCCATCACCTTTCCAGGGACGGAGGTAAGGCTGACTGGTCTATAGTTACCCGGGTCCTCCTTCTTGCCCTTCTTATAGACTGGCGTGACATTTGCCATCCTCCAATCCTCAGGCACCTCTCCCATTTCCCATGACTTACCAAAGATGATGGAGAGTGGCCTAGCAATGACCTCCGCCAGCTCCCTCAGCACCCGTGGGTGCATTCCATCTGGACCCATTGATTTATAGATGTCCAGTTTGCATACCTGATCCCTAACCCAATCCTCATCTACCAAAGCAAACTCCTCCTTTGTCCTGACTCCTTCTGGGGCTATTTCACCCTGTGTTCTCTCTGAACTAAGATGTCAGTGTTCATTATCAAGTCCTGATCATCTGTCACTGTTACTATTAAATTTCCCTGACTGATGGTCTATATATATATATGAGGTCTGAATTTTGCAACACTTTGACACACGCTCTTCAATTTCCTTGCACAAGGTTTTGTCTTACTTTTGTTTTTTCCTGTTGTGGTGTTTCCCAGCTAGGTAATAGGTATGACTGACTGCTTCAAAGTAAATGGCTAGGCACTTTCTCCAGTCCATTCCTGGTCATTAACATGGTCTTGGCTCAACTGTTTTTTCCAGGCATCTTGTTAATACCGAGTTCTCCTACTCTCTGATTGAGCTCCTAGGACTGTCAGTCTTGGTTCTATGGTCACATCCAGCTCGTGTCTTGTTTGTGGTACTCTCCTGCTTTGCTTTCCTTGCTACAAGAGTCCTGAAGTCCCATTGCCTTTGTTCTTACCACTGTGTGGTATTTCTTCACAAATTGCATGGGTTTGTGGTATGTAATTTATAGGATGAGTGTGCAGTCTTACAGAGGAGCTCAATGCCGTTTACAGAACAGGGGCTGGTATAGAAATGGGTACTAACAGTAATACAATATTTTATTAAAAGCCACTGCAAAATGTAAACAAATATTTTGTATTTTTTTGTCAGCTTTGCACATTGTCTGCCCATTGTTGTAGCAGCAGCTGACTGTGCTTATTGAGTCCTGATTTATTCCTTTGCTGCAAAAGTAATTATTCATTGCCTGGCTAGATTTATTATACTAGTTTATCACTTAGTACTACAAATGTGAAACACAGTTTGGGGGCAGGGGTAAAAAGTATAGCTGAATTTGTTTTATGTGATGCCAAATGAATAAATACCTTGTTTTGCAGCTCTTTATAAAGTTTGCTGCCTATAGACAGTCCAGTTATACTGTGCATCTGGTTGTTTCAGATTCAACAGTTCTCACATGACAAGAGAGTTAGGAATTTCCTTACACTGCTTTGACACCTTATAGAATCATAGAATAGTTCCTCAGCTTCTCTGGGTAACCTGTGCCAGTGCCTCACCACCCTCACAGGAAAGAAGTTCTTTCTAATATGTCATCTAAATCTCCCCTCTGTTAAAGCCATTCCCACTTGTCCTATCCCTACATGTCCTGTACTGGAACCTCTAAGGTTTCCCTGGAGGTGTTTCAGCCCCCTGACCATCTTTGTGGCCTTCTCTGAGCTCATGCCAGTGGGTCCACATCCTTCCTATGTTGCGGGCCAGGTAGGGTCTCACAAGAGCAGAGTAGAGGGAGAGAATTCCCCCCCTTGACCTGCCTTGTGGATTTAATTAGACTACCTGGATAAAGCCATCAGCTCTATCTAGTTTGATGGAGCTCTGGGCCCAGTTAGTTGAACAAACCTCTCTCGTTGTGGAAAGCACAAGTACTGGCCCAGTAGACAGCAGTTGTGCTTGAGTGCAGTGAGTAAAAGAAAAAAAGGCAAAGAACAACAATGTATTATATGTGCAAAACAGAAAAATATCAAAAATCCCAAATCTTCCTGCCTTGCATGGTATCTTCATAGAAGGCAATTGTTTCTGTGAAGGTTTTGCTCTCTTCACCTCCTTATTCTGTTGCTGGAATGTCAGCCCACTTGAGGCAGACTTGGCTGTTTTGACAAAAGATCTTTTTATTTAATTATTAGTATTCAAAACTGGGTGCTGGTTGTTAGATACCTTGTGTGAAAACTGTTTTTTACCTAGGTGCTTAGAAAGGATGGATGTAAATCCATTTTAGTGTCACTTTTTGTTTGCAAAGTAACTTGGTCCAGTGGTATGTTTTAATTACATCCTCATATAATCTAATGCCATCTGGTGATGTTTGAGGAGAGGTAAGGTAATATAGTGACACATTTGCAGTGTTTTAGAACTGGGAGAAAAATAAATATTTAACTATTCAGCTAGTGCCAGACAGCTGTGGTAAATTTCCCACACCTGAGACAAACCTGGCTACTCCATCAGATCTGTATGTCTCCCTCTTGCAGATCTTTATGGGAATCAGCATCTCTCACAATCACATCTAGCATCTACCAGTACTTTTGCTGATGTTTGATCATTATAATTCAGGAACAGTCTAATACAAGCCCAATGAATTCACTAAATTAGACTCTAATAATTTCAAGACAGATGGTCACAAATTAGATATCATAGGGTTGAGGATTTATCTGGCTAAATGGTTAATGATAGAAAAGATTTAAAGCTAGCTCTCCTGTAGGCAATAAAATATGAGGAGTAGAAAACTGCCAAGTGACACTTAATTGTGAGTGGCTTCAGGATATGAAGAGCAAACACTTTGGGGCTTATGTGTTGAAATAAAGCTACATAATAAGTACAAGACTTTATTCCTAGTCTAGGAATGGATCCTTTCATGGCTTTCCACTTGGATGTGGGTCTTTTTTATTTAGAGAATACAAGAACATCTGCCTGTGATATAGGCAGTTCCCTAGGAGCTACTAGAAATTTGAAATAAATGATTACAGGACCCTGTTGTTCTCCACAATTGTATCAATTTCAGCTTTCTTTTTTTCACAAGGTCTACCCTGTATTCTTGTCTCTCAAAGCTGAAAACCATGTAGTCATAGTTGGATAGCTTCTGAAGGGCACTGCCGTCTCTCTTTGCTGTTTCCTGTTGATTAATGAAAGTTCGCATTTCCCCTTGACGTGCTTGTACCTGCTGAAATGTTGTGTTGGTTTTGTATTTACATATCGACTGGTTTCTTCTCATGCTATCAAACTGAAGGAATTAACTGTCTGGGAATAAATAATTCCTGATAACATTAATATTAAATATAATTAAGTAGTATGTACTATTGAAATTCTTTTCTTGTAATCTTACAGATTAATAGCAAACCCTACTGGCTTGTTCACGTCTTTGCTTTTTCTTTTGAAGAGTCTCTGGTTGTTGAGAATATGGTGAAACTGCAAAAAAAAAAAAATGGGCTGTCTGGCAAAATCCTTCTCTTAAAGGCTTCTTAAGCTTGGGAACATAACTTTGAGTTGATAACAGGCTCAAAAATAAATTACATTGTAGTAACACATCAAATGCGTCCTAGGATAAAAGTCTGTGTATATACAGTGAATCTAATGTAAGGCTGCATGCAGCCTTGCCTAAATAGATTTCTCTGTAATTATGTTTCTTGCCACTGATTTTGAGAGGTTTAGTGGTTCAACCTTTTCAATATGTTTAAAGTTCCAAAATGTTACTGCCAGCTCCTCTTAGGGGGAGTCTGAAATGATCTCAAGTGTTTTTTAACCTGCCTCGTGAAGGCGAGAAAGCTTTTAATGTGTTCCTTCAAAGCGGATATGTGGTGGTGGAGTGTAGTATAAGGCTGACCTCATGCAGGTCAGTGAGCTGAGCCTGGAAACCTGAAGCAACATCTCTTGGCTTTTGTCCTCAGTGGCTTTTACAGCTACATCACTATTCCTCTTTTTGTTTGCCTTGATCCTAAAACATTTACTGTGATAATTAAACAGCAAAGGTTGTGTTTGTTCAGGATTGTGTTACATTTAAGAGAAGCACACAAAATAATTCTTCAGAATGAAGAACTGGATTTTTTAAAAAATAAACTAAGATCATGTTACATGGGGTGTGCTGCCCCATTAAATCCACTCTTACATTAACTTTACAAGCCTGTAACTAGTGCTTTTATTGTGTACACCAGAGAGGCAGATTGGCACACTAATTACATCACTAGCCAGCCTTTCCTCCATTACAGAGCTCCTGTGTGACCTAGGGTAATTATTTAACTTTTGTGTGCTCCATTTCCCCATCTGTGAAGTGAGGGAGAAAAACTCTTCCTAGTGTTACCGTTGTTTGAATACAAATACACCAAACATGAGGCCTGCAGATACTACAGTCTAGATTAAAACAAGGGTACTATTGATCAAAAATATATGTGCCTTTTGAACAATTTTTTCCATGAATAATCCAAAATAAAGATCGTTTTTATGTAGGTTACAGTAGAATTGGTCGCATTAAACCTAAGTTTAATGTAGTTAATTTCAGTATTAACTTGGAAGTTTGTTTACCTATGGGGACGCTTGGTTTTAAGCTGCTGAACTGAAACTGTATTGGTTTTTCTCTGAGAGCAATTGGAGATACTTTTCTTCAGTGGCTGGGAAAACCAATTCAGTGGCTGGAGGGAGCCTCAACTTTGAATCTGGCTTCTCTGCTTAGTTTGGTGTTAATACCTGTGTTGCCAGGTGGTTTGTAGTGTGGGTTATGTGTGTTTCCACAAGTAACTGAGAAGCAGTTTAAGAAGGTGAATTGGTGTTGTTAGCTAGAGACAAATGTTATCAAGTTGATATCAAGTGACAAATGAGAATATAATCAATTTTCTGTAGTGTCTTTTGGGGTTGCTTGGTTTGTTTGTTTTACTGGAAGTAATACTTGTTAACTAATGCAAAGGAAATATGTTCCACTACAGGTATGGTGAGCATAAAACTAGACTGTGGAACAGATAAATTAATGATGAAATATTTTAGATGTTATTACAGCTTACTGCTAGTCAATCCCGAATCAAGCTTTCTATCACTATGAGCCATAAGAGCCATCTTTAACCAGATGTAACAACTTGTGATTAAAGAAGTTTTGAGTCACAAAATTAAAGTTTATGTGAAAGCTTCAGGTAGGATTGCACTCCATCATCACTGTCCTACCAGTAAATTGATACGGACACACAAGTGTCCTGTGAGGGAATTCTTACCCCAAACCAAATACTGACTTTCTGCACCTAACTGTAACGAAGTATCACCATTTAAAAATCCTTTTGAAACCTGGGGAAGTGTGAAATAGAAGTGTGGTGGGAGCAGGGATGATGCACCCTCTCCCAAGGGAGGGCCAGCAGCCTTGCATAGGGCTCTCCACCCCAGGGTGGAGGTTGACTGTCCTGTAACATTACTGTTGAAGCTGCACTCCCTCCCAAGTAGGTTTGGAATAAGGCTGATTAATTTATAGAAATAAAATAACCATGCAACCAAGTAGTTTTCATTACTTAAAATTTGTGTGGGTTTAATTTTTCTTTTTAGGGAATACGTATAAATAAAAAATTGTGTAAGTTTGCATTGTATGTGACTTTCTGGTGAATCCAGGAGCAGGCTAATCCATGTTGCAAAGTGGCTTGTTTTACAATGGCTGTATGAACAATTTATTTGCAAGTGAAGGCCTACTTTCAGGCTAGGCACTTGTTAGCTTTCTCTCTGCGTGCCCTGCATTCATGTTGCAAAGCCCACATCAGAAGTGCGTCTCTGGGCTGCCAGCACCCTGCTCTGCAGCCCTTTTCACATCTATTCTGGGAAGAGCCATCTATGTCACTGTGCACTTGGGGGGTGGCCCAGCTGAGGTTTCTATCATTTAAAAAGAGGAAAGTAGGCTGTGCTGCAAATCCCTGGGGTGGGGGCACTAGGAACATATCAGCATAACTTCTGTAGGCTCTGAATTGGTATCCTGCAGGATCAGGAACTTGTCTTACACCATTTAGATTATGAGCAGTAGAGCCAAGAGGCCAGTAGGATTTGCTCAGACAGCACGTTTTGGGATACAGTATGCTTAACAGTATGCTCCTAAATGGTTTTACATACAATAGCAAGAAGAAAAATTGGAAAAACATTCTTATGTCTAAGAAGTGTTACCTTTGTGCTGTTCTAGGATTTGAGATTTGCATTGGGCAGATTTGCATGCAAGAGGTGTTTTTAGCCTTCTTTCTTTTTAGCCTTCTTTCTTTCAGATTCAGAGGAACAAAATAGGCCTTTCCAAGGTTTGTAGGGAGTGGTAGTTGATAATTGCTACTGCCAGAGAATTTGACCAAACTAAACAGTACGGTTTCAAAGAGGTACTTTAATTTTAAATCTACAGTATCACCTAAAGAATTTAAAATATGGCCATTTAAACTTCTTATGTAGATTTATATAGGAGGGGGCAAGCCTTGTTATTGCTTTAAGTTTTGATTATGGTTTTCTGGAGTTCTGAATAGATCTAGGTTAGCAGAAACATTAGAAACTGAACCAATGTTGCAAAGCTATTTTTTGAAAGCAAAGACAAAATATGCAGGATGGGTGAGTAAATATTTAAATTTTATTAGAAAAATTACTGTCTCTGTGGAACAGAGGCAGCCAACTGAGCAGAAGGAATTAGTCCTGGTAGCTTGATATCATCTCTGTGGCATGCTATAATCTGTGGACACATGTATGTGAACATGAAGGTCATTAACTAGTCAGTTTACAAGACTCCCAAATATCCCATGGGCAGCTGTCTCTTTCAGAACTGTGACTCTATTCCTTCATCAGGAGGACACCCATCCTGATCATATCCTGGTAGTTACCTGCCAAGGTAGAAGATAAATGCTGGAGCAAGGTTAACTGTTCCTGCTAGAAATGGTAGAAGACATCTAACAACATGTCCAAATCTCAGCAAGAAAACCCGCTGCAGTTCAACATTCAGCTCTTTGAATTTACGTTTCTTCTTTTTGCTAATTCAGTAAGCTTTTTATATGTTGTACTATGCATTAGCTCTTTGATACCATCTTTGATTGTGCACCTTGGTGTTCTTTGCAACTAAATGGTCTTTTTGGCATATATCAAGCATGCACTCAACCCCCATTTAGCAGCCACCTTTCTGCTCAGCTCATGCTAAGCAATTTTAAATGCTGAATTTGGTGCTGCATGTTGTGATCTGTGCCATGGTGTGAGTATTGCTCCCAATGCTCATTGCTTGCCTAACATCCCAGTCACTCCTCCACAGCCCAACCACTCCTGGCACTCCCAAATTCCTTGGTGCTTTTGTTCACTTACAGTAATTACTTAGTGTTAGGTTTTCATCGGTTTACTTTAGCCAGTAAATGGCTAATTATTTACTACAGAATTCTCTGCCACGAATAACTGGATACCCTGTAAATCCTACTTAGTGTTTCAGAACAAACTTCAACCTTTCTCTTTATACACTTTCATAAAAAAACTACAGACAAGTGCAAGATAAACTCTTCTGATCTTGGATACGCAGTGGGAAATGTGATTATGGATTAAGAGTGTTTGATCTGTCTGTAATCCATCTCTGAATTTGCATGTTTTTATTAGGTACTCAAAATTGATATTGGAGTGTTTGATTATAGGGCAAGAGAAAACAAAATCAATGGCAGAATGTATTAAAGTTATTTATCCTCTACTATCACCACCAGGAATTAATTATTAGAGCTATTCCTTCAAGGAGATACAGGTCTTGTTTTAGAGCTGTTTCTGTGAAAAGCCCCAAATCCCAGGTGTCCTTCTCCTTGGCATCATGTGCTTCCTCTCATTTTTGAAATTTATTTGAGCCATATCCCAATTAGTTGCACACATTTGATTTTATTGTTCTGTGGCCTGAAACAATTATATTTATTTTTGGGAGGTCATGCTTGCAACATCTTAATGGAAGTTCAGCAATTTAAGTGCAACAGCTTGTAGGAAGGAAGGCAATTTTAGGTTCATGGGCTTTTTTTTCTATTGAGGAGTTCAAACTTTTTTAAAGGGGATAAAAGCTTCAGAAAGTTGTTTGACAGGAGCTGCTATGACTAACTTTCAGAAGCAGTTGAACTTACAGCTTTGAGCCTGCTTTCGTTACATTCAGGGAGATAAACATGCAGTTTTCTTTTACTTCATACAAGCAGTGTGATAAATATAGTCTGTTTTAATTTGCCTGTCTTAATGAACAGCATTTCAGTTTTTCATTTACAAATTGCTAGAGCATAGCGTGTTGAGTTGCTGGAATAATTGTGGTTTTCAGGAGAAAATAATAAATGAAAAGAGAATGGCTTTTTAAGACTTACGTAACAACTAAGGGAAGTAACATTAATTTATAGTCCTTTTTGGTGCATTACTATATACATGCTTACTCTTCTTAAATTTGTTGTGAGTTGAATAATCTGACTGGTTAATGCTCACAGACAGCTTGAATGCTTGGTAGTAAGTCAGCCTGAAGAGATGTCACTGCTTGTGACTTGGATATTGCTTTTTGAAATACAAATGCTCACTGAGTTTGAGTTTTTGTTCACCATACCTGAGGACAGATTCCCCAAGAATTCCTGTACTTTTCAGCTGCCTCAGTATGACGTCAAGTGTCTGTCCCATTGCTTGCACCAGGTTGGGTGCATTTGCCTTGAGCTTTGTTGCTTGACACTGTTTATAGAATGATAATCTTTGAGCCACAGAGTTCTGTTTTAAATGGCACAGTCTAATGGTTCCCTGTTTCCTCTCCCTTCCTCCTTTTTCTTCCTCTCCCTCCCCCCCCCACATGACTTCACATGTAAGGAAGCAATTAAGCCTTTAGGCAATTAGCTGTGAATTAAAGCATGACTCTCAAATTGCTTCTAAGTAACTGTGGGTTAAGTTAATCAGCATGAGAAATTCAGATAGTAACAGCAGAGTTTCATCTTAAAAATACTTTTGTTTCCATAGTGGTCAGCCTATGTAAGATGAAATCAGTCTTATTAGCGCTGGGATGTGTTTAAACCATCTCTTCAGCTTCATCAGCAGTAATTGCCAAGATCAATATTCAATTATTGCAAGTAAAACAAGTTCCTGATTAACTTGGTGAATCAAATAGGTGTCCAGGTTTATTTCTGTGCTGGTTAGATCAGTTTTTCAAGGACTTTTTGTCTTATCTTGTACTAAAACTATTTTGTGTTTATATGTCTAGAAAATTATGTGGTCTACATCTGGAATATGTATTTACCTAGCTCTTTTTTTATTAGTCTCAAAAAAATCTGTTTACCTATGCTGCTTTATGGGCAGATTGAAATACAAAAACATTCTGGGTATTCCATATGAGACATCTAAACCACAAGAACACAGTGGACACAGATTTTAAAGATTTGTTTATTTTTATTCCAAAAGAAGTTGTGAATGCTTTGTATCCTCACAGTTTAAGCTGTACTGTCTCAAGCTGGTGAAACGCAAAACACAGATATCAAGAAATCATCAAAGTCTGCTTCCAAAAACAGGCTCGGGTCACACACCAGACATGTCACAGGGGACTGGTGATGTCTGGAAGTGAAGGGATAGTTGTGCCTTTTGGCTACAGGCATTAGGAAAGACTGGTTTGAGGGTCTGGGGGTGCAGGTTGGGAGGCAGAGGGAGTCCCAGCTATGGATGGAGAGCTGCAAGATGATTCTAATGGCCAGGTATGGTGGGGGCTTTGATGGCCAGCATTGAACCCTGGAGCCCAGGGCAGATGGCCCCTCCATGAGGCCTGGCTCTGACTGCTGCAGCGGTCTGTGTGACCCCTATGCAGTGAATGGTGGCTGGGGACTGGATTTGCTGGGGAGGAGGCTGATCACTGGCAGGTGGAGGGGATGCAGGGACAGTGTGGGGTGACCCAAGCTGATGGAAGCAGCTGCTACTGCATTCTCTTCCTTGTGAAGCTCCTCTTTCTCTATTACATTGGTCTCAGCTGGCCTTGGCAGCTCAATCCTCCCATCCCTTAAGAACAGACTGATGATACAAGATAATCCTGTTCTCTGTTGACTTACAGTATAGTAATTGGCAGGTATAAAGATATCTGTGAGTTATGAATGGAAAACACTCCCTTGGTATTCTCCATGAATATGGATGTGTAAAGTATTGTAGCCATGAAAGCAAATTATCCTGAAAAATGGAGCACTGGCAACAATGCTAATAAGGAGAAATTATACAGGCTTACCCTTTCTGAATAGAAGTGCCCTTAGCACTATCATTTGTCCAAATTGCAGACTGTGCGGTCTAAATTTTAAAAGGCACTTCAGGATTCCTAAACTGAGGAATTATTCACAGCATCATGTACATGTGAACTATTTTTAGAATGTGCAGACTAGAGACTCTTCATTTTACATTTACTTGGGGATTTTAGAGCAGGATTTTATAAAGCAGAGATAAGACTACTTTATACTGTGTAGCATGGAGTGAGTTCTCTCTTAAAATGTCTTGTCCACTCAGAGGAGGAGGAAGGTAGAAAATACCTTGCTGCTGATTTGACATCATATGGGTATTTTGCACATTATGGAAGGGCAGAGGTACTGCTTTAGTCTGCTGAATTTTCTGCTTAATATAGGAAAGAAAGGCATAACTTTAAAAACCTTAATGAAAGAATACAAGCTCCACGGTGGTGTGGGGGAATATGTTTGTGATACCGCTGCAGTGAAATGATTCCCAGTAGATGTTCAAGTCAGATATACAGGTATCCCTACTGTCTTCATCCCATATTAAAAGCATAAACATAATGCTTGCAAATAGATACTTAACAGAACTGTGCCTTGAACATACTACCTGTATTTCCCCCTTAAAATCACACGGGACAGATGACAACTGTAAATGCCTTTGGGGGGCATGAGGAGTATCTTTTGCTCATAGAGTAAGGTTGCTGGTGGTGAACAGGCTGTGCTTCAGATGTCAGTGCCCAGAGTTTGACTACTTACAGATGCAGTCCCACCTTGCAAAACCATCCCTCAGAGGGCACTTTTTTTTTTTCCCCAGGAGAGAGGTTTCAGGCAAATTACAGTGTAGTTCCCCAGAGTGCACTTGCCACCCTGTCCCCACACTTGGCAGCTTTGCACAAACATCAAACCCATTTTCATATAAGCCTTTAAATGCCACTGAGGAGAAACCCAAGTAAAGCCCAGAAAATACTCAGAGGAAAAGATTTGGTGGAAAAAATACTTTAAAGTGGTTACTGAGTTTGAAGTAGCTGCAGAGAAATCACATGATTGTTTATTCCATACTTTGCTATTGACATTTATCCTGAAGTGTCTGAGAAGGCAGAACGGGAAAGTACTCTGGTACTGGTCCATTAGTCTGTAGGTGAGGCAGAAGAATATGTGGAATCATTTGCTGACTGTGCAAGATGTATCTCTTTCAATAATAGAAATATATTTCTATTTTTGTGCTCTTGAGGGAAGCATTTGTGTTAATGGTTTTCACTGCAGCAAGAGCAGTAACATGGGTTCTGTTCAGCCTAATGGCCATACATATCCAGGTCTTGGGAGGGCAGGAGCAGGGGAAGAAAATGGCTGGCATCCTTCTTTCCAGCACCAAATGCATGGTCAAATTTATGTCTGAGATCTAAGCTTGCTGTAGGGTTACAAATTCTACCTTGTACTGAGTTTGCAGAAGAATTTGGATCTTGAGATAGCTGACAGTTGATTGCTAGACTGTCTGTTCTGGTCAAACATCACAGCTAAAATGTTTACTTGAAGACCATTTATGAGGATATATAGATTAAACATTTCATGTACGCGCTGATGAGAACTGACTGCTAGATTAAAGCAGAAATTCCTCTTCTCTTTGTTAGCTCCAACATCCTGACAACAATATTGAATAGGGTTCTGTCTTGAAATGGAGTGGGTGCCCTGCTTTACTCTTGTTTTGGGAGGAAGAACTATTTCTAGTTCCTATGTTCAGTGGAGGTTTGTCATAAAGTTTCTTGCAGGTCATAAATATAAAATACGCCTTGCATTCACAACTGAGTTGGTGAAGACCAAAATATGGTACATTATTAAAGGTGCTTTCAGGAGGTGTACTCATAAAATAGAGTTATGACAAACTCTCATATCGTTCATACATGTTTTGCAGGAATATATGCCTTGTCAAGTTGACTGTGATGGAAGAGATTTATTGTACTACACTGAATATGCTAATATATAAGAATCTGTACAGCTGTGTTCCTAAGAGGGGTGGCTGGGAAACCACAGGCAGCAGAGCATTGCCCAAATTTAAAATTCACAAGAGTGTCTCAAAATTTTCTAACTTCACTAAAATGATTATATCCTCTTATTCTGGTCTTCTAATTATTATTTTAGTTTTCCTGTTCATTCTTAATGGATGGCTGCTGAGAGACTGCTATGCTATACGTGTGTATATACATAAAAATTGAGGTTTGACCTTCCTTTGAACCAACCTGTCCTAGGCTTTTTTCCTTCTTACACCACTTTTAGGCTGCAGTGTCACAACAAGGTAGAGTGGTGCTTATTCCTCCTGTTTTCCCAGAAAGGGAAGGGATAGATCTGCTCTGAGCTGTTCTCTCTCCTGGTGCTCTCCTTTCCTCTTCTCTCTCATGCAAACCCTTCCCTGCATCCATTGCCTGCCTCACTGTTTCTTCTGGTTCCTGAGAAAGGAAGGGAGCATTCCTTTATTGATGGTTTATGGCAGTCTGTAGTCTGAAATCCAGTGGAGCAGCTATGACAGTTTATATTCAGCAAAATTCTGCCCTTAGGTAAAATTAATAGTGTAATTTTATAATCATATTAGTCAGTCTGACAGCTTCCTCCTGGAAGGACATTTTCCCCACTGGAATGGTAGCTGCTGATCAACACACTTCAGATAGGTAGGAGTAAATTATTTGGGTTTTAAAGTTTGCAACATGTGGCTTAAAGTAGTGGCACTGTTTTTCTCTTGGTAAATTATCAGCTCTCTGCTGTCAGCAATTATCGTGGTAGTTGTCACTAAAAACACGTCTTGCTTGTCTACACAATAGTGACTAAGCGATACCAGTTTGAAACAGGTCTCTGCTGCTGAAATGCTTTTCATAACAGAAAAGCATCTGTAAGCCTACGCATAGAAGGATGAAGGAAGAAGCAGGGAGCCTTTTGTTCTGCAGAAACGTGTGTCTCCTATTTTAGAGCAAGTGTCATTTCAGCAGTATTTCGCTGAAACTTGGAGTCTCCTTGGTAGTGATTCTTGGTATTCAGACTATTCAAAGAGCTGGTTTGTTTTTTTTTTTAAAGTTGCTCAGCTTTTATACACACATATTTCATGCCTTACAGGTTCCTGTACTGCTTGTCCTAGTTGAAGAATAGCTGGATTGTGCTAAGGTACATAACATCACTCATTTTGCTTTGTATCATTTTTCCAGGTGGTACATGTTTGTGCGGTGAAATGTTTGCTTTCCTTGTTAAATGGTGCTTCAAAGTGTTGCTTTGTCTCATGTAAGAGGATGTAGATGAAAGGAGCACACCATGGGGGGTCAGTTTTGTGATACCCTTCAATTTTGGTGGGGGATTTTGATTGTAAAAGCTGAGCAGGGGTGATAGAAAGCATGTCTCTGCACAGTTTACCTTTATCCATTTGGGTAGTGTTGCATTTTGCCTAAGCAATTAGTAGTGTTTTCTATCCTGAGGTTTGAGATGGTGGACCCATATCAATAATCAGTGTGAAGCTCTTGACCAAGATTATGATCTAATTTGTATCCCCGTCTTGAGCAGTGGGATAATAAAGCCCAGTGCCAGACTTGCACTGATAAAGAATTTATTAAAACATATCATATTAATGTGGATTTATTGTGGATATGATTTTTTATACATCAGGTTTGTCATTTTTATAGTGTGCCAACTTCAGCAACTGTACTGCTGCAAAAACAAAATAATGATCTTAAATAATGTTGCATAGTCTCTGTAAATGTTCTTGCGTAGATTAAAGCCTATCAGTGTATAATGTTTCAGACCCATCAAAGGCGTGTACAGTGCCAACATAAATATTGATAGTACATACGTCATTGCAAAAAAATGGACAACCATGGCAAAGAAAATTGTCTTTTTCCAAGTGATTCTGGCACCAGTTAATGATGAATGCTGTTCTTGGGTAACAAATCATGTCTTCTCTGTGCCATTTCCAGACTTCAGATTTGCATTAGCCTACAGCGGTAACAGAACATCAAGTCTTAAAAAAGCATAGTAACCCTCATCCCCAGCGTATCCAAACAAATAATCTCATTTTTTGCTACTACTGTTGTGACATAAATAACAAAACAAGCTGTTTGGGTTTCTCATCATAGAAAGAGCAGCATCTTCCTCTGTCTCCTCCTCATCTAACTTTTCATTTATTTTTAAACAGTTTTACTTTCCTCTGGGCCTTTTCAGTTTAAAGAGGTGCCAGCTTTTGAAAACTTTTGTTGCACTGTATGTAAAGCAAGAGCTTGTGTAGTAGTCGCCTAGCAATGTATACACGGAATATATTATTTATATGTATAATATATGTGTATGTGGATATTATAGCATACGGGGTTTATACTGATGTGATGTTGTCTACAATATTCAAGTTATTACCTCAGATTGCCAGTCCTGCAGATGTAGTGTAAATGGTACAAGCAACTTGTATGAAATTTTTTATGGAATTAATGTACGTCAGAGACTCTGAGAGCATCATCACTTGCGCACTAGGTGTCGTAGTTTAAACCAAGTCCCCCTACTCCCGGAGAGTTAGGAAGGAGAATCCAAAGAATGTAGCCCCCACGGATTGAGATAAGAACGGTTTAATTGCTAAGGCATAACACAAAACCCCTACTGCCATTTACTACTACAAATAATAATGATACAGCAAACAGCAAGTGAAGAGAATACAACACCCCACCAGCCACCGACCCATAACTCACTCCACCCTGCCTGGCCGAGCACCGCGTGCTCCCTCCTCCATTTTTCTCCCAGAGCTCCCTCCCTCCAGCTTTCTCTTTCCCAGTATGCATCCTGGGCATCACGTGCTATGCTATGGAATACCTCATTGCCTAGCCTGGGTCAGGTGTCCTGTCTCTCCTTCCTCCCGGACTCCCCTCCTCCACCTGGCTGGAAAAAACCTTGAACAAAAAACACCCTCAAAACATGCTCAAACCATGACACCTAGGGGCGGCACCTTACTATCAAATACATCTTTACCAGGTCACTTCTGAGCCTTGTTCCTGTGTCACCAAATGCCATTGTTGGTGCTTGTGTGCGGATGGATGGAGAAATCCCAGATTCAGGATGGAAAAATCCGGAAGCAATGACTTCACCTGTGCTTTAGGTTTGCTGCATGTTCATCATTTTAGTCTTTCTTTTTGCCATTTCTGGAGCAGCAACCAGTGCTTTCTGAATGCAGTAGGAAGGTCCATGAGCTAGAGGGTTGTTCATTCTTGGAACTACAGCCCAGACTTCCACTTGTCACTTTGCTCCATCTTCAGAGTGATTTTATAGAGGGGAAAAAATTCATCTCTGGGTTTTAAGCATTGCATTGCAGAAGTAGCACTAGAGAAGTAGCAGGCTGCAATAGTAGTTGTAAACATGGCAAAAGATGCAGGTTGTTCTTGTTTTACTAAAATGCCTTAATGTTAGGTCTTCATTAATGTAGGAAGCCTGTGACTGCTGTTAATGCAGCATCCTTACTGCAGGGACTTCTAAATAAAAAGAAAAAAAAAACCCACCCATAAACAAAAAATACCCAACAACAACAAAACAATCATCTTTTCACTATTCTGTGTTTTGTATTAAATGAAGGTATCAAGTTGGCATCTACAAAAACAGGAGAGGGTATACCTGAGTAATAACTCAGACACAGCAAACCCATAGTATAGTAGGATCATTTCAGTAGACTGGTTTTGCAACCTGTATCAATCCTATTCCAATGTCCTTATCAGGTATCCTTTTGGAATTTCCCAGATAATAGCACTGTAGAATTATTGTTTGATTCCAGTGTGTTCTGCTTGATGTACTTGAAGTCCTTTAGCAGAACTTGCATAATTTTGGGGATAGACTTTATCTCCTTGTCCACTGGCTGTCCTGCTTGCTTCTTCGTTGGCTGGCAACTGGACAGCAGTGAATGTGGAAGGCATCTACTACCACCTTGCCCCACTGCCTTGATCTCAACTTTAGGGAATAGTCCAGGCTTTCCCTCACAGACATTTCTTTCTAACTGTTCTCACAGTTTGGGAGGAAAAAACATTCCACAGTGGGCTTCAGGAGGCCAGTACGCAATTTTACCCGTTACTCTGATGTATAAATAGATTTTGTTATAACTAACAAAAGGTGACAGCATGACTGGGATGCAAGGGGAGTTTCTTAAGCATGAAGGATTTCTGAAATGGAAACAAATCTTGCAGATTTTTTTAGAATTATTATGTTAGCAGAAGCTGGAATAATAGTAATGTGGTAGGTTCTTTGCTCTGAATGGGCACCACTTCACAGGAATATTCACAGCCTTTGCTGTCTGTTCACAGTTTATTCCCATTTAGAAATATCGCTTATATATTCAAAATACCATATTCTGCATTTATATGTGTGTTTTTGCATTCACATCTGAAGCAAAAATTATATCTGAAATTCAAATCTTAATTCTATGAAAGTGTCCTTCAGTTCTGTGCTAAGGTTTTTATTATGGTTCTGAAGTTTATTTATTAAATGTTTATGCCATTGTAAATTTAGGGAGAAAAACCTGACATGTGAGCCACATGTCAGCAGCAATTTGGGCACTTTAATTTTTGTCAAGAATAAACCTCTCCCCAAGGCTTTTATTATGCTCAATAAACTGCAACTGCAAAGAGGTGTATGCATTCACAAATACGGCGAGTGTAGGAGAAAGCCATTTAATCTACTTCTTTGCTTTAAATGTTTTAAGAATGTTTATATGCACTCAGAGAGCATTAAAAGAACATTCTAAAGGCTGTAATCCCCTAAATTCAAAATGCTGGAGTTCAGATTCTGAACCCTGTAGTGTGTACCACGCTCCCCCCATACACTCAGGTTCTGTGCTATTCATGCTATTAGCTGTAGCTTTAATTTTTTCCTTCTTTTCTTTTTTTTTTTCTTTCTTGGTGGCAGTTTAAAGTATAATGTGATGATAATGTCACATTAATTGCATAAAAAAGTATTTTTTTAAATTAAATTAAAATCATAGAATCTTTGAATGGTTTGGGTTGGGAGGGTCCTTGAAGAACACCTAGTTCCAACCCCTCAGCCACAGGCTTCCATGAGAACATCTGCCACAAGACCAGGTTGCTCAAAACCCCATCCTACCTGACCTTGGACACTGACAGGGATGGGGCAGCCACAGCTTCTCTGGGCAACCTGTGCCAGTGCCTCAGCACCCTCACAAGAAAAAATTCCTTTTAATATCTCATGTAAATCTACCCTCTTTCAGCTCAAAGCCATTCCCATTTGGCCTGTCCCTACATGTGCTGTACTGGAAGGCTGCTGTAAGGTCTCCCTGAACCCTTTTCTTCTCCAGGCTGAAGAAGCCCAGCTCTCAGCCTGTCTCCATAGGAGAGGTGCTCCAGGCCTCTGAGCATCTTTGTGGCCTCCTCTGGACTTGCTCCAACAGATCCTACTTATGTTTGTCCCAGAACTAAATGTAGTATTGCATGGTTGTGATTTCATGTTCAGCTCTATACTCCTCAAGGAGACTTTTAAAGTTGCTTATATGTTGAAGTCAGGAGGGAGGATTTCTGAGGACCATGATGGGACAGTGCTGTGCCTTTGCCCTTCTCCTCCCAAGAGGAGATCTCCAGGTAGAGATGCTATCTCCTTGCAAGTTACAGTTGGTTTCCCAGTTTTTCCTGGATCTCAGCTTTTAGGTATGCTGGTAAACAGTAACACTAACTTTTGCCTATAGGAAGTAATACCTTATACCAAGCAATTTGTGTTTAATTTCTGTAATTCTAGTGATTTAGTTTTTGTTCCCTGTGGTACGTAAAACTAATTCTGCTTTAGATGTAAACAGTAGTTACACCACTGTTGTTTCCCTTCTATAATAACCCATATTTAATGAAGTGGAGAATAACTAATAAATACCAACTGTTAGCAGACTTGCTTGCTGGAAGCACAAGCAAGTATAATTGGTTTTTAGTGCATTAGTGCCATCATTCCTGTGATTAGCCAGGAGCTGGTCTGAGAAGTTTATGACATGACCAGAATCAATACCTGCATCACCATCACCAAACATGCATCTGTGCTGCTGTGAGGAGACTCCTTGGGTCCAAACTTGGCTTCTCCTCTTTCTCAGGATTTTTATCTTCTAACTCAAAACCTGGTATCCAAGAACCCAGAATGAAACAGCTGTGCAAATCTGGTCTTCCGATAAATACAAAATCCTTTTTCTGCAGTCCATTCATTAAATTTTAACTTGTGCAGCCTTTTTCTACAAGGGATTTGAGCAGAATTTTCCCTCTGCCAAGATCAATTTCTGTGTAGATGTTGTGGGTTGTGGTATATTTAAGAATGATGTTCCATGGATTCTAAAACTGGTGAATACCATTATATTTATTGGATTAACCTCTGAACTTTCTAGTCTTAAAAATACCTCAAAACATCAAGACATGAAGCAGACAGGGTTTTGGTTTTTTTTTTATAGCCACAGTTTGGGTATAACTTACTTAATTTGTCATCTTCTGTAATTGTTTTTCCAACAGTACATCTACTGCAGAGACAATATGTGAATTTCAGTAAGCTGTGAAAAGCTGTTCATGAGAGGAATACCAATTTAGACATGTGGAGGTACTTACTTGCATTCATTTTTTGTTAAATATAATTTTATTTATCCTTCTTATTTTCATCCTATATTATTAATAATGTTGTAGTTTTTCCCAAAACACTGATGTGGTGTATGCAACTTCTGCAGACAGCTATTACTTAGATGGCAATTTCTTTCAATTAGCCTGAATTAGCTAAATTGGTTTTAAAATAACAAGGAAGTATTTTAAGCTGCTAACCTGAGCTGAAAGCACGCTTGTCCCTCATCATGTGCATTATAACTGAAATTAAAAACAAACCCTTTTTTCCAGTCCAGAGAACTGTAAGAAAATTAAGAGCCTGCTTGGTAATAAAGTGCAAGTAGGACTTAAGCATTGAACCATACTGGTAGTTTTATGATGTGTTATTTGATAATTTCTTACACAGCTTGTGTTACAGCACAGGTTACAGTTTTATACATTTGAATTCCCCGAGCCTTTTTTCTGTAAGGCTTGAGAAGCAGTCTGTGTATGGGACTTTTTTTGTAACTGCTTTGAATTTTCTTTGTTCTATCATTTTGTTTGCAGACTTGATGGCTTTCACACAGCAATCAAGTTAGTAAGTACAGCGTTTACATCAGGTATCTTGCTCTAGTGTGAGCCTTCTACAAAATGCAGAATCCTAGAACAGTTTGGGTTGGAAAGGAACTTAAAGACCATCTAGTTTCAAACCCCTACTACAGGCAGGGAACTCACTTTCCACAAAAGCAGGTTGCTCAAAGCAGCTTAGCCCTGTCCAACCTGGTCTTGAACACTGCCACGGCTGGGGCAGCCATAGTTTCTCTGGGCAACCTGTGCCAGTACCACCCTCACACTAAAGAGGTCCCTCATACTTCATTTAAATCCATCCTCTTTCAGTTTAAAGCCATTCATTCTTGTCCTATCCCTACATGCCCTAGTCAGAAGTCCCTATCTAGTTTTCTTGTCTGCCCTTTTAGGTACTGGGAGGATACTCTGAGATTTCCCCAGAGCCTCCTCTTCTCCAGACTGAACAACCCCAGCTTTCTTAGCTTGTCTCCATAGCAGAGGTGCTCCAGTCCTATGAGTATTTTCATAGCCCTATGTCCTATGAGGGGTCACAAGTCCCCTTGTTTGAAGGAGGCCAGTAGCTCTGTATGCGTCTTCAGAGTTGCAGCTGATGCCCCATTGTCCTTCACTCAATCTCCAGACCTGCAGATCCCCAGCAGCTACTGCAGCAGCCCAAGGTTTTATGCAAGCCAGTAATACCTTTTCACTCTTGTTTCAACCTCCTTTTTCTCCTGCTGGTTTTGAATGCCCTGCTGTGTGGAGTTCTGTCTGGAGGACTGCAGTCCAGCTCAGTGCTCTTGTGCCAGTCTCATCCAGCTGTTCCTTAAGATCTCCTAGCCCTGCTGATGAACTGGATTGTTCTTACATCTTTTTCTTTAATTTTTCTTTGTTGATTGTTCAAGTGCAGTGAGTTAACTGGCTGTGTCTTTATCGGTTTTTCTATGTAGTGACCTTCTTAACTGCACCAGATGACTTTTTCTTCACTTATTCGTAAATTATTTCCTGTTCTTTATCACATTTTTTCTCTTTTGCTTTTTTTCCCCTAGTGCAGTGCTTTATTTTACAGCTGTCAACAGTTATCTGAAGCATGCCAATGTCACTGCTCCTGAAATCTTTCCAGTTAGAGAGATAACTATTTCTTAACACCATCTCTTTGTACATACATATCTCTCTATATAGCTACATCTCTCCCAGTTAAGATCTCTAGTCTGGTTCTTTACTTAGAAGAAATGCAACAATTTTTGTATTGGCACTGGCCTACTGAA